>NC_137610.1:29081070-29501070 GCF_963280865.1 Gymnoscopelus braueri
AGCCAACACAAACAGAGTTGGCTACATTCTTCAAATTTGCAGGTCAGACTCAACTAGTACTTTCACACAAGATTGCAGGGTGCCAATAACCTGTAATGACAATAAAATGTGCTCCGTGTCACGGCTTGAAACAGAGGAAAGCGATGGTCACCAGCAAATTAGCAAACCGCACCAACCACAACGCGTTGTGAGCTTGTAGATCGGCTATTTCAAATATCCGATGCATACAGTGCTCATGTGGCCTAGTCGCTTCTTTTGGGCTTGTTTTCACAGACCTGGTTGCTTGTTTCTCTCGCTAAACATGTCGACGAGCACGCCGTCTGAAGGCCAATACATACTACTTCCGACATCGGAAAATCTCCCGCTCGGAAAGGCTTGCCGAACTATAGTTCGGAGAGTCAGGACACTTGGAAGGTGCACGGGTTCCGAGGAGAAGTTGTGGGACCGCCCTTCCGAAGCTCGGAATTATGTCAATTTGTAGTTATATCACCTTCCTTTCCGAAGAAAAGTTCGAAAGTTCGGGAGGAGTATGGGCCGCGGTTTTAGTTGGCAAGCCATGGTGGACGGAAAAGGTGTATCAACCGTTTTCCAACTTGCAGATAATACTGACAATGACATGCGTTTTAGGCTAGTTACATTAGCAGGCTAGCTACAGTAGCTACATAATGTAACAGACTGGCTGCAAGCGGGGACGCACGTCACTTCCACCCAGCCGAAGGGAGGATGGCGTAGGCCCCACAATGGGTGTGTGGTTTGCGGAATTAGCTGGTGGCGAAAGGCATACACATGCCTTCACACATCCTACTGTATAAACCAACCTAAAACAAACACCTGCCAAAAAGAAGACCTTGTTCACCCTCACACATCCTAATTCATTCATCCCAAAGTACCCATTTGCTCCGGTGCTCTGCCAACGTAAAGCCTCACGAGGAGAGATGACTGACACCTCCTAATCCGCGTAGAAGCCGAAAAAAAGCATGTCATTACCATGACATTTACACTGTCTTCTGGTGCGCAAGGCAAAGAAAAAACGAAAACGAAAAGGAAGAAAGAAAGAAAGGAAAAAACATGAACACGGAGGGAGAGATACGTGAAACATTAAGATGCAAGAGAGAGGGGGAGAAAAAAAGGCATTTGAATGTTTATGCGTTTGAGTCACCATTGTAGCTCAAGTATTTGGATCTGAAGCTGCAATCCGCCCAAATTTTCCAGCCCTCAGTGCAGGCTTGAACAGCCTCCCGGGGTAGCCTACATTCCTATTGGGCCACATATTGTGTAGTGGCTTTATACCAGCAGAGAGAGAGAGGGCAGGGGACAGATTTTGGTGTTGCAAAGTGGAGCACAGAGCAGGATCCAAGTACTCAGATATTTTACTTAAGTAAAAGTAGCCATACTACAATATACACATACTCTTGTTACAAGTAAAAAGCCTGTGTTCAAAATGTTACTTGAGGAAAAGTACAAAAGTATTGCATCAAAATATACTTAAAGTATCAAAAGTAAAAGTACTAAAATGTGTGAAAATAGCAGATCTATAAGCTCACAACGCGTTGTGAGCTTGTAGATTGGCCTATTTTCAAATAGCCTAGGTATACAATATGGCTGAAGTGGTTAATGTATGTTTTATAATATAATAATGTATATCTGCAAAGTAACTAGTAACTAAAGCTTTCAAATAATTGTAGAGGAGTAAAAGTACATATTTGCCTCTTGAGATGTAGTGGAGTAGAAGGTAAAAGTACAGAACATTTAAAATACTCCAGTAAAGTAAAAAATAACTCAAGTACAGTACTTGAGTAAATGTACTTAGTTACTTTACAAGAGTGCAGCTGATTATGAAGAAGATGGAGAATCTGAGCTGTCGTTTGGTAGGGCTACTATGTATAAAGCCCTCAGCGGATGCGTTTTTGTAACGAACACGCAAGACGGTTGTTTTTGTTTTGTGGTGACTTTGGCTTTTCAAAGAAGACAGCCCGGAAAACACTGACAAGATCAGGAGGAGGCGATGAACAGCGGGCCCAAATCCAAACACACAACAGAATAATGAGGGCAGCACACCGGTAATGCGCTCCATCTTGTTTAATGCCGATTCAACGTTTCGGTCAAAATGATCTTCTTCGGGAGCTGAATTTTCTTCAGGGAAAAGGAACTGAAGAAGATCCTGTCTAAGCGTTGAATCGGCAATAAAGGACTGGACCCTTATTATTCTATTTGTGTTTGATCTTCTGGACCTGGAGACTGACACGTCTCTCTTACCAGCATCAAACACGCCTCATTAAACCCAATGAAAATACTGAATAATGAGTAGTACTGTGGTCCTCCCCCCCCCCCCCCCACTGTGACCTGTAATGATTTCAGAGTCAACAACAGCTGTCTGTATAAGAACCGGAATAGCCACACGGGTAATTGCTATAGGAATCTTCACTTTGTGAGCTCAGTGGCGAATTCAACAATTTTACAAACTTTTTAGTGGTCTACGGATAAAGTTTTGACCGAAAAAATATGGTACCCTAACCTTAACTCTTTAAGACCGGATCGCATCTCTGTCATTGTAAGATTCTTTGGGCTATTCAAAAATAGCAGATCTACAAGCTCGTAGCGTGGCACTTGAAAAATCGTGAAAATGTGCGCAAATCTTTGAATATATATATTTTTTAAAGCAAAGATTTTTGACTCTCTTACAACTTCTGGGGGTCCCTGGAACAAAATATTTTGAGATGGGGGTCCACGGCCATATCATTTTTGAGAACCACTGATATTACAGCAAATACGTTTTTCAAAAAAACTGTTAGGATTTAGAAGACACTTGTAGAATCCCCCAGAAGCAAAGATTTGAGTTACAAATGTTCGCTTTAAAAATACATATACCCAAAGATTTGCACACATTTTTCACGATTTTTTCAAAATAGCAGATCTACAAGCTCGTAGCGCGAGCCCAAAGAAATCTTAACACAGAAGCGTTCCGGTCTCAATGGGTTAAGAGTGTATGCCAAGAGTTTACCTAACTATAATTGGACTATTGTTTCCCTGCCATATCCACGTTTTTATCTGCTCAATGCCAAGCAACCGTTTCGGTGGCTTTGAGCACGATGACAAAACGGGTACTTATTGGTGTGGCGTGAGGAAATAGGAAAGGGGGAGGTTGAACCTCGCCTCTGTATCTCCCAGGTGGGACAGGTCATCTATCTACCAGGTATAGGAGCACAGCCTCCAAACGCTGCCCCCCCCCCCCCCCCTCTTCTTTCTTTCCCTCCCCTGAGCATTGCCACTCGCTGCCTCAGAAGTGACAGCCAAACAATGGGTGCCAGTTCTGCTTTTAACGAGGGAGAAAACAGGAGCACGCTAATTAAAGATGCCCCGGCCTGGTCCCCGTCTCTCTCCACCTCCCCCTCCTGTTAACCCAGAACTGTGCGGTATGGTACAGCATGGCCCGGTGCTGAGACTGTCAGGCCCGTCGTAAGAGTGATTTGTCCTGGGCCCTAATAGGCCAGCGGGGGAGCGTGGAAATTGCCCAAATCACACCGTGGCGAGAGAGAGGAGTGTGAGAGGGAAGGTAGGTGGCACAAGCCACGGAGAGAGTGAGGCAATGACAGGCTAGGAAACAGACAAATGAGAGAGAGAGAGAGAGAGGGGGGGGGGGAGAGGGAGGGAGAGAGAGAGAGAGAGAGAGAGAGAGAGAGAGAGAGAGAGAGAGAGAGAGAGAGAGAGAGAGAGAGAGAGAGAGAGAGAGAGAGAGAGAGAGAGAGAGAGAGAGAGAGAGAGAGAGACAGGGAGAGAGAGACACAGCGACAGAGAGGGAGAGAGAGACACAGAGACACAGAGAGACACACAGAGAGACACACAGAGAGAGAGACAGAGAGAGAGACAGAGAGAGAGAGAGAGAGAGAGAGAGAGAGAGAGAGAGAGAGAGAGAGAGACAGAGACAGAGACAGAGAGAGAGACAGAGAGACAGAGAGACAGAGAGACAGAGAGACAGAGAGAAAATGAAAGCACCAAGAGATAAGACTCAGTAAGAACACATGTCAAAGGACATGCAGAATTGGTGAGGCAAGAAAAAGAAATGCAGCTCTGGAATTGTTGGGATCCTGCGGCATTCTAATGCTTTTTTACATAGTGGAAATAAGTAACAAGAGAACAGCAAACCGAAAAAACAAAATGAGTCTGAAAGAGAGCGAGAGAGATGGTGGTACTCACTAGGGAAGGGAGAGGCAGGCGGAGCGTTTTTGCGAGCGTCTTGGCTGCTGGAGTGGAACCGAGATGGGCGCGGCGGCGGCGGCGGCAACACAGCGGGCCCTCGCCGGACACTTCAATCACGGGCAGCCGGAGGATCCCCGGGCAAACTTGGCCAATTAGCCGCACACTGGCGCTGGCCCCCAGCGTCATTAAAGGGCCCGCGCTCTGTGAACCAGAGGAGAGAGAGAGCAGAGAGGGCGAGAGAGGAAAAAGAGGTCAGAGCCAAGACAGATTTATGGTACTCGCACACACACACAGCGAGAGACACCACAGGTACACACATGAGTATGCACCTGGATAGAAGGCTTCTTAAAAAAAAGAAATTAGGGTTGTTGCACACGTTGTCTCATCGCACCAATTACACACTTTGTCACACACACACACACACACACACACACACACACACACACACACACACACTTTGCAGTTTTGATTGACAGCAACAGGTGGGATGGCATGCAGCCACCGCAATTACCAGACGGAGCCGGTGTGCTTCTCCCTGACACTAAAGAGAGATCAGAAGAGAGATCAGAGCTGGGGGGAGGGGGAGGGGGGGTGCAAGAGAGAGGAGGGAAGAGGCCGTGGTGTAAAGTCAGCCTGGTTCCAGACGAATCTGCCATTGCAAAAAAAAAACAATTGCCCTCGGCAGATTAGGTCTGGCCCCTCTCAATGGAGATTGGATTTCTCTGCCTCCGAAGTTGTGAGGGACCAATCAGGTCCCAGTATGCAAATATGGGGGCGGGTTTATCACCAGGGACATTTTTTGGAATTTGCCCTCGGAAAATGCAGGTTCCACACAGAGATTCCAGACTATTATCCACGCAGTGATATTAGTCTGGCCATGCCAGGCTAACCTGACTCTGCCAGATGGGGGGCGGTATTGAGTAACTACGTTTGAAACAAATGTGTGACTTAAAGGTGTAGTGAAATGAAAAATATGTTTTTCACACTTTTAGAGCATATCCGTGGTCATCATATGGGTATACCTAACAATAGATGCCAAAAAAAATGAAAAAAAATCAATTTTTGTGTATTTTTATATCTAAAGTCCCTAAAAAGCCAATCTTAATTACTTCCTGTAAACGAAAACGTGCTGCGTGATGACATAACGCAGCCTTCATGATATAAATGAATCTTGATTCCATGCACCAGTTTGATTCCCATAGCTGCACGTTCTTCAAAAGATATATACTCCGTTTTGAATCTCATTGAAGATGAGTGTATTACTCATTTTAAACTTCATCTGCACACTAAAATATGTATCTGAAAACATTATAGGTTAGAATAAGCCAGGTAGTAGCAAACGTGCTTCACTGGCCGTCTCTCTCTCACTTGTAAACAAACACTAGCCGTGTTGCGCACGGCTGAAGTGATTGAGATCAAACGTCCCATAGCCTGAAGGGATGGGACCTTCTGATTGGTTTAGAGTCGGTTGAGCCGACGTTTCAGACTGAACCTTCAAAATAAAATGACCGAAAATGTCACTGCAGTGCACCTTTAAGCTTCTTGGATCTGGAAGCGTCAGGTTAATGCCAGGCTAGTGTATAGTAACTAAGTACACGTACTCAAGTACTGTACTTAAGTACAGTTTTGAGGTATTTTTGGGCGGTGTAGCCGCCCCTATAAGTGGGGTTGGGACACCTCATTAGCTGTACTGTGATTGGCTCATTGTACACCCCTAGCTGTACTGTGATTGGCTGACTCTATTGGCTGACTATTCAGCACTGTGATTGGCTAGCGAGACACATGATGACATGAATAACCTAGGATTATGCACTTCGAAAAATCTATTTTTTTTTTAAGTGAGCTTCCATCACTATGATGACCACTGTGATGACCACACCGCCCACTTCACACTGGGTGTGATTTTTTACTTTACTGGAATATTTCCAGTTTTCTATACTTTCACTTCTACTCCGTTACATCTCAGAGGCAAATATTGTACTTTTACTCCACTACAATTATTTGAAAACTTAGTTACTAGTTACTTTGTAGATATAAATTATTACATTATAAAACATACATTAACCACTTTAGCCCTATTGTATAGGCTGTTTGAAAATAGCAGATCTACAAGCTCACAACGGGTCGCATCGCGATATTAGTACTTTTACCTTTGGTACTTTAAGTACATTTTGATACCAATACTTTTGTACTTTCACTCAAGTACATTTTTAATTCCGGACATTTACTTGTAACAGAGTACTTTTACTGAAGTAAGACGTTTTTGAGTACCTTTTCCACCACTGCGAAGAGGAGAGGAGAGGAGAGGAGCAATAGAAAGATACTAACACCAGCAAAGGGGTCCCTCCCAGGAGGAGAGAGAGAGAGGGAAAAGAGAGATTTCCATGTCTTTTCTTTTCATCACAAATCCCTCGCTGGGCTGAGCTCGGCATGCACGGCACGAGGAAAACGGATCAAAAAGAAGACGGGGGAAGAGAAGAAAAAAAAAATACAGTACCTATGGTACAACCAACGGCCCGCCCGCTGAGAGGAATACAAAGGCTTTTGCTTCGGTGGTCTGGGGAGACCTCCTGTAGCTAGCTCACGCGTTTTCAAAACAGACCCAAAAAAAAAGAAGAAGAAAAAAAAAATAAGAGAACTACAACTTGAAAGAGTGGGAAACGTTACATTTCAATTGTGGGGGAAAAGGGTGGGGGGTGCGTTCAGCGAGGTCTAACAGCGAGAGAGAGCACACCGTCAAATCCATGGTGTGATTTAACTCTAAAGGGTGTAATACTGTACCTAAATGAGTCAATGTGGGTAGCCTTGCCTACTTGCTGTAAAGTATTTGTATGAGCTCTTGTTTTATTGGAGCTTGTTTATTTGATACACTTGATTTGTTTCAGCTCTTTTGCTCATTTGATTTTCCTATTTGTCTCGAAAGAAAGTAGGTAGCTGATGCACTTTTTACCTTAGCGCTAGGTATACTCTTAGTTGTTCTGTTTTAGAAGAGAATGCACTTAAAGGTCGTAACACGCGGCAAGCGGTTCACACGGGCGTTACCGCTCGGATCAGCGGTGATCGCGCCGCGATCGTTGTTGTTTTGTCCTCCTGCGCGGTGCGGGGAAAACAAAAGCTCACCACAATCCAGCTCTTGCCGCGCGCGCGTGCACAAACGAGCACGCGCGCGAAAGTTTCACTCCGCTCGCCTCACCGCCCCTCAACTTCTCCGCGCGTCCCAAATAATCGCCCGCCTCTCATTGAAAATGAATTACATAGGCGCGTTGGCCGCTTGCCGTGTCAAAGGACCTTAAGACTTCTGGTGATTAGTAGTTTTTCTTGCCTACCTAATGTTGAATGCACTTATTGTAAGTCGCTTTGGTGGATAAAAGCGTCTGCTAAATGACTGTAATGTAATGTTATGTCTTTCAGCCAGGCATCCCTATTTTGGGCATGTCACAGGCAAAAATTCCCATCTGCAAGCTTGTAGATCGGATATGTCTTGCCATGAAAACATTTAAAGTGTAAAATAGGGTCTTAAGTGGTTAAAATGAACAGCAGAGTATCTTACTATGTGTGTAAGTGCTTGGGCATGTAGAGTATGCTCATCCAAGCATACATGTAATGCATCCCTGCACATCTTACTGTGCACGTTATCCACACGGGACCTCGCTTTACAGACATGCTTGGGGGGTGGGGTGGGGTGGGGTGGGGTGGGGGGGGTGGTACTGTATGTGTGTGTATGTAATGTGTGGGTTTCACCCCCTCCCCTGCCCTCCTGCCCTCCTGCCCTCCTCTCTCCCTCCCTCGCTTTCCGCGCTACATCTCCAATTACGGCCCTTCGATCAAGGCTAAAGTATAGCGCTTGTGGGCCGCGTAGCCTAGCCGCCAGTGGAGCAATCTCCGCTTGTCCAGACTAAAACCCTTGCTGCAACGCTCGGGCGGAGAGAGAGAAGATACCCCCGGCCCTTTTATTTAAAACAAGCCAAGGGTAAAAGATCAATGGTCCAATTCTGGCCAGTGGAAAAGTTCACAAAACATAGTGAGAGATGATGAGGCGGAGATATATGGGTGGAGGCCGGAGGGGGGGAGAGAGGGGTGGGTCAGCGCCCCTTCCCTCCCTCCCCTTCTCCCCCCCATCTACCTCATCTGGGTGCTAGTGGCTTATTGATCTGGTGGAGACACGCGGCTCCCAACCATTCATCACGGGCCACTCAGACCCCTTAGATAACTCCTCTGATAATGCAAGCCGCCGCTGCTGCTGCTGAGCGGCTGCAGCCGGCCGGCCGCATCCATTATTATTATCCCCACAGTGCAATGCAAGCCCCCCACACACCCCCCCACCCCTCCACCCCCAGGGCTGCATGGGGCTGAGTGGGGGTAACAGGCACGACGGGGTTATAGCGATGAGAAGATGCAGCTTCTTGGACAAGGCAGAGATGCCGTGATGCGAAGGCGTTGTTGGGCGCTGGAGGTTGGAGAGAACTTTGGTTCCGGGGCAAGAGTATATCATTAAAACCGGGAATGCATCAGTGTAACCACTTAAACCATTATTTTATACTTTGGGCTATTAAAAAATAGCAGATCTACAAGCTCATAGTGCAAAATTTAGCAAATCTTTGAATATATATATATATATATGTTTAAAGCAAACATTTATAACTCAAATCTTTGCTTTTGGGGGGTCCCTGGTACGAAATATTTTCAGATGGGGGTCGGCGGCCAAATACATATGACTTTGGGGGTCCTTGACGTGAAAAAGTTTGAGCACCACCACTGACGTAGCAACATACGTTTTTCAGAAAACTGTTAGGATTTAGAAGACATTTGTAGAATCGGAAACTCAGGCCTTAATGGGTTAACCACATGAACCTTACCGTCCCTATATATTCTGGCCATGTCACAGTAGGCAAACATTAGGTGAAATGGGCTGACGATCGGAAAGTTCACAACACAACGTGTTGTGAGCTTGTAGATCGGCTATTTTCGGTAAAGAGATTTGGTGTAGAGGGGTAAAAAGGAGGGAACCAAGTACAGACCCCTGAGGGACCCCCGGTCGACTAAGTATATAGAGTTTAAGTGGTTAAACCCTATATTGACGTTTCACTATTGACATACCCGTTTTACTTCAACAGAGAAAAACCGACAAGCTCACAACCGCATCGCAATGGTTGTATAGATCTGCCATTTTCACTGAATGTTCACTTATTGTTTTGCACAATGTAAACCTATTACAGCTGAATGTTCACCTATTATAGTTGAATGGCCCCCAGAATAGGTACGCTATAGGGTTGGGTGTGAAAAGGAGGCATGGATGGAGCAGTGAGGAGGTGCTGAAGGGGGCCTTAGGGGTTGCATTATGAATAATGCCGTTCCTGACAGCCAGGACAGAGATGATGGGGGAAACCGGACTGTTTGTAAAAAACCCAGTCGGAGAGACCATTGTTTCCAGTGCTTGGCCAAACAGCATTAGCAGAAGCTGTTTCATAGCAGATAGCGCACGCCAACCAGCCAAGCGACAGGCGGCTCAGAGAAAAAGAAAAAAAAAAGTGCTGAGTGCGTGTGTGTGTGTGTGTGTGTGTGTGTGTGTGTGTGTGTGTGTGTGTGTGTGTGTGTGTGTGTGTGAGTGTGAGTGTGTGTGTGTGTGTTTTAGCGTAGGGGAAGAGAATTCCCAGACTGGGCAGGTGGGGATCAGCCATAATGAGCCATGCAGGGAGAGTGGGAAAAAAAAAAGAAGAGAGAGCTGGGAGGGTAAAGTGGCGGTGGGGGGGGGTGGTGGTGGTCCGGGGGGGAGGGGGAGGTGGGGTCCAAAGAGTGAGGCGAGACAGACAATGATGGAGACGGACCAGGAGCCAGCGACATAAGGGCCCCAGAAGAGCAATTACGGCAGCTCAGGAGAAGGTGTGGGCCCAACCCCCAGGCATGGTTTCAAATATAGTAGAAAGTAGAAACCAATGGCAGACACTCTCTCACACACACACACACACGCACACACACACACACACACACACACACACACACAGCGGAGGCAGAACTCGTCGAACTCAAATCCCTGACAGGCAGGGAGACAGAGATGGCCAAAGGGCAGATGCAGGGGGAGGCGGGCGAGAGAGAAAGAAAGAAAAACTAAAAAGAGAAAGATCGCGAGGTGGGAGGTATTTTGAGAACAGAGAGCCTACCCTTTTATTCTAAAATCCAAAACATGCACAGCACACTCACGCACACACACACACACACACACACACACAGAGACAAGAGGTCAGCCTGTTCAAAACATCAGAGTGGATCTCACGGCCGTGTGGTGGGTGCTAAACAACGCTGGGAAAAAAAAATGTCTGGACAGGCTCGGCGCCACGGTGCCTGTCACAACCCAAGAGACTGCGATGGCTTCTGAAGGCAAGCGTTTCCAACCCTACCCACCCCATCACTTTACACAGACAAGAGAGAATGGATGAAGAAGGCTGATGCATATAGGCTCAGTCGTATGATGGCGGCAAGCACGGCGAAAATAGCAGATCTACAAGCACACAACGCGCCGCGGACGCGACGCGTTTAGGGATGCGAATTATCGATGAATTCATTAATTGATAGTTGATAACCTTATCGATCGATTAATCGATAAGCCGCGTTTTTTTAGGAACAAAAGGAAAATTCTTGTCCGAAACCGAAATTGAGTGCAGAAACATAATTGCCTTGATGTATGTAATATTAACGAGTGTCAACGAGCATCAGCTGGACACGGACACACACACACCTCCCCTCTGCAGGTTTCTATGGAGTCTGTCTCATTTATCTGCACCCGTTTCATGTAACACTATATTTATTTGCATCGCGTCTCGACATTGTAATGTGATTCAAATGTTTGATATTGTTCTTCATTATGTAGGTCTTTTATATGCTGCTATCAGGGCGTCCTTGAAAAAGAGAGCTTGCTCTCAATGGGCGTCCCTGAATAAATAGAGGAAAAAGAAAGAAAGATCTCCAAAAGGCCTTGAATATGATGGAATATGATTAAGGATTACTGTGATTATGGTAAGCTCCCATTTGATATCAAAGACACACACTATACCTGTAACTTTCACTAGCGCAAGAAAAGAAAAAAAGTTTAAAAAAAAAATATGTATATATTAATTGAAAATCGATAAATGTAATCGTGCAAATTGTTAACGGCAAATCATCGATAATAGATTAATTGTTAACATCCCTAGACGCGTTGTGAGCTTGTAGATCTGCTATTTTCGGCAGCGCGCCACCACCATACGACTATGTGTAAATCCGGCTTGACAGGCAAGAGAGGAGTCAGTGCCAGAGCGATGGGGGCGAGCGAGGGAGAGAGAGAGACAGAGGTGGGAAAGGGAGAGAGAGAGAGAGAGAGCGAGAGAGATAGATAGATGTGCAAACAGATAAAGGGGAGGGGAAATTGAATTAAGAGAAAAGTTCTCGTGCACCGGTATGCACCATTGATTTCCTATTCTCTTGGAAACATTTAATGAGCTTAAATAGGAGCCGCGCTTGACACAGGAGCGCAGCGAATCGGAGGAAGGCTTCCCTGTGAGAGGAAATCGTTCAGCGGCACATGACGACTACGAAGGGTGGAGGAATGGAGGAGGATGGGGGGGTTTGGTGTGTGTGTGTGTGTGTGTGTGTGTGTGCGGGGGTGTTGAGAGTAACGTGTGCGAGACAGATGTCGGATTATCGCTGGGAAATGGTCCGTGGGTTAGCGTTACTCGCCTGGGTGTCGAGGAAAGAGGAGAGAGGGGAAAGGACAACGAAGGAAGAGCAGTGGATGTCAGGAAAAGTCTCGGCAAGAAGAAGGGTAAAGGTGACTGCAGGTTCAAACCCCACCAGGGGGGTTGCAGCAGCAGGGGTGTGCGGGGGTGGTGGGAGGTGGTGGGGGGGTCGAGACAGGTCGGAAAAACGAACGCTCGTTATATCCCAACAATGTCACCGCTTGACTGACAGGCTACTGCCCTTCAACGGCAGCCTCGCCTCATTACGTTCCCCCCGACAACCGTGCCCATCACGCGAGGTCCTCGACAAGTACGCTGTTGCTTGGCAGCCATCTTTGGGGGGTTTTAAAAAAAAATAATATACCCCGCCCGTACCCACTGCCCTCCAATGAAGGAGAACCACTGTCACCAGCGCGCCTCGTTCAGAGGGTTCAGAGTCCAAACGCCGCTTCAAGTGCTCTGTTCCACTGACGAGGGCCCCACTGGGAACCATGGGAAGCCCCCTTTATGAAGCTGTCAGGCAGGAGGGAAACAGTCAGCCGCCCCTGCCACCGCTTTGAGGTAGTATGGATAATAAGAGTGTGGAGTCAGGCATGGCTGTACGGCAACACCGCGGGACATTTCCTTTCACTGATTGCTGCAAGGGAAGTTGCGCGTACATGCGCGCGTGGGTGCGTGTGTGCATGTGTGCGTGTGTGTGTGTGTGTGTGTGTGTGTGCACGCACGTTCACTGCAGGGAGTGGCAGACTGGATGTATGTTTAGGCTAATTGTGTACTGGTGTACTGCTAGCTGATACAAAGCCAGACTACACAGGATATGGAAACGCTTGAATTGAATTCCAGCTATCAGGGTGTGTGTGTGTGTATGTGTATGTGTATGTGTATGCGTGTGCGTGTGCGTGTGCGTGTGCGTGTGCGTGCGCGCGGTGTGTGCATGGACATACAGACATGCACACACACATACTCCAGCATTTCCATATGCATGAGTGCAGCGTTGTTGCCGACAAGCCCAGCCAACATGCTTTCAGCTCGAGGCAAAATGTTCTCCGTTTTCCCCAAATGTTTTGCGACGACAGGCTGACAGCCTGACATTCCTCCAGTCTGCTTCTTAGATCAGCCGGTCAGGAAGGCGTTCGTCAGTTCCTGACCCCGGTCTTTCTCCAGCCTTGGCTCAGCTGTTGGCTCACCCGCACCGCCTCTCTGAGTATCTAACCAGACGGATGCGTAGTCGATGTTGCTGTAGCCGTAGTGTGTGTGTGTGTGTGTGTGTGTGTGTGTGTGTGTGTGTGTGTGTGTGTGTGTGTGTGTGTGTGTGTGTGTGTGTGTGTGTGTGTGTGTGTGTGTGTGTGTGTGTGTGTGTCGTGTCGTGTCCACGCCGGGGTATTATTTGGCATTGCTGCTCGGGCTAACTTTTGCTGGCCGCTCATGCGTGACCTACAGTACGAGTTGTGCTGAAGACAATTTTTGTTCCCGTTTTTTTGCGAGACAAGAAGAGAGGAGAGTTGTGCCAGAGCTGGCTTGTAATCCACCGGTGATTAATTACGGCAGATAAGAGCCAGGCCACACGAGAATGTCCCCCCTCCCCATAAACTCCTCATAACTCCGGTGTGAATTTACACGCACGCACACACACGCACACACACGCACACACACGCACACAGTCTGACAAGGAACTGACTGACCGCAGCGCGCGAGAAAAAAAAAAATACCTGGGAGAACCACACACTGCTTGCCTGAAAGGCCTTCCCGGCATCCCCCCAGAAGTCATTTCCATCATTTTTCTGTTCCCACAGTGTCGATAATCCGCCACAGTTTGCGCGAGCAAATGTCCCTTTCTCCTACTTTCCTATATTAATCTGTAGGTCATATCTGTGACACACTATACACCATCCCCTGGATCATTTACACGGGCCTATGTATAGCCCCTGTGGAGAAAAAGAACCATTACAGTATAGAAACAGAAAGCTATATATCATAATTGCTCCACCACGCTTCTTTCCCTCTGCGAAATTGCCACTTGAGAATATATTCTCTCTCTTTATATTCCTCTCCCTCTCTCTCTCTCATAATCAATGGAGTAGAGGGGTGATTTTTGACAGGCTGACTGACTCCGTGATGCACTAACCACCTCCATTTGTATCTGTGGAGGGTGCATTAGCTAGACAGCACAATCGGGCCTTTCGTCTGCACAGGAGAGAGGCAAGCGAGCCTCTGCCGACCACAACTCGCTGCCTTTTACCACTCTGTGCTGTAACAGCTCGCCATTAAGCCACAATTAGCACTCCCCCCCCACCCCCCACCACCCCTCCCCCCCCTCGCTCGGGGGAAAAATAACCCCCTCAAAAAGGCATTCGCGGGCAAGTAGAGTGGAGGCAACAACAAGCAAAGATGGGCTTTCGCCAAGGTCCACACACAGTCTCTCCAACATCATCAGACGGGGGGGGGGGGGGGTGGGGGGGGGGGGGGGGGGGGGGAGCCAGCCATCGCAATTGATCGGCAAAGATCGAAAAAAGTATTACGACGAGACAATGGCGGAATCCAGCCGCGACATAATGATGACATTCTGGAAGAAAATTTAAAGCGCTGGCGTGTGAAAATGGAAGCTCTCACACGGACGAGGCGGCTTATCGCGCGCCGGCATCGCTCAGACATAACAGAATTAAAATAAAAGAGACTTTAAAGAGAAAATGACTAAAACCCTCGAAATGTGTACACGGAGTCGTTTAATTCCTCTGCCCTCTGTGTGTGCAGAAGGACGGTGCACTTCATGGTAAACATTATTCATAGGAATGGGGAGGCTTGCGGTGGCAGCAGCCTTAATGGCCCGTGTTCAGTCCATAACAGAACATATTTGCTCCCTCTGGGCTTGGGGGGGAACAACAACACAGAAGGAGTGGAGCGCGTGTTCCTGTGTTCCTGTGGTCATTTGCAGCACGCTGGCAGTGGGCAGACACAGATAAGAGCCTGGGATCGGTGGAGGCTGACATGTGTGTGATTATCTCTCGCTGTTGGAATTGACCGTCCATCAATCCCGCCGCACTGAGCCGACCGGGCTCAATTGTAGCCCGAGAACGAGATGTTGTGATCCTGAGTGTGTGTGTGTGTGTGTGTGTGTGTGTGTGTGTGTGTGTGTGTGTGTGTGTGTGTGTGTGTGTGTCGCTGCTTTGCCGATAATAAATACACACCACACACACACGCGCGCGGTGTCTTGACTACACACACATACGTATATCCAGTGATGTAAGTACATTTACTCAAGTGCTGTACTTAAGTACGATTTTGAGGTACTTTTACTTTACTGGAGTATTTCGTAATTTTTACTTCTACTCCACTACATCTCAGAGGCAAATATTGTACTTTTACTCCACTACAATTATTCGAAAACTTTAGTTACTAGTTACTTTTCAGATATGAATTATTACATTATAAAACATACATTAACCACTTTAGCCTTATTCTATACCTAGGCTATTTGAAAATAGCAGATCTACAAGCTCACAACGTGTCATGAGCTTGTTGATCTGCTATTTTCAAACATTTTAGTACTTTTACTTTTGGTACTTTAAGTACATTTTGATACCAATACTTTTGTACTTTTACTCAAGTAACATTTCTGAACACAGGCCTTTTACTTGTAAAGGAGAATTTTTATATTGTTGTATTGCTTTTACTTAAGTAAAAGATGTGAGTACTTTTTACACCACTGCGTATATCAAACCTACACACAGGGCTATTTTAGGTTTTATTTTTATTTTGTGAAGGTGTGAAATTGGGTTAAATAAACCTTTAAACCCAAGGTATTTGATATTTTTTGGTTAAAACAAAACGTTTTCTGTTAAAAAGGTTAAAGCACTACATTCTGATAGTACTCATTGCTATGGAGTGTTTTCGCTCAGTAACAGGGGGTCTCCGCGTCTCATCACCTCTTGAGAGAGAGTACCCATTTATCAGATAAAATTTATACTGCATGTCTCTGTGTCGCCAGTGCACTTCCAATTTCCCTTGTTTAATCTGCATCCTGTGCGAGTATTGATATCCTGACCTGAGAATGCAATTGCTGTGAGACGGGGAGAGACCGAACAAACACTCTATATCAATGAGGACTATCAGGATATTGAGCTTTGCCCGCATTTTTAATACGTATTTTAACCAAAAAACATATCACTTACCCTACCTTTAACGCATCTATGTCACTTTTTCATTTGAGCTAAAAAGCATTATTTTACACTTTGGCTATTCAAAAATAGCAGATCTACAAGCTCATGGATCAACAACCTTGTAGATCTGCTATTTTTGATAAATTGATCTTTTAAAGCAAACATTAACTCAAATCTTTGCTTCTGGGGGTCCCTGGAACGAAATATTTTGAGATGGGGGTCTGCGGCCAAATTCATTCATTCATTTTGGAGGTCCTTGACATGGAAAGGTTTGAGCACCACTGATATAGCAAACAAACGTTTTTCAGAAAAGTGTTAAGATTTAGAAGACATTTGTAGAATCAGTTTCAGGTCGTAATGGGTTAAGAGGTTAAAATGTGTATTTGGCATCAGTAAACAGATTGTAAGACTGCTATAGAGGCTGTATTTGCATGGATATGATGAATGTTGTGCCTTGAGATTTTGAAAACCACTGGTCTTGACTACACAAACCGTAACTCACACCCACAAACCGCAAACGCGCGCACACACGCACACACACACACACACACACAGACACAATGTGTGCCTCCTGGAGTGCATGTTCTTGAATGTTAACACAGGGCCAACAGAGAGAGAGAGAGAGAGCACCACCTGACTTCTCCACTCAGAGGATGCTCTCACCACCTCCTCCTACTCCTCTATCTCCTCCTCCACCTCCCCTCTCATGAGCCTCATCATATGGTTCTCCTCGTTCTGCATGGTCCTGAAGAGGAGCCCATACACAGTCCACAGTGAACCACAGGAGAGATGGAAGGACGACAGAGACGACGACAAGGGGAGGGAGAGAGAGATAGAGACAGAGAGAGTGGGTGTGTGTGTGTGTGTGTGTGTGTGTGTGTGTGTGTGTGTGTGTGTGTGTGTGTGTGTGTGTGTGTGTGTGTGTGTGTGTGTGTGTGTGTGTGTGTGTGTGTGTGTGTGTGTGTGTGTGTGTGTGTATGTGTGTGTGGTTGTGTGTTGGGCGTGAGGAAGTGGATTCTTTCTGCTGAGCGCCATCTGGAAGTAGAAAGGTAGATAAACAATGACGCGAGCCCACATCCCATCTCCTTCTTAAAGCCCCACGCACGCACACACACACACACCGCAAATGCGTGACCACCATCACCACCAATCCCGCGTGCAAACGCCAAGCGTTGTCAGGGATTGGCTCTTATCAATCGTCAGCCAGATACCGAGCAGAAGCATGAGACAAACAAAGGGAAGGGAAGAGCGAGCGGGGGAAAAAACGGAAGAGAGGAGCAGCCGGTGACAATGAGGAACACGAATGGCATGATGGCTGCACGCCACCCGGCAACACGGGCCGCACGGCCCGAGGCTATTTAACCACTTAACCGCTAAAACCGCTCAACCACTTAAAACACAAAAAAAAAATATCTAAATTATTTCAAGAATAGCCCGTCTAGGCACGGACCGCTGGCGTCGCGTCCAAACCATCTAGGCTACAAAGTAGCCTGACAATGTGTCGCGGGTTTGAGTCTCGATTAGAGGTGCTGCGATCAAGGTTTTTGCGATCCGATCCCGATCAGGCAGCATCAAAACAGATCCGATTCCGATTAATTCCGATCCGATAAGGCACATAATAGTCTCTCTATACTGTCTATCTCATGTTGCCCCCCCCCCCCCGGGGCTCCGCACACCGCTCAGAAAAAAAGAACAAAATATATATTTTGCTGCGTGTCTGAATCACTTTATCTTTTATCCCAAATGCGTCCCCAATCAGTGTAAAGAGCCTCGATGGACAGCTAGGCCTACTATGTTGCAAAATACTTTTTTGTATCTGCGCACTTCTGTGTTGCTTGAGTTGCACGGATGTGTCAGCCCGTACAACATGTGGTGAGCGGACACGACCGCGGTCCACGCTCCGTGTTTTTTATCTTTACTTTTTATTACTTATGTTATGTTAAAACTAAATGTTAAAAAACATAACCTCTCCAGAATCATAGTCTCTCTCCCCATTTCCTGTCAACCTACTATCCTATCAATAAAGGCAATAAAAATACCAAAAATAAATCTTTACTACAAAGATCTCGTCTACAAGGCGTTATTATGGATCCCACCGCAGCTCCAGGCAAACCCCGCTGTGATTGGTCAGTAGTCGCTGTGATTGACAGTTCTCGTTTTTGCAACTATGCCTAACCCTAACCTTAACCCTAACCCTAACCCTAACCTCAATAAAACTATGCCTAAACCTAACCCTAACCTCAGTAAGACTATGCCAAAACCTAACATTAACCCTAACCTCAGTAAAACTATGCCTGCCAGGGAGCCAATCAGACAGGTAAGGCGGGTCTATATCCTGGAGCGTAGGTGGTTTCCATAATCACAAGTCTACAAGGTGTGACACATTGTAGATTTGACTTGACTGTGCCTTCCGTTATTTGACTTGTCCCGTGTTCCTTTCTCCTGTTGATTTTTGATTCTATTTTCAAAACATCTTCCAAATGTTTTGATTTGTGTGTGCGTGTGCGTGTGCGTGTGCGTGTGCGTGTGCATGTGCATGTGCGCACGCATGTGTATACTGACAGGGAAGTATCATCAGACATCAGCCAACCACCACCTGAAGAGGAACTAGTTACTAGACTGTGGCATTGGATGAGGGGATATGGATGGCGGGTGCGCAGAAGAATCCTGAGTGTTCAATTTGCACTCTCAAACTGTTAAATAAACACTCCAGATTTCACGGCGTATAGGGCAGCATTGTGCACAAGGCCTTGTTAAGGGGCTGGAGAGATGCGTTAGAAGGAGAAAACGCACATGCGATTTGCATTTGAATTCATTTTTGTTGTAGCTCAACGAGCTCGGAGGCAACAATGTTACGTGTCGTTATTATATTGGAAGCATACGCACGCACGCACGCACACACACACACACACACACACAGACGTGTTCACTCATGCACGCACACACACACACACCGCCCGCTCCCATCATTTCTAGATGCTTCTGGCACGACGCGGGCCGGCGTGCCAATATATTACAGACATAGTACTAAGCGAGGAACTTTATTATCCCCTCATGGGGAGATTGTCCTTGTAGTAAGTCAGAGTTAAAATAACAAAAACAACATCCACAGAGCATGAAGTGCACAAGTTAAGCTAATTAAGCGCGGCAGCTGGAACGGCAGCCGGGCCGTGTGAGGGGGGGGGGATGATTTGTTTGGTGGGGGGAGGGGGGGTGTCCCAGCAGATACCACCAGGTCTCTGGGGGGGGGGGGGGGGGGGGGGCAGCAGAGTACAGGTGAATAAGAGGCCAGGACGGAAGAAGGGAGGAGGCGTTGAGAGGGTCTTCGTGCAGAGCAACCTTAACACAGACCTCGCCCTCCATCTTGCTGCTTGCCCACACTCACGGTGACAAACAGGCTTTGTCAGGTAGGCTCTAACATCTACAGACATAGAGGAGAGGTGATGGGGGACAGGGAGCCTCAGCATCTTGTCGCCTCACATCGGTTCATCAGCACAAAGCTGCCGTTCCCTAATTAGAAGCCATGGCGGTTAGGAGAGGCAGAGACAGCCACTCTGATGGAGGAGGGCCTTTGTTCGTATAGAAGAGCCGTTTGCTCCCACACCCACCTCTCACTGACTCTGATTGAGGGGACAACAGAGAGCAGCCTTCAGCCTCTCTCTCTCCCTCTCTCTCTCTCTCTCTCTCTGAGGGTCCACGATGGACTCTTCTGATCTAAAAGAACACAAGTATAGGCGTCCGTCAAGTGCAGCGGAGGCGGCACCGAGATCAAAATGCTCAAGCCTGATTTAAGGTCAGTTTAGACTTAGAAGTGTCGAACGACGACGGGTGACACGAGGACAGCCGTGAGACAGGGGCGGCAGTGGCTCAGGGGTAGAGTGGCCAGATGGGGACCGTGAGGTTCCCAGTTCGATCCCGGGCTCCCCCCATCAGAGTTAGTGTCGAAGTGTCCTTGAGCAAGACGCTGAACCCCTAATTGCTCCCGATGAGCAGGTTAGTGACTTGCATGGTTTCCTCTGCCATCGGTGTATGAATGTGTGTGTGAATGGGTGAATGTAATGCACAATATATAAAAGCGCTATATAAATGCACCATTTACCATTTAACAGTGTTGTGACGTCAACACGTGTGTCAATGGTCGCAACTACCTTCATAAAATGTTGTGTACTATATAACCGACCTTCTTTACATTTTGTTTTGTTTTTAGATTTATTTTTGTGCTTTTTATGCCTTTATTGTTGATAGGACAGTAGGCTGGCAGGAAATGGGGAGAGAGAGAGATGGGGAGTGACACGCAGCAAAGGCCGTCGGGATCGGGACTCAACCCCGCGATGCGTTGTCAGGCTACATTGTAGCCTACTGTAGGTGCACGGACCGCTACGCCAGCGGTCCGGGCCTTGTTTACATTTTGTGGTGAAGCAGTCAGACAGGATGAATGCTCAAAACTCAGAACACAGTGCGACATAGCACTCAACACTGACCTTTCTACTGTCAATATGCTTTATGCGACAAGCGTCGTCCGACAAAGAGTGAGGCCTTCACAGAGGGTCTTGCGCACCAATGCAAAAAATCTCTTGCAGATTTCTTCATAAAACGTTGTATACTCTGATAGACGAAGTAAGCGCTGTTATCACAGAGATGCATGTCATGGGGACACTTGTCGCGCAAAGCATAAAACTGACCTTTATATTTTGTCGCAAGGCGGTGATGTGTCGAAAAAATTGCGGATCTACAAACTTACAACGCGCCACGGGATGCGACGCCTTGTGAGCTTCGAAGGGCGGAGCATAAATGAAGCATTAGAGAGCCCGTGGGCACATAACACACTGACTGACAACGAGGGAAAGTTCGAGGGGAAATTAAGACGGAGAGATGAAAGAGAGTCAAGAACTAGAAGAAGAAAAAACCTGGCACAGAGTATAGGGCCTATATCTTCTGTTTTAGCACGCCTCTGCGTTCAGAGAAAAAGAAGCAGAAAGAAAAAGCCCTATAATTGTGCGTTTAACTGGTTTTGGCTAAATGAATGTCAGTTCCTTGGGCTGCAGTTTAGACCTTGATAAATGCCCATTGTCTGGGTGTTATTAAACACCAGAGAGACTAGTGGCGCAGTCCCCGTGCCAGGCAAAACTAATTAAAGCCCGGCAGATGTGTCTGGTCCACGGACCGGAGTACCCCCCACACACACACACACACACACACACACACACAGACAAAGTGCATGAATGCATGCATGCACAATACACACGCAAACACATGCACTAATGGGCTAACTACGTCCAAACTCCAGTGAGTGCCAGTGAGCGACAAACCATCAGTGTGTCCTCCTAACTAGCTTTGTAAACGCAGAACAACAGCCGCTTGGTATCAATTTCCATTGGTGTAAAGTAACTAAGTACATTTACTTAAGTACTGTACTTAAGTACATTTTTTAGATATTTTTTTACTTTACTTGATCGGCTATTTTCAACCATTTTAGTACTTTTACTTTTGGGGCTTTAAGTACATTTTGATGCCAATACTTTAGCACTTTTACTCAAGTAAATTTTGAATTCTGGACTTTTACTTGTAACAGTAGTATTTTCCCAGCCGTGTTATTAAAGGTAGGGTAAGTGATATTTTTGGTTAAAACAAAAGTATTTTGTTAAAAGGTTAAAGCACTATATTCTGATAGTAATCATTGTTATAGAGTGTTTGTTCAGTAACAGGAGTCTCCCCGTCTCTCCAGCTCTTTAATAAACAGAAAATACATTTTCCGGTAGGTGTCAAAATCTCAGCCAATCAGGAGAAAGTACCCATTTTTAAGCTTAATTTTTATAGTGTTCCAGTTCCAATTTTGCCTGCTCATTTCTTAGTGTCATCACTTCCAATTTCACTTGTTTAATCTATATCCTGATTGAGTTCTCTATCCTGATTGGATAAAATTGGAAATGAAACTGAAACTGAAACGAAAATGCATTTTCTGTTTTTATAAAGAGCTGGAGAGACAAGGAGACTCCTTTTACTGAGAGCTGGAGAGACAAGGAGACTCCTTTTACTGAACAAAACACTCTATAGCAATGAGTACTATCAGAATATAGAGCTATTTAACACTTATTTTAACACAAAGAAAATCACTTACCCTACCTTTAAAGAAAAAGGGGCGACAATGGCCAAAACGAAAATGGGCGATCGAAAACCGGCAAAAGTGGCCGTTTTCAAGATGTTTTGGCCATTATCTCTGGAATGGAAGGTCCAATCTGCTCAGTTCAAAGCTTGTTGGGTGCGTGACTTTGAAGACATGAAGCATGAATGATACCTTTTCGGATGTTTCAGGTTTTCGGTCCTAAAAGTATGGTAATTGTTCAAAACTAAAATAAAATAAATCCAATAGGTGCCCTTTTGGAAATTCCAGCCCCTGCCTCTCCAAATCCTTCTGCACGTCCCTGCCACAAACCCCCCCATGCACCCCAACCCCCGGTGCCTTGGTTATCCTGGCAAAACTGCACACTTTTCCCCCGTACTCCACGTATACCTTCTCCGTTGCAGGTGATGATGAGTGTTGGAGCTAACAGCCACCAATTAATCTTCCATGGCACACATGTTTGTGCCTTTTGTTCACTCTCTGCTCAGGGAAATTGGATGAGACTGCAGCTGTACAATGGAGGAGGGCTGCACCATCCATTCATCCTCTTCCTCATCTTCACCTTTTTACTCTTCAGCAAACAGCTGGGTACTCTCTCTCTCTCCAGTGGTGTAAAGTAACTAAGTACAATCTACTTAAGTACTGTATCTAAGGTACAATTTTGAGGTACTTTTACCTTACTGGAGTATTTCCTTATTGTCTATACTTTTACTTCTACTCCACTACATCTCAGAGGCAAATGTTGTACTTTTACTCCACCACAATTATTTGAAAACTTTAGTTACTAGTTACGTTGCAGATATAAATTAGGACATTATAAAACATACATTAACCACTTAGCCTTATTTATACATAGGCTATTTGAAAATAGCAGATCTACAAGCTCATGCGACGCATTGTGAGCTTGTAGATCGGCTTATTTTCAAACATTTTAGTACATTTTGATACCAATACTTTTACTCAAGATAAACATTTTATTCCGGACTTTTACTTGTAACAGAGTACTTCTACTTTGCAGTATTGATACTTTTACTTAAGTAACTCTCTCTCTCTCTCTCTCTCTCTCTCTCTCTCTCTCATCTCTCTCTCTCTCTCTCTCTCTCTCTCTCTCTCTCTCTCTCTCTCTCTCTCTCTCTCTCTCTCTCTCTCTTCTCTCTCTCTCTCTCTCTCTCTCTCTCTCTCTCTCTCCTCTCTCTCTCTCTCTCTCTCTCTCTCTCTCTCTCTCTCTCTCTCTCTCTCCTCTCTCTCCTCTCTCTCTCTCTCTCTCTCTCTCTCTCTCTCTCTCTCTCTCTCTCTCTGAATGCTATCATTAGTAGCCCCCACAGGCATGAGAGAGCCTGACAGCCTCACTCAAGACACTGACGGAAGCCAAGCTCCGCCGAGTCAGAGCAACTCTTAAAAACAGGAAATGAGATCGACTGGTGATAGGAGGGAGCGGGGTGGAAGGGCGAGGTTATCAGTAAACACCCCGCACACGCACACACACACACACACACACACAGACAGACACACACACGCACAGTCGCACACAGACACACACACACACATGCACTCGTATTTTGTCTTCATTTAAGCTGTCTGTCTCATCCACTTGTAGTCAGAGATCTCTGGTGTGTGCCAGTAGCACCAGTAGCTGCGCACTTACACAAGCGCACGCACCCGCACGCACACACAAACACACACAACACACAAAAACACATCGTGGTGGTGACTAATCACCCATCTGGACCAGCCATTTCCCAGGTCTGGATGACAAAGCGAACCCTTCCAACAGATATAGGCTAATGCCCTCCTCAACAAAAGGCCTTATGCTGCATTACAGCCAAACATATGACAGGGCTAGGGGGGGAGGAGGGTTGTGTGTGTGTGTGTGTGTGTGTGTGTGTGTGTGTGTGTGTGTGTGTGTGTGTGTGTGTGTGTGTGTGTGTGTGTGTGTGTGTGTGTGTGTGTGTGTGTGTGTGTGTGTGTGTTGGGGGAGGGTGGTGGGGGGGGGGGGGGTGTCTCGTGTTTTGACCTGCCTCGGACAAGCATGTACTATAAGGGAAGGAAGCGAGTGACATCACAGATAAGGGTGATGTACTGTAGCCACTAGCTCCTAGGCGCTACACGGCGGGGCTGACAAGCCCGGCTCGTACGTGTTCTTGATTTCAAATAGCAGGTTCCACCGAGTCAAGGGCAGGGAGAGGGCACCAGCCGGGGAAAAAAATTGCATGGGAAAGCCATTTCCGTGTGACTGGGCTGGTTTGTAAAGTGAAAAAGCCATGTGGTGCCTTGCCCCGAGGACTTTTCCCCCGCAAAACCTCCTCCTTGTTAATATATCAGAGTGTTAGCGGTGGCAGGCAGGTGCTGCTAGCGCCAAGCCAAGCCCTATCTGGGGAAAAAATAGAGAAGAAAAAAAAAAAACATACATTTCCACATAGGGCCCTAATCCCTCGAATGCCTCAGCCCATTGTGGGAAAGCTCTTTCCCTCTGGCAGCAGCTGTGGGGCTCGCTATGCTAGCCCGTGATCCAGGTAAGTCCTTGTTGTGAGAAGAGGGCCGCCTGATGATGCAACACGAGGCACAGGTTCAGAATGCGGGATAAGGGGGTTGGATCAAGGCCAGGAACCATTAGTGTTGCAGTGTGTCTGACACGACGGGCAGGAACATGACATTCTACAAAAAAGGCGTAGGAGGAGGAGGGACTCGAACAAGGGCCGCGGCGAGCGGCAGCCAGGCAGCTGTTTTCATTCACAATCCGCTGATAACAGCAAGCCCCGCCGTCTCTGTCCAGATTGGCTAGAACAAACATGGTGGGGCATGGGGGGACCGCCAGCCCAGGCAACAACGAATACAAATCACTCTTTCTTCCCCCCCCCCCCCTCCAACAACAACAACTGAGCTAAGCAGAATAAAATAGAGCCCCGGCGTTTTGCTAATTCATCTCGTAGCTGATTAAGGCCCGTGTTGCGGTCCGAATATGCACCGTTTGAGGAATGCAAATGCAATTGGTGAAGCTTTGAGAAGAGAGACTAATGTGTGTCCCAGGAACGGGCCACATGACAGCCATGGTTAATATTCAAGTTGCAGAACACGCTTCAGTCAGCTTCCAGTAGCCTTGACTGTGTGTGTTATCAGCATGGAGCCAGTGGGCTCCGACAGACAAAGATCTGGCTAATGGTCCCCGGCCCATATCATTTACCGTACAGCCCCACTATAACCAGGCACATTGATGACACACTGCTATCAAAAAAAAAAAGCCAGGGGAAGGAGGAAGGAGGAACTTCCATTACTCAAATTGGATAACCATCCTTATTCCTTAACCCGATCAGACCGGGAACGCATCCGTGTCATTTCTTCGGGGCTATTTTCGAAAAATCTTGACAATTTGTGCTTTGAATATATATTTTTTATTTTAAATTTTTACCTCAAATCTGTGCTTCTGGGGGGGACCCTGGAACAGCATATTTTGAGATGGGGGGGGGGGGGGCTCGCGGCCAAATACATATCATTTTGGGGGTCCTTGACATGAAAAAGTTTGAGCACCACTGATTATAGCAACAAACGTTTTTTCAAAAAACTGTTAGGATTTAGAAGACATTTGTAGAATCCCCCCAGAAGCAAAGATTTGAGTTACAAATGTTTGCTTTAAAAAATATATATTGGAAGATTTGCCAAATTTTCATGATTTTTCAAAAAATAGCAGATCTACAAGCTTGTAGCTGTAGATCTGCAATTTTTTGAATAGCCAAAGAAATCTATAAAATGACACACAGATGCATTCCCGGCCTTAATGGGTTAAGAGTTCTTTTCTCAGCAATGACTTGACTTTTTTTTCAGTCTCCACTCTTGATACAGCAGCGCGGGCATATTAATTATGCGTCTGCTCGGCCTCTCTCGGGAAGCTCAACTTTTTCTTTCAGTCAGTTTGCGGAGCAGCACACTGTGGACCACATGCACACACACGCAGGAAACGCATAACATTTAACAAGCAATTGATTGTGCATGAAGATTGACTGCCATCTGGGTTTGCTTGCATATTTTATTCCCCCGACGCACTTCTTGCACATAACACAGGCCACCAGGTAATTTAATTGACTGATCTCAATGTCACGGACGGAGTCTAGTGCTATAGACGCCTGAAGATGATAACCATGCTTTCCCTACAATGTAGTAACATAGTGAATATTCATATTCATGATTCAGACCCTCCAATTCCACGCCATTTTATTAGGGGGCAATCTCACACACAGCTTGCAGCTCATTAAGCATGGCTTTAGTGAAGTTAAGGTTATGATCTAATAGCATTTACTTTAGCAACGACCGCAAAAAATATCCATCAAAACCCTGCAAAATATCCAGCAAAGTTTCATACTTCAAATTCAAAACAACTTAATTAATCTCACTATGGCAATTAGTTAAACACAGTAACGTCAAACAGCAAAATGGCCGTGGCGCAGTCGGTAGCGCTGTCGCCTCTAAGCTAGAAGATCCTGGGTTCGATTGGGGGCGTGTCCTCTCCTCCGCAGTCAACAGTGCCCGGCCCGCCCCATACCTAGGTGGGGTTGGTGAAAGGGCCTTTCTGTGTGGAGTTCGCATGTTCTCCCCGTGTCTCCTAAGGTAGGTACCCTCACAAAAAACATGCAGTAATCCTGGTCTCTATACTGCCTCCCCTTGGTCAGCCGGGGCGCTAGATGGAGGGGAAAGGAACTGGTTGGAATAACATGTTCCTTCCACGCGCTACGTCTAACCAGGGAACCTCCCCCATGTCAGGTGATAAGAAGCGGCTTCCTAGCTCCTCATGCATTGAAGTAGGCATGAGCTCGCTCTAGGCTCTCCCTAGGCTGGCAGAGGGAGTGTACCGCCCAGGATTACTTTTAGTACAATTGGCACTGGGTGAAAAAATGGGTTACAAAATCGTGGGATAAAAACCCTACCCAACTTAATTAATCTCACTATGGGCAATTACGAGCAGCTTCGACACAAATGAACACAGAAACAACAAAATGTAAAAAAAAACTAATACAACAAGGAGTTGAAATGTATAATAAAGTCTATTACGAATTTCCTTTATAAACAATAAATAAATATTAGATGAACAAAAAAAAAACAATCATTCCTAACAATAATGGTAAAAAAAAAGAAAATAAAACAAACCAACGGATCATTTAAAAGTCAAACTGAAGAGCGGATGAATGATTTAGAATGGCGGTTAGTTTTACGTAACACCAACAACGCCCTCATGGCAACAGAAAAAAATCTACTTGCAAGAGCATGTCCAGAAGAAGCCAAAAACACTTGGTGCTTTCCGGGAAAGATTTGTTGTTTGCAGAAAGTCTCTGTTTCACACCAATGCTCTTGGAACAGATTTGAACACTAGCTATTCAGACAGACTACTGGATCACTGTCTTACCGTCTTATACTGCGGAGGCCATGAAAGCAGCAGATAAAAGAAAAGCTCTGAAGACTCTCGACATAAAAGATTGATAAAACAAAACGACAGAGGGATGACAGGGAGCCTGACAGACAAAGGAGTTTAGTTTGCGGTGAAGGTGAATTCTATGTCGCCTCTCCACTTCACAACAGCCTCAAAGAAACCTTACTTTGTTGTCTGTACTAAGACCCCTTACTTTTCCCCTTTACACCAAATATTGTGGCCGAAAATGGTCTATTTTAGGGGTCCTTGGGGGGGGGGGTTCCAGGGGGTCCCCAGCTAAAGTAGTAAACATAGCATCACAAACCTTTCATAAGTTGGCTATTAAAAAATAGCAGATATACAAGCTCATAGCGTGGCACCGAGTGCCGCGCTACGAGCTTGTACATCTGCTATTTTTCAAAAATATTTAACATTAGTGAACACAAATCTTTGCTCCTGGGGGTCCCTGGCACAACATATTTTCAGATGGGGGTCCGTGGCCAAATATTTATGAATTTGGGGGTCCTGGACGTGAAAAAGGTTTGAGAACCACTGCACTAGGACTCATGGTGGCATCATCATTTGTATGTGACAATTCACTCTTGTGTACGATGCACTCTTTGGCTGCATCTCTGTTATGTCTAAAAAAATCAACCTTGCCTCTAGTTCACCTGGGGGAGAAGTGCCATCCATTGATCCAGGAGGAGGACTGTGACCTGTTGGTTCAGTTATTACACCCTGGCTGTGGCCAATGGCAAAAAAAGAAAGGAAAACGACCTCCATATCTGTGACTTGAGGCTCAGTCCCATCGACAAGACGGCAGTAGCTTAGTGGGCAGAGAGGCTGTCTAGCAGTGGTGTAAAGTAACTAAGTACATTTACTCAAGTACTGTACTTAAGCACAATTTTGAGTTTTTTATTTTTTTATTTTAGTGGAGTATTTCCAATTTTCAATACTTTTACTTCTACTAGCTGTGAGCTTGTAGATCTGCTATTTTCAAACATTTTAGTACTTTTACTTTTGGTACTTTAAGTGTATTTTGCTACTAATACTTTTGTACTTTTACTCAAGTAACATTTTGAACACAGGCCTTTTACTTGTACAGATATTTGTATATGTGGTATTGCTAATTTTACTTCAGTAAAATAGTACTTTTTTCCACCACTGCTGTCTAGTAATCAGAAGGTCACCGGTTCGCCTCCCGATCCGCCCAGTAATACATGTCTAAGTGTCCATGAACAAGACACTTAACCCCTTAACAACTCAACAGTCATCATGAACATCTGAGCAGCCATCAGCTTGGCAAAACTGAAACTGAATTTCCCCCAGAGAGGGATTAATAAACGGCCTATACAAAAAGAAAGGGAAAAAAAAAACATCTAAAAACACCATCCACTAAAAGACCCGGACCACCAAACGCTACGCCACGCCTGCCGAGCAGCAACAAGAACTCACTGCCATAATTGGTTCCACTGCACCCTTTCCCCCAACCGTGCTGTGTGTGGACGCCCGGGTCCAGCCGGAGAATGCAAACAACTCTGCGATAATTAGAATAGAACCAACCAAGCCTGGTAGTACGTGTTTCAGTAAGAAACAAGCTATGAGTCACACACACACACACACACACACACACACACACACACACACACACACACACACACACACACACACACACACACACACACACACACACACACACACACACACACACACACACACACACACACACACACACACACACAGAGAGAAATCAGTAACAGCATGACTCTAGCGTTCCAATCAAGCAAAGAGATGGAGCGGTGATACTTCCTTTCATCGGGCAGAAACCTTGTTTTTATCTCCATAGTACTTCAATTTTTTATGTTTTTTATTCCGCAAATGAGTGCCCTCTATACCTTGCTGGGTTAGAGTGTCACACAAAGCTAGCGGAGACAGATGATCAACAAGCTCACAACGTGTCACATCACGACACGTTGTGAGCTTGCAGATCAGCTGTTTTCGCTAGTTTTGTTTTGAAAGTGAATGTGGTTTAGTGTGTCTCTGGGTTTTATAAATATTTAACCAATGGAAAGTATCAACAGCTTGTGACTAAATTATAGCTACACTGGATCACAGGTTATTTTTGGTATATTTTATATTTTCACTGCCTCTAAAGCTCTGGTAGAATATTCTATTTTCCTCTCTGTAAGAGAGGTGTTGTGAATGTGTAGTATTGCCAATGCATTGTGTGATCTGTGATCTATGTATTTTTGATTGATTGATTGATTGAATGAATACTTTATTAGGTCTTTATTTAGGTACAGTCAGACATTAAGGCTAAAAGGATAACACAAAAAAAGTCCTGGGGACTTGTTTCCATTGTGGTCCTATGTACTCAATTCATCAACATAGCATAAAAGATTACACACTAATACATGTCATCAACAAATACAAAAACACAAGAGGAGAAAGAAGGAAACGGTCAGCAGTGAATGACACCGCCTTTCTATGGGAAGGAGGTGTATTGTGTATTCGTTTATGTTTTGTGATTTTTGTGTCCTAATGGTTGCTTGGCGCAAAAAAATGAATTTCCGCAAAGGACAAGTAAAACATCTATCCATCTTTTTTTCCCATTTCCTGGAGAGTAACGGTTTGACATACAAAGGTTTTCCAGGTTGTTTTCATTTGGAAAGGCCTGGTGCTGGGGGCTCGGAGGAGAGGAGAGGAGAGGAGAGGAGAGGAGAGGAGAGGAGAGGAGAGGGGCTGATTGCACACCTCCGGGACAACGGCACTCTCCCTCCATCAACCGGGTCAACAGACAGACAGACAGTGGTGTAGCCAGATTTTGAGAGAGAAATAAGCAACCTGGTTTATGAAGACAAGCCCAAAAGAAGCGACCTAGGCAAAGAGCACTTTAAACCTACAGTATATTGCATTGGCTGTTTGAAAATAGCCGAACTACAAGCTCACAACGCGTCGCAATGCGACGCGTTGTGAGCTTGTAGATCTGCTATTTTCAAAAAAAGAATTGGGGAAAAAAAGTGGAATATTTTGGAACATTTTACACTTATTTGGTACAAAATATTTTGAGATAAAGGGCCGCGAACAAATACGTATTAATTTGGGGGTCCTTGCCATGAACATGTTTGAGAACCACAGCAAGCCCAAATAAACAACTATAAACTTCAGGCGCTTACAATGAGCGGACATGGCAACACCGTGGCACAGACAGGTCAGGTGATGATGAAACGGATCCGGTGTGACTCACATCACATGGAACCGCTGTGAGACCAATGTCATTACCACCCCGGCCGGGGAGAAAGACATGCTGCCACCCCACCGCCTCGGCCCCGGTGTACTCTGAGACTAACAGAGGCATGTGGAGGCATAGCTTGCCTCTGGAATGACAAACGCGGTATAGGTGCATGTGTGTTTAATGTGAGTGTAAAAATTGGGAAAATCTCAGGATCCACATGGGAACAAGTGTGGCTCCTATGTGGATCTGGGATTCATGTGGCCAGCCTGTCTCATTTCACAAGTTCAACATGTATAAAAAACCTTGCGTCGCTTCGTGACGCATTGTGAGCTTGTAGATCCGCTATTTTCAAATGGCCGAAATGTATATAGGGCTGAAGTGGTTAATGTATGTTTAATAATAATCAATTAAGTAATAATAATCTAAATCTTCAAAGTAACTAGTAACTAAAGCTGTCAAACAATTGCAGTGGAATAAAAAACTATATTTGCCTCTGAGATGTAATGGAGTAGAAGTAAATGTATTGGCAATTGGAAATACTCAAGTAAAGTACAAATACCTCAAAATTGTACTTAAGTACAGTACTTGAGTAAATGTACTTAGTTACTTTACACCACTGTATGTATGTATGCCTGTGCCAATATGTGAGTTATGGAATGTGAGAGGGAGAGAGGAAATGGAAAACAGAATGTGAATTTGTATTAAATGTAATGTCTGTGTGCACATGTGTGCCAGTGTGTGCCTGTGTGTGCCTGTGTGTGTGTGTGTGTGTGTGTGTGTGTGTGTGTGTGTGTGTGTGTGTGTGTGTGTGTGTGTGTGTGTGTGTGTGTGTGAGCAGTGGTGTACATTTACTCAACTACTGTACTCAAGTACAGTTTTTATTTATTTTTTACTTTACTGGAGTATTTCCAAATTTCTGTACTTCTACTTCACTACATCTCAGAGGCAAATATTGTACTTTTACTCCACTATGAGTATTTGAAAACTTTAGTTACTAGTTACTTTGTAGATTTTTATTATTATTGCAAAAACATAGATTAACCACTTCAGCCCTATATAACTTTCGGCCTTTTGAAAATAGCCGATCTACAAGCTCACAATGCGTCACAAATCGATGCGACGCACTGTGAGCTTGTAGATCTGCTATTTTCAAGATATGTTTTTATACATTTTAAACTTGTGAAATGGGGACATTCTGCAAAAATTAGTACTTTCTTTAAGTACATTTTCATACCAATACTTTTGTACTTTTACCTAAGCACATTTTGAATTCTGGACTTTTACTTGTAACAGAGTATTTCTATATTGCAGTATTGATACTTTTACAAAAAAAAAAGAAGTTATTTTTCCACCACTGGCCGTCAGTATGTGAGTTATGGAATGAAGTGACGTGAGAGGGAGAGAGAGGAAATGGAAGACAGAATGTGAATTTGTATTAACCCATTAAGACCTGGAACGCATCTGTGTCACTTTAGATTGATTTGGCTATTCAAAAATAGCAGATCTACAAGCTCATAGTGCGGCACCGAGTGCCGCGCTATGAGCTTGTAGATCTGCTATTTTTGAAAAATCTTGATTTTCTTTTTTCTTTTTTTTTTACAAAAACTGCTAGGATTTAGATTTTTTTTAAAGAATCGCCTGAGGTCTTAAAGGGTTAAATGTAGCGTCTGTGCGCACGCATGTGTGCGAGTGTGTGTGCGTGCGTGTGTGTGTGTGCATGCATGTGTGTATGTGAGTGAGCCAGCATGTGTGTGTGTGTGTGTGTGTGTGTGTGTGTGTGTGTGTGTGTGTGTGTGTGCGTGCGTGCGTGCGTGTGTGTGTGTGCGTGCGTGTGCAGATGGTGTGCCAAACAAGCTGAAAGGCACAGCTCCAGTGTGTGGAGTTGAAGAAGCCTCCTCAGAGATGTTTGTCATTCCAGAACAGCAGCATGTCTGGACTGGCAGGAGACCAAGGGGAGAGTGATAGTGAGGCCTCCCTAAGTAGTAGTGTCTCCCACAGAACACGCTCTTCTTCCCTCACTGCAAAACACAACTCCCCCCTCCTCCCTCCCTTCTCCTCCCTCCCTTCTCCCACCGCACACACACACACACACACACACACACACCCCCACACACACACACACACACACACACACACACACACACACACACACACACACACACACACACACACACACACACACACACACACACACACACACAAATAGATTGGAACCCAAACTCATCAGGGGAGGTCTCTCAAAGACCACTCATTAATAAAAAGCAATAATGACAAATGAATGGGGGGGGGGGCAATGTAGCGGGGGTTAATGAGGGGAAAAGGCGTAGCGTGATTTATAAACTAAGTAACTAATTATCACCAGCGAGAGACAACAACAACCCACAATCAGTCATAATTGTTTTTTTTTCTCTCTGTGTGACATGACTGCAGATAAAGGGGCGGCTATAATTGATATTCCGGAGTGACTTTTGTTAATTAATCCATCGCGACCGGGAATGGATCTGTGTCATTTTTAGATTTCTTTGGCTATTCAAAAAATTGTTGAATGAGCTTGTAGATCTGCTTTTTTTTTTTTTATCGTGAAAATGTGTGCAAATCTTATATATATTTTTTAAAGCGTCTGGGGATTCTACAGATGTTTTTTAAATCCTACAGTTTTTTGAAAAACATATGTTTCTATATCAGTGGTTCTCAACGTTTTTCATGTCAAGGACCCCCAAATGGTTGTGGACCCCCATCTCAAAATATTTTGTAATAGGGACCCCCAGAAGCAAAGATTTGAGTCAAAAATGTTCCCTTAAAAAAAAAAAAAATCAAATATTTGCACAAATTTTCACGACTTTTCAAAAAATAGCAGATCTACAAGCTCATAGCGCAGCACTTGGTGCCGCGCTATGAGCTTGTATATCTGCTATTTTTGAATAGTCCAAAGAAATCTAAAAATGACACAGATGCGTTCCCGGTCTTAATGGGTTAAAGGCGCTGATCATTCTGCTAAACAGACGTCGACGACGAGGGGCACCGGCGACGACGACCGCCCTTTAGGAAAAGCCTGATGCTTGCTCAGCATCAGCCAAACCGAATTCCTTTGAGGCGCTTTTGTCTTTTGATGGCGCGCCGTTCGTTGTCCAGGGAGCAGGACGCCCCAATGATAATTATGTAAAACAAACACACGACAAGAATAAAACCGAGAGAGAGAGAGCAGAGAGCCTGGGCTTCATTTGTGTTCTCCAATAAATGTCAGGCTTTATTAATTGATTGAACCCCAGTGTGAGGAGAGACAAAGACACAGAGAGACGCAGAGAGAGAGAGAGAGGGGGAGAGAGAGAGAGAGAGAGAGAGCGATCAAGGGCACGCTAGACGGTGCACAGCAAAATCCTGAGTTAATTTCACTTTGAGATACCCTCTTGGACCTCAGGGGGGTCCTTGGTAGAGATGGGCAATATAATAATCGATATGGCAATATATTGTGATATTTTATTTCCCAATACTGTATCGATACTCCAGGCCATAGTATCGCAATACTTTTGGAGAAAAAATAACTCTGTTCCCATGCATAGAAACCAACGGTAGAAGTCTGGTTCTGACACTCCTCTAGATGTCGCTGTATTATAGCTAGTTTGCCTTCCAGTGATTCATCTCAATATATATTGCAATATATCGTAATATATCACAATATGTATCGCATCGCAATATATTGTGATACAACTGTATCGTGAGGTTCTTGCCAATACCCATCACTAGTCCTTGGTGGATCGAAAACATTTATCTGAATGAAAAAGGCAGAGGTGCATGCTCGAGACGGTGTGCGGGATTCCACTTCTTTGTTCCCAGTTTGCTCTTTTCTGATGAACCTACTACAAAAAAAGCCCTTTCATACACTCTCAAGAGTTAAATCGACCGTAAGGCCTTTTGCAGTGTGTTTTGAGGACCAGAGTGCTCCCCCCCCCCACACACACACACACCCCCGTGCCCACCACCACGCTAACCCTCAGGGGAAATAGAGGCCAAAAAGTTACACCAGCACGCAAGTAAACACGACTAGGTCTCTAAGAAACACCACTCGAAAATGCTGCGGGGCGATAAAAATGCGGCCTTGAAAATGAAAACGAAAACAAAACACAACAAAAAAAACATCTGCGTGCGGGAGGGAGGGGGGGCGAAGAAAAGAAAATAGTACAAAAGTTTACAGACAAAAGTGTCTTGTAATTACAGCATATCTGTGGAGTCAGTCAGGGGGTTTTGTGGATTGGAAAGGTTGGCCATTGGACACAAAGGAGACCTTGAGCTTTTTTATACAGCCTGGAGCTGAAGGCATATCGGGGGAAGGCTGGGGGTGAGGGCCGCAGCAACACTTAACCCAATAAGACCGGGGGGGAAAGTGTGTGGCTTTTTTTTTTCTTTGGGCTATCAAAAAATAGCAGATTTTGAAAAAAAAATCTTGAAAATATGTGAAAATCTTTGAATATAATATATTTTTTTTACTAAAATCTTTGCTTCTGGGGGTCCCTAGAACGAAATATTTTGAGATGGAGGGGTCCGCGGACGAATACATATAATTTTGAGAACCACTGATATTATAGCAACATACGTTTAAAAAAATGTTTTAAGACATTTGTAGAATTCCCAAAAGCAAAGATTTTAGTTAAAAATGTTTTAAAAATATATAGATATTGAAAGATTTGCACAAATTGTCACTATTTTTCAAAAAAATAGCAGATCTACAAGCTCATAGAGCTTGTAGATCTGCGTTTTTTTAATAGCCCAAAGCATAAAATAATGCTCATAGCTAGAAATTTAAAAATGACACAGATGCGTTCCCGGTCTTAAAGGGTTAATGGAACTGACAGTCAGCAGATACACACCGGCCCCCTTCATCCATATAATCACTCCCTCCTCCTCCTCCTCCTCCTCCTCCTCCTCCTCCTCCTCCTCCTCGTACAGCAGGCCCGGGGAGAAAGAAAAAAAGAACGAGGGGAAGAATAAGGGAGCAAAAAATAAATAAAAAACCTAACCTCTACCCATCTACTGATTACACACAATACACCCTCACATTCCAGGACAGGAGAGAAGGAGAGGAGAGGAGAGGAGAGACTGGGAGGTTGGGGACGAGAGGAGAGGAGGGGGCAATGAATAGAATGAGACCGTTGCCAGAGAGCCCACTTTTAGATAGCAAGCATGGTTATCAGAGAGAGAGAGAGAGAGAGGGAGGGAGAGAGGGAGAGAAAGGGACAGATACAGAAAAACAATGAAGTTACTGGCATTGTTTTATCTGGAAGGACATTAATCCATTAAGACCTGGAACGCATCTGTGTCACTTTTTGATTTGAGCTAAAAAAGCATTATTTTACACTTTGGGCTATTCAAAAATAGCAGATCTGCAAGCTCGTAGCGCAGCACCGAGTGCCGCGCTACGAGCTTGTAGATCTGCTATTTTTAGAAAAATCGTGAAAATGTGTGCAAATCTTTGAATATATATTGTTATAAAGCGAGGATTTTTAACTCAAATCTTTGCTTCTGGGGGTCCCTGGAGCAACATATTTTGAGATGGGGGTCCGCGGCCAAATACATATCATTCTGGGGGTCCTTGACATGAAAACGTTTGAGAACCACTGATTATAGCAACATACGTTTTTTTTTAGAATACAGTTGGGATTTAGAAGACATTCGTAGAATCGGCCTCAGGTCTTCATGGGTTAAATCAAGAGGCACAGAGGACGAGAGAGAGAAAGACAGATATACAGACAGACAGACAGACAGACAGACAGACAGAGAGGAAGATGGGAGAGAGAGAGAGAGAGAGAAGAAATGGTCAAAGTGTCCAAAGTCAGGCAGACAAATCGACCTTCAAAACTATCCCGTATCGCCACACAAACACAAACACACATGCACACACACACACACACACACTCACACACACACACCTATCTCGGCTGGCTGAAAGTCACCCATGGATCATGGTCAGCCAGCTTTGATAGGAGAGCCTGGGCCCTGGAAACGAGTCACTAACGACACAGTGAGTGAGTGCCTAAGAGAGAGAGCGAGAGAGAGAGAGAGAGAGAGAGAGAGAGAGAGAGAGAGAGAGAGAGAGAGAGAGAGAGAGAGAGAGAGAGCGAGAGAGCGAGAGAGCAAGAGAGCAAGAGAGGGAGCGAGAGAGAGAGCGAGAGAGCGAGACAAGCGCACACCGTGAGGAAGACTGAATGTGGCCTTTGATAAACCACTCAAAGACGGATAAAGAACAGGCCTGGAAGTAGCAGAGGCACAGACAGCCCATTAGACTCTTGATAGAAAGTAGTGGAGATAGAAAGAAAGAGGGAGTGGTTGGTGGTGGTGGGTGGAGGGGGGGGGGGGTGTAGGAGGTTGGGAACATATCCGTGTCCTTGTGTGTGTGCTGTCCGTGACACTGTCTGTCTGCATGCGGCCCAGGGGCCCCCATGGCGAGGACGCAGGGAGGGGGCTTTGGGCTCTGATGGGGCCCCCCCCAGGTGTGGTGCTGGAAAGGGATGAGAGAGAAGCCCCCCCCAGCCTGCCTGAGCCCCACTAATCAGAGGACTTAGCCGCTGCCCTCTCTACAGGCTCCACACCTTCTAATGAGATCCGAGATATTTTGATTCCCCCTGACCGCCTGCAGGGAGTCACGGACCGTGCACACACTCCATAGTAGATACACACACACACACACACACACACACCCACACACACACACACACACACACACACACACGCGCGCGCGCGGTGTAAAATAACTAAGTACATTTACTCAAGTACTGTACTTAAGTACAATTTTGAGGTACTTTTACTTTACTGGAGTTATTTCCAATTGTCTATACTTTTACTTCTACTCCACTACATCTCAGAGATAAATATTGTACTTTTACTCCACTACAATTATTTGAAAACTTACCAGTTACTAGTTACTTTGCAGATATACATTATTATATTATAAAACATACATTAACCGCTTTAGCCCTATTTTATACCCAAGCTATTTGAAAATAGCAGATCTACAAGCTAGATCTGCTATTGCGATGCGACGCGTTGTGAGCTTGTAGATCTGCTATTTTCAAACATTTCAGTACTTCTACTTTTGGTACTTTAAGTACATTTTGATACCAATACTTTTGTACTTTCACTCAAGTAAATCTCGAATTCCGGACTTTTACTTGTAACAGAGTGACACACACACACACACACACACACACACACACACACACACACACACACACACACACACACACACACACACACACACACACACACACACACACACACACACACACACACACACACACACACACACACACACACACACACACACACACACACACACACACACACACACACACACACACACACACACACACACACACACACACACACACACACACACACGAGCTGAGCAGCCAGAGAGACACTCATTCCTTGGACAAAGAGACAATAATGTACTCTTTCTTTCCAGCCCACAATGGCCATAGCTCTCCTCTCTTGTTGCCCACGGCGGGGAACCAACGCTATGTATGTAAACACGCCGCGCGCGGCGAGAGCCTCTCTACACTTGACAAGTGTCTCTGACAACAACAAGCTTAAAGCCGTCTAATGGGCAAACGCATGCAAGGACACACGCTGTAGCACACATGTGTTATATACACCACCCATAGCCAGGCTTTAAGCCGATTCAAGGACACTATACGCCCACCTTGTTAACCCCTTAAGACCGGGAACGCATCTGTGTGTCATTTTTTGGATGCATTCTTTTGGCTATTAAAAAAATAGCAGATCTACAAGCTCGTACGAGCTTGTAGATCAGCTATTTTTGAAAAATCGTGAAAATGTGTGCAAATCTTTGAATATGTTTTTTAAAGTGAACATTTTTAACTCAAATCTTTGGGGGATTTTACAAATGTATTCTAAATATAAAACAGTATTGTTTTTTTTAAAACATAGGCTATGTTGCTATACTATCAGTGATAATCAAACTTTTTCATGTCAAGGACCCCAAAAATGATATGTATTTGGCCGCGGACCCCCATCTCAAAATATTTTGTTCCAGGGACCACCCAGAAGCAAAGATTTGAGTTAAAACATTTCCACACATTTTCACGATTTTTCCAAAAAAAATGCAGATCTACAAGCTCGTAGCTATGAGCTTGTAGATCTGCTATTTTTGATCAGCCCAAAGAAATCAAAAAATGACACAAATGATGCTTTCCCGGTCTTGATGGGTTAAGAGGAAGGCGAGGGCTGAACCCAGATCCATGCCTCGCCTCAACAGATAACAATTGAATTATTGATCAACCGACAGATTGTGTTATGAGGAATTCATGGATCCGTGGCTGGCTGCCCGGCTCCCTTAGGCAGTAAGTCAGAGAGAGCATGTGGACTCACTGTCTGCATATATATATGATGTGTGTGTGTGTGTGTGTGTGTCTTCTGTGTGTGTGTGTGTGTGTGTGTGTGTGTGTGTGTGTGTGTGTGTGTGTGTGTGTGTGTGTGTGTGTGTGTAGGGGGGCTAAGGGGGGAAGCAAGGCAGCTACTGCTCGAACTCCGGATTATTTTTCTGGGCGGCGGGAGGAGTGGGGAGTGTGGGCTTGCACTTAGTCAAGACAGGGCAAACAGTGAATCGATCAGACTGCCGCGCCTCTGGATGATGCGTGCATGAAGGCAGGGCCCTCCTCTCTCTCTCTCTCTCTCTCTCTCCCTCCGCTGGGTTGAGAGGGCATTAACTGTTTGCACAATGAGTGGCTTTTTCATTGGCACTCAGCAGCACAAACCCCGGCTCTTAACCCTTTAAAGGGGAAGACCACCCATTTTCAATATTTAACTATGTCATTAATATAGCATAAAGGAGTTGTGTGGAAATAAGAAAAAAGTTCCCCCCTTTCTGTGTTGCGTTGAACTGGAGGATTGATTTTGGGTTTAACATTGCAAATTACACCGTGATGACTCATCATGGTGTAATTTGCAATGTTAAACCCAAAATCAATTTGGGTTTAACATTTAAAATTTTTAACATTTAAAATTTTTCTTATTTCCACACAACTCCTTTATGCTATATTAATGACATAGTTAAATATTGAAAATGGGTGGTCTTCCCCTTTAAGACCGGGAACGCAAGTTTTTTAGATTTCTTTGGGCTATTCAAAAATAGCAGATATACAAGGTCATAGTGCGGCACTCGCTTGTAGATCTGCTATTTTTTGAAAAATCTTGAAAATGTGTGCAAATCTTTTCATATACGGTATATATTTTTTAAAGCGAACATTTGTAACTCCAATCTTTGCTTCTGGGGGGTCCCTGCAACAACATATTTTGAGATGGGGATCCGCGGCCAAATACATACAGTATCATTGTGGGGGTCCTTGACATGAACAAGTTTGAGAACCACTGATTTTATTGCAACATAAGTTTTTTCTTAGGATTTCTGTTAGGATTTAGAAGACATTTGGTAGAATCCCCAGAAGCAAAGATTTCTGTTTTTGAGATTAGATTTTCCATGATTTTTAAAAAAATAGCAGATCTACAAGCTCGTAGCGCGGCACTCGGTGCCGCGCTATGAGCTTGTATATCTGCTATTTTTTAAATAGCCAAAGAAATCTAAAACGACACAGATCCAGGTCTTAAAAGGTTAATGCCACTGACGTAAAAAAAAAAGAAAGGGAAAATGGGATTTTTTTTGTTTGCCCTGAGCTGAGCTCTCCTCCGCGGGAGGTCTGATCATGCTGCCTGCCTACACACACGACCCTGAAATATGGAGGCCTCCTAGGCTTATCCCCGGCTTCCGTTTGGAGCCATTAGCATGGGCGGCCAGGACCTTTTTATAAAGGTGAATGCCTCTCTCTCTAGACAAAGACAGGCCTGTGTTCTTTCATTTGGGCTTGCGGAAGCCCAGAGAGCCTTACTACTTCTCTAACCCCAGAAGCCCACACACAACAACACTTCCTCCTCAGCGGTATGAGGCACAGCATTGGACAGACTCACTGACAGGACCAGTTTCACAGTGCTGCATCGTTTTTTCCGAGGCCTGACCTAGTTCAACCAAAGCATCCCGGTTGTCCGGACTAGAGAGCCAGGTCAGGCTGTTCCCTTCCCTAGCCGTCACCATGCATGCATGCAGGCCAGGGCTATATATATATATATATATATATATATATATATATATATATATATATATAAGGAGGTCTCATCATCATCGGCCACCACCACCGGCCGGGCAGCCTCTCAAGTACCCACTTAACCCATTAAGACCGGGAACGCATCTGTGTCATTTTTTTTGATTTCTTTGGGATATAAAAAAAATAGCAGATCTACAAGCTCATAGCGTGGCACCGAGTGCCGCGCTATGAGCTTGTAGATCTGCATTTATTTATTTTTTTATCATGAAAATGTTTGCAAATCTTTGAATATATATATTTTTTAAAGCAAAAAAAATGCCTTAAATCTTTGCTTCTGGGGATTCTACAAATCTCTTCTAAATCCTAACAGTTTTTTTTAAAAGACTTATGTTGCTATAAATCAAATTCTTTTTGCAAAGAAATTGCTCAGATTCTTTTTTAAATAGCAGCTCATAGCGAGCTCATAGCACGGCACTCAGTGCCGTGCTATGAGCTTGTAGATCTGCTATTTTTGAATAGCCCAAAGAAATCTAAAAAAAATGACACCGATGCGTTCCCGGTCTTAATGGCTTAAACTGACACAGCAAATGTACAGTTATAGCCCTAGTGAGTCACATGCGGAGCGTCCAGAATAGGCGTATTGTTGTCATTTCCCTGGACACCGCGGTCAGCGCTGGAGGGAGGGAGGGAGGGTTGTGGTTGAAGGCCGAGCTAAAGCTCAACATAACATAGATCACCCACACCCCGCTGCTGCGTACATCCAGATCAAGATAGCGATCGAAATGAAAACACAACTATATTATTTGATCATCTCAGAAGGGGGTTCGGTCGGTGATTAGAGCCGGTTTTGTTTACATCTTAGGCGCGGGGAACAGATGTTCCGCTTTATCACTCTGCTCTGCGGGGAGACGGGTTTTGTTTTCCATGTCGGAAGGTGGAGAGACACTATGAGAGAGAGACCCCAGTGGGACAAAGACATGCATTCTTCTTCTTTTTTTCCATTACCCAACAGAAGAAACCAACTCCAGATATGACTAATTAAACATTTGCACTCGGGAGGAATCCGTTGCCAATGACATCCTGACTGCAAGACAAAAGACAGTGGAAACAGAACAGTGGGAGCTGTGTGGCTCCTAAACATCAAGATAGAGAGAGACGGAGAGAGAGAACAGAGAAGTCCTAATGGCGCTCTAAAGTGGTAGATAAATGGTTACTCTGGCCCTGGTTTGCTCTGGCAGTCGGTGGCACTGGCCCGCCGGTAACACGGCGGTGCCAAGCTGCCAATTCTCTTAGAGTAGACCCTAGATTACCATAAATCGGTTACTGGAATACACACACACAGACACTTCTCATCATTCCACATCAAATTGAAAAAGGATGAGGACGAAAAAAACATCTACTGAAGAGGTTTTGGGCGATTTTCAGGGCTCCACTTTGGCAGTGTGTGATTGCTGTCAACATTGGAGCCGGGGCATGCGCAGTCCTGTTTTTCACAATAAACACACACACACACACAAACACACACACACACACAGCATTAGCCTGCGTGGAGGAAGGAGGAGGGAAACAAAACGAGGTCTTGGTAATAAGGTTCTCCAACCCCGGCACCAGATTTACCCCTGCTTAATGACTGTAATTAAAGGGCCCAGCGCCACAGAAGGGATCAATGACGTGGGATCACCCCCAGACAGGACGTAGAATAGACGCAACCTCGTACGAGAAGCCGAGGAAGCAAACCGCACAAGCCAGAGTTAACCCGTTAAGACCCGGAACGTGTCTGTGTGTAATTTTTTGATTTATTTTGGCTATTCAAAAATAGCAGGTCTACAAGCTCATAGCGCGGCACCGAGTTGTTCAAAATTGTTCAAGATTTTTCAAAGAATTGCAGATCTACAAGTTCATAGAGTGCCGCGCTATGAACTTGTAGATCAGCTATTTTTGAATAGCCCAAAGAAATCTAAAAATGACGCAGATGCTTTCCCGGTATAAATGAGTTAAAAACTAGGAAGAGAAACAAATGGGGGTGCCGAGTGGCTGGGGTAAGCATGTGTTGTGAGGTCTTGTAAATATTTAAGCATTCTTTCAGCGGCATGTGGTCGAGATTGTGATGTCGTTTCTCCTCTCTCTGCCTGTCATTTTGTTTATAGTTAAAAAAAACTGGAAAAATCCCTGCGTGGAGCAAACTATAAACACGGCACTCTGTGAAAGGGAGAAACACTGGGAAACACTGTGTCCAGGGGACATTAAACAAACTGTGTGAAAAGGCCACGTTAGCTGCATGAACATCACATGTCTTGACAAGCTATGCACAGGCAGGGGGGGGGATGGGGGGGGGACAGAGAGACGAAAGGCATATTTTCTTGGCAGATGCCTGCTCTCTGTGAAATGCAGACACAGGCATTAACCCACTAAGACCGGGAACGCATCTGTGTCATTTTTTTTTTTCCTTGGCTATGCAAAAATAGCAGTTATACAAGCTCGTAACGCGGCACTCGGTGCCGCGCTACGAGCTTGTAGATCTGCAAAAAAAAATTAAATCGTGAAAATGTGTGCAAATCTTTGAATATATACATTTTTAAAGGGAACATTTTTAACTAAAATCTTTGCTTCTGGGGGATTCTACAAATGTCTTGTAAATCCAACAGATTTTTTCATTATTATTATGTTGCTATAATATCAGTGGTTCTCAAACTTTTTTCATGTCAAGGACCACCCAAAATGTCGTTCCAGGGACCGCCCCAGAAGCAAAGATTTGAGTTCAACATTAAAAATATTAAAATAATATTAAAAATATATATACATGCAAAGATTTGCACAAACTGTCATGACTTTAAAAAAAAAATAGCAGATCTACAAGCTCATAGCGCGGCACTCGGTGCCACGCTATGAGCTTGTAGATTTTTGAATAGCCAAAGGAATCTAAAAATGTACACAGATGCGTTCCCGGTCTAAATGAGTTAAACACATCACAGCTTCTTTCTTTCTCTTTTTTTTAAAGTTAAGAGGCAAAAACCAAAAAACTGAGGGGCTTTGAGGAGGCTAGCTGCCCAGATGAGTCAGAGAGAGGAATATAATGCGTGTCATCGTCAGCTCTCTCTCTGTGAATAGGAGAGAGAGAGTGAGGCTGGGGGGCACCGCGCACACACACACTAGACACCCAAGAAGATGCACGGCTATGGTGACACCTCCTCCACAGATCCCACATTTCAGCCCCTAGGCAGGTTTGAAACACCAGGATTAATATCCTACGTTGTAGCAGCTAGGCCACAGGGACACCGGCCAAGAAAAGACAAAAGAAAGGGGAGAAAAAAAGAGAGAAAAGTAAACTAGCGAGAGAGGGAGGGGGAGGGGGGAGGGGGGGGGATACAAATTATCAGAGCAGGAAAACAGAGGGCAAGAGAGAGAAAGAGGAAGAGAGATACGGAGAGAGGGAAGCTAGAGAAAGAGGCAGTTGTTCTATGCTAATGAAGTGCATTGGAATAGTTTAAGTGTTGTGGGGAGACATTGATAGCTTAAGCACAAAACTGCAAATAGATAAACACATTGGACAGTGGGTGTTTCCGTGAACACAACGGTCGGTCGCTCAGGCTCAGGCCTGCTAGCTAACTGCTTCTTGGCTTGCCTAATAGGCATAGCTAAGATTCCCGGCTGTTCACCGCCACCACTCCACAGAGGAATGCACAGCAGGGCCTCAGGTTTTTGCTCCACCACAAGCGCCCCCACCCTCCCGCCCCCCTCCTTCCTTCTTCTCCCAGACCAGACATTACAAACCAAGGTAAAAAAAAAAACCTGACCGCTGTTGTTGGTGGCTGGTGTTTATACAGCACCTTCTAGAGTGAATACCACAGACGCTGCTGACCAAAAACTTGGCAAATGTCAACGTCGTCAGCGCCATTTTTACCTGGACCTGCATTAACCCATTAAGACCGGGAACGCATCTGTGTGTCATTTTAGATTTGAGCTATATACACCCCTTAACAGACGACGTCACACTGGTTGCAAGCGTCATACTGGTTGCAAATGAAACCCATTCGGTCAGGTCTCGCTAGGGCGCGCCTCACGTAGCCAACACACAAGAGGGAGTCGGGTGTGCTGAAACCAGCGCACCCCGAAACAACAGGTTGAGAATTGATTGCATGAAACAATCACCTGTGCATCCAGTCTCAATGTTGTTAAACAAATAATTGGTCTATAACCATTATTTTATACTTTGGCTATTCAAAAATGTCAGATCTACATGCTCGTAGCGTGGCACCGAGTGCTGCACTTGTAGATCCGCTATTTTAGAAAAATCTTGAACATTTGTGCAAATCTTTGAATACATATAGTTTTTATTAACAACATTTTTAACTCAAATCTTTGCTTCTGGGGGGGTCCCTGGAACAACATATTTTGATGGGGTCGGCGGCCAAATACATATAATTTTGGGGGTCCTTGACATGAAAAAGTTTGAGAACCACTGATATAGCAACATACGTTTTTCAGGATTTAGAAAACATTTGTCAAGATTTGCAAAAATGTTCTTTGGTGCCGCGCTATGAGCTTGTATATCTGCTATTTTTTGAATAGCCCAAAAAAAATCTAAAAAATGACACACGCTGATGCGTTCCCGGTCTTAAAGGGTTAATATACCGAAGTCTGAGAATCCTATACCTCCAGAGCTCCATCGCCCCGGGTTCTTCTCAGCCAGCATCAGCCCCACTAGAGCACTAGTCACATCACAGTCTAATACAACACTAAGCCAGCCTTTCAGTTTACACACGAGAGAGGCAGGCTGATCCGCCGGTGACATTTAACTGGAGGCTCAGACACTTGAAGAATTCCTGTAAGGATTGTTTTAATGGGTCCCCTTTGGAACACAGGCCACTGAAAAGGCCATGATCCCGAGCTCATTTATGAGGAGGAGGGAGGACGCGCAAGTATTGTTGTTGCCTGCTATTGACCGGCAAGACAAAATAATTCCACTATTGCAATTGTGATGTGAAATACGATAGCATCAGTGGTGGAAAAAGTACTCAGATGTTTTACTTGAGTAAAAGTATCAATACTGCAATGTAGAAGTACTGCGTTACAAGTAAAAGTCCGGAATTCAAAATTTACTTGAGTAAAAGTACAAAAGTATTGATATCAAAATGTACTTAACTCTCTCAGTGCCAAGCCCCGAGTTATCCCGAGTTTTTTCTGAATGCCCTCAGTGCCAGAACGAAAAATCCCGAGTTTTTAATTTTATTTTTTTATTTTTTGTTTTATAATATAATTATTTATATCTACAAAGTAACTAGTAACTAAAGTTTTCAAATAATTGTAGAGGAGTAAAAGTACAATATTTGCCTCTGAGATTTAGTGGGACAGAAGTAAAAGTATTGGAAATTGGAAACACTCAGTAAAGTACAAATACCTCAAAATTGTACTTAAATACATGTACTTTCCACCACTGCTATTGACCAAGACAAAATAATTCCACTATTGCAATTTTGATGTGAAATACAATTGCATGACAGCCTGTTCAACATAATCCTCAAAAATATTTAAAGATAGATAAGGGGAAGGGAAGAAAATGCATGGGTTTGTCTCTCTTTAAATGAAGTTAAAGATTCTCCTCCGAAATATAACTGAAGTTGTAGTCCTGGGACTAGTATATGCACATGAATACCTTTTTCCATTAGGCCAACCCAGAGAACCATTGCTGATTAGAAGCAATGGCAGAGACAGCCTCTGGTAATTTGCGGGCTATTTTGCAGCAGTCAATGTTTAGTAATTATGCCTGTGAGGGCTGCCCTAGTGGCTCAGCCAGATAGTGCATGTCCTCCTTAATTGCAACATCCTGTCTTCAGCTTCACCCAGTATGTGACCTGAGTCACATGTCTTATGGTCTCGCATAGCCAGACCATTGGAGATCTCCGCCTGCTGATAAAAAATTAAATGCAATGCTGGGGCTTGAACAGCGTTTCCGCCCAGTTCCAGCCCCTGCCCCTACATTGAATTTAGATGTCACTAGACGTAAGTGGAGAGCTCTGATTTGTCTGGCTACGCGAGACATGTCATGCATTCTCTGTCGGTTCCATGTCATTTCTAAAATGGAGGAAATATGTTTGTTTCGATTGTACTACCAGTGGTGTAAAGTAACTAAGTACTCAAGTACTCTACTTAAGTACAATTTTGAGTATTTTTTTTTACTTTACTGGAGTATTTCCAATTGTCAGTACTACTACTTCTACTCCACTACATCTCAGAGGCAAATATTATACTTTTACTCCACTACAATTATATGAAAACTTTAGTTACTAGTTACTTTATAGATTTTGATTATTATTACAAAACATACATTAACCACTTCAGCCGTATATATATATATATATATATTTCGGCCATTTGAAAATAGCAGATCTACAGCGACGCATTGTGAGCTTGTAGATCGGCTATTTTCAAACAATGTTTTATACATTTTGAACTTGAAATTGGACATTCTGCACAATGAGTACTTTTACTTTCAGTACTTTAAGTACATTTGATACCAATACTTTTGTATTTTGAATCAAGTAAATTTGTAATTCCGGACTTTTACTTAGTAGAGTATTTCTACATTGCAGTATTGATACTTAATAAGTAAAAAATTTGAGTACTTTTACCACCACAAATGGAAATATATATCCCTGAAAACAATGATGTTTAAAAAAGCTGTTAATTTCACCCACCCAACTTTATCTTGCCACTTTATCTCTGTCTGCCTCCTACATCTCGGGGCTGGTGTGACCTTGATCTCCAGCTGCCGGTAGAGAGTTGACCCATCTGTCGCTCACCAGCTCTGGCAGTGGCCCACGGTCGCTATACTTCATAATTAATCGCACAGTGAGCGTGCAAAAACACCAAAAAAACAGAAGAGGTCCAATATTCACCAGCCACTACCGCATTAACCCATTAAGACCGGGAACGCATCTTGTGTCATTTTAGATTTCTTTAGCTATTCAAAAATAGCAGATATACAAGCTCATAGCACGGCACTATGAGCTTGTAGATCTGCTATTTTTGGGGGAAAAATTTGAACATTTGAGTTTTAAAGCAAACATTTTTAACTCCGATCTGTGCTTCTGGGGGGTCCCTGGAAAAAATACATAAGATTGCACAAATTGTCACGTTTTTTCAAAAATAGCAGATCTACAAGCTCATAGCGCGGCACTTGGTGCCGCGCTATGAGCTTGTAGATCTGATATTTTTGAATAGCCCAAAGAAATCTAAAACATTACACAGATGCGTTCCCGGTCTTAATGGGTTAACATAAAACAGCTGGATCTCATATTAGCTGTAAAGCAGAGGTGATAATTAAAAAATGATCTTGGCAGGAGCAAATTGGTCAGTTTTGAGGATTAACTGCGAAATTACTCACGTGGATAGAAACGAATTGCACCCACACCGGCGCCTCAGCGAGGATTAAACGCCACTCCAAGTGGGAGCGACTCTCATTTGAGAACCAAAAAACTGCAGGTAGGAGAGAGATTGGCGCCTGCACGTTTTTTCAATTATTCCTCAAACTAAGTCCAGGTCTGCTTTTTCAAAGCCTGAATATCTCCAAAGAGAGCAATACATCACCCAGCCTGTCAAATAAATCCAACAAAAGCACCTTCCCATTTGGCGCCGAGATGATGCATCGACTCATCTTCATTAGCACTACATTGACTACATTCAAAGTCTACAATATCTCATCGGGCCCTCTTTTTCATCGCAAATCAAAGAGCTGGACTAATAAAGCCTAGTGCAGAGCAGAGATTTGCGATGAGACTAAACGGTTTTAAGGCACGATGTATACTTCATCGTACGACTGTGTCACTCACGCGGCGCCCCCAAATAGCCGATCTACAAGCTGACGAGGTTGTGCATCTGCTATATTAAGTGTGATAACATCGTACGATGGGGAATACATTTAAGCATTAGAACATTGGAGAAAAATCACAGCCATGTGAGTTACCCTTAAATGTTCTGTTAACACTGATTTAAGCGGGCTTGGGGTAGGTACCCTCACAAAAACATGCAGTAATCCTGGTCTCTATACTGCCTCCCCCTGGTCAGCCGAGGCGCCTGATGGAGGGGAAAGGAACTGGTTGGAATAATGTGTTCCTTCCACGCGCTACGTCCTACCGGGGAAACTCACCCCTGTCGGGTGATAAGAAGGCTTGTTAGCTCTCATACATTGAAGGAGGCATGAGCTCGGCTCTCCCTAGGCTGGCAGAGGGAGTGTAGCACCCAGGATTACTTAGACAATTTGCACTGGGTAAAAACAATGGGGTTGCAAAATCGTGGGATAAAGAGAAAAGAAAAGAAAAAACACTGATTTAAGCGTGCATGACACTTCTTCTCTCTTAAAAAAACGGATGCCGTTTTGACTAGCATCATGTGCCAGGCCAGAGGCCCAATTACCAAATGCACACACAATACACATTCACTCTTTTGTAAGGCCAAAGTTAGCCTCAAAAACAAACCATCTGACCAAGATGTATCAAGGAATGATGGTGACTCTGTAACTCATTGTTAAGACTTTTTAGTCTAGACTAGTCATTTCTCGGGTGTTCTGGGTGCATGGCGGGTCGGCTGACATACAAAAAAGGCGGCTAGCAGAAGCAAGAAGCAAGGCGGCATTAAGAAGCCTTTTGCAAATGCTGTGTGTCTGTCAGCCTGTCAGTTGGGCTGCCACGGGGATGTGGGAGAGAGAGAGGCTGTCATGACTATAGCTGTGCACCCATCACAAGCACCCAGTCACCAGCTCAACCACCTTAAGGGTTTCTTCTCGACAGCCAACACTTCCGTCGTTGCTAATACCATCTTTTAAGCAGCAATAAGGATCATGTTTTCCTCTGGGCTGACTTTCTTAAATAGTCCCCTCCACCCCACCCCACCCTCACTCCACCCTACCCATCGACCCCTCAATATCATTACCAATTCTCCACCCTCCCGGCTCAGTTCCCCCCGTTTGAAATATTAGGATGTCTCGGGTCCCCGTGCATAACATCCTGCCTACAACCGCTCATCCAAGCAATTAAGCCCACTCCAGCTCAACCTAAATCATTTATCTCTTTCGAGGAGCGCGAGCAACGTTCACAATACATCAAGTCCTCTGTTCTTCCGAGTCGTGCGCATGGCACGGCGTTGTCGAGAATGAGCATGTGAGGAAGAGGAGTCACGCTGCGTTCACAATAGCTGGTGACAAAGCGACAGGCTACGAGTCACTTTCAAAAGGAAGCCAGAGCTACATGGAGCTAAAAACGTGACACACGGCACTTGACGCTGCATGCATGGCAGGCGTGGCGTGCTTGCTACAGATCAAAGTTGAGGTGGCGTTGCGATGTGTAGTAGTGAGCTTGTAAATCCGCCTTTTTTTCACTATTATTGACAATTTGTGTAATTTGTTATTCACTTTGTTGTCTGTTGCTTTTGGAAAGAAAGACTGGAGCATTTAAAAGTGAGTTGCTCAATGGTTTCGCTGCCTTTGCAGTTTGGCTCAGCACTGTGATGTCTTTTGTTATTTATGTCTTTCAATGTTTTATTCCCCTCTCATATATTAGTCCCTGTTACAGCCAAGGCTCTACTGTTTTGTCTGAAGAGACGAGCATAGTTCTCTACACATCAAGGCACCAGTCGCTTCTTTCCACCTGACTCGTGCAGACGAACACGTTATATCTCCCAGTCCCACTACCTGTTCAACAGGCGCCCCAACTGACCTGTAGGAGTCACTAGTGCAGCGACAAAGAACATAAACCCCCTATAAACATGTCAGCTTGTGTTCGTTGAAGCACCCAGCCAAGCCAAATGCACGAGGAGGCAATCAAATCCCAGTGGTGGGCAGGAACTTTACCCGTGCGCCACCCAAACACCCATCAAGGTTATTTGAAGGGTAAATGTAACCTCTCAGTGTTGGTCTTTGGCTACATTCAAAGCTGTAGAACCTGACATGAAAGTCCATTGTATGGATGATATGATCAATAAAGCTGTTTAATGCCCATACCCTAGGTGGGGTTGGTGAAAGGGCCTTTCTGTGTGGAGTTTGCATGTTCTCCCCGTGTCCCCTAGGGATAAGTACCCTCACAAAAACATGCAGTAATCCTGGTCTCTATACTGCCTCCCCCTTTTTTTGCACTATGATGTTGGTTTGCACTGTCCTGTCCTGTCTTGCACCAGTCCTGTTGTAAACTGCGCTCCACTGTAACAAACAAAATTCCTAACATGTTTACATGTCATGGCAATAAAGTCTTCTGATTCTGATTCTGATTCCTGGTCAGCCGGGGCGCCTGATGGAGGGGAAAGGAACTGGTTGGAATAACGTGTTCCTTCCACGCGCTACGTCCTACCGGGGGAAACTCCCCCCTGTCAGGTGAAAAGAAGCGGCTTGCTAGCTCCTCATGCGTTGAAAAAGACATGAGCACAGTTCTGGGCTCTCCCTAGGCTGGCAGAGGGAGAGTAGCGCCCCAGGATTACATAGGCAATTGGCACTGGGTGAAGAAAAAAAAATAGCTTACAAAATCGTGGGATAATAATTATAGAGTTAATAACGGAAAACCGAAAAGACACTAGCATTAAGCCCTGAGGGACTCTGGTTACCCATATGGTGGTTTAAGTGGTTTAATCTCTGCACTTTTGGTGAACTCTATAGGCTGGGTATACTGGCTGCCGAGCAGTGGGATGGTGGTTATAGAGGTATGCAGGGTATGCCCATCACCCCCAACCGCACACAGCCAGCTGTTTGGTGGAGCAGCGAGCGTGAGAATGACTGTGATCTCACCTCGCAGGCAGGCCCTGTCATTAGCACACGGGCAGCTCTGTTATCAGCTGTAACTGAGCTCAAGTGCATGGGGGGGGAAGGTAACACACAGAGCATGAGTGGAGTGGAGTGGAAGGAATGGAATGGTGGACACAACAACACATTACTAGAGCCAGACCCATGTATCAGCCATTATGTTACTGTTTTCAGTAATCCTTGGGCTAGGAGGACTCTCCAAAAATCGGGATCGTTCACTGGTCGGTGCCCTGGTTCTCAACCTTTTCAGGCCGTGACCCTCCCCCAAATAATCATATTTGATGATTATTCAACTCACTATCAGGCACATTTTTGGTCATGTTCTGCTTTCCTAACCTCCAATAAAGGCTTTTTACATAACATCTCAACCAAGTAGCAGTGAACACTGCCCACACACACACACTACACAGCTGTTGACCCACCCCACCCTGACAAGCACTTGGAATTGTAGGAATTGCATTACATTTTGTTTGACTCGGTTCCACAGATAAACGTTGTGAAAATCGCAGATCTACAAGCTCACAACACCTCGCGTTGGCCTCTTTCTTAGGTAATATTTGACAATTTGGCCAATGTTTGACCATTTTTATAGTATAGTATGTTACTTTTGAGGCAGAAATGGTCTTTTTTCTTTTCCTTTATTTTAGAGGTATTAAAAAGGTCTTAAAAGTCCTTAAATTGCAACTTTATAAATGTACAGATACCCTGTATACACTTTGTTGACTGTTGAGTGAGAAAACAATGTTGCACTTTAAGCAAATTATCTGGGGGGACCCACCCAAAAAAATATTTTGGGGACCCCCCCTGGGGGTCCCGACCCAAAGGTTGAGAACCACTGCCCCTACACTAACAGTACACCAGATGGAACACAGAGAGCCGCGTGACAGCCGGAACAGAGTGAAAGGTGGGTGAGGGAATGGTTTTGGGACGGAGGCCATGAAGTCCACGGGTGTCTGAGGGTGTCAGCTGTAATCAGGAGCCCAACTCGGGCATGACGGGGCATGACGTCCCCTCATCAAGGGATAATCCCCCTGACACAAAAAGACCAGCCTACAGTATCTCCAATCTGGAGGAAATCTCTATTCCCCAGATTCAGCTGACTAATGCCGCCGCCACGCTGACACGCCCTTCACGCATCTGCTCACACTTCCCCCTGAAGCCTGACAGTATGTGGACTTTAGACAGGTTCAAACTGCATGCCGTATATACAGGCCATTCTGAGCTCAAAAGTGCCACACCCAATTTATGACCAATACGTTTACAAGAGTATCGTGGCTGGTATAACTTGAGCATTTCCAATTTCCAATACTTTTACTTCTACTCCATTACATCTCGGATCCAAATATTGTACTTTTACTCCACTACATTTATTTGAAAACTTAAGTTACTAGTTACTTTGCAGATATAAAGATATTACATTATAAAACATACATTAACCACTTTAGCCCTATTTTATACCTAGGCTATTTGAAAATAGCCGATCTACAAGCTCACAACGCGTGCATTGTGACGCGTTGTGAGCTTGTAGATCGTCTATTTTCAAACATTTCAGTACTTTTACTTTTGGTACTTTAAGTACATTTTGATATCAATACTTTTGTACTTTTACTCAAGTACATTTTGAACACCAGACTTTTACTTGTAACAAAGTACTTCTACATTGCAGTATTGATTACTTTTACTTTTTACTTAACTTAAGTAAAACACTTGAGTACTTTTTCCACCACTGCTGCTAGTAATAAAGGCACATACATTGTTTGCCTTTTTAGAGCAATGTAAGCCACAAGAAATCAACCTCCTGCAGGCTCCATTTATCTGTAACCATGGATTATTATGATAATGTATGGGTTTATTACAGCTTACTGCTTACTGATTGGCATGCATGGGTCCTTGATTGGACCTTGCTCCTTTGTGCTCCCAATATGTGTCTGTCTATTCAGTCAGACTCAGATACCTGATGAAGGTCACTTGACTGAAACGCTGTCGTTTCTGCAATAAATATGTATGTAAGTGAAGACAGAAATACTTCTTATTAGCCCATTAAGACCTGAGGCCGATTCTACAAAATGTCTTCTAAATCCCAACAGTTTTCTGAAAAAACTTATGTTTCTATATCAGTGGTGCTCAAACTTTTTCATGTCAAGGACCCCCAAAACGGTATGTATTTGGCCGCGGACCCCCACCTCAAAATATGTTGTTCCACGGACCCCCAGAAGCAAAGATTTGAGTTAAAAATGTTCGCTTTAAAAGAATATATATTCACGGATTTGCACACATTTTCAAGATTTTTCAAAAATAGCAGATCTACAAGCTCATAGTATATCTGCTATTTTTGAATAGCCAAAGAAATCTAAAGTGACACAGATGCGTCCCCGGTCTTAATGGGATATTAGAGAAGCTAAATGTAAAAAAAGATAAATCTTGGACAAAAATATTGCAGTGTTTTGTCAGCAAGCTGTGGGGAGGGGGATTGTGCGTCTTGTGGGATTACGGTCAGAACCTCCTGAAATGGAAATGACAGAAGTCAGTAATCTGGTATAGGAAGTAAACAAGAGAGACTGAGGGATGGGTTCAAATGCAAGTGACCTCGAAAATAAATTGCGGCGCTCTCTCTGGAATGCAGTGCTTTATGTAAAAATGTAATGGACAGCAAGCATGGTCTGGGTTGACGAATAGCAAATATGCAAAAGCTTTAACCCACTAAGACCGGGACCGCATCTGTGTCATTTTAAGATTTATTTGGCTATTCAAAAATAGCAGATCTACAAGCTCATAGCACGGCACTGAGTGCCGCGCTACGAGCTTGTAGATCTGCTATATTTTGAAAAATCGTGAAAATGTGTGCAAATCTTTGAATATATATATTTTCAAAGCGAACATTTGTAACTCAAATCTTTGCTTCTGGGGGGGTCCCTGGAACAACATATTTTGATATGGGAGTCCGCGGCCAAATACATATCATTTTGGGTGGTCCTTGACATGAAAAAGTTTGAGCCCCACTGATATAGAAACACAAGTATTTTCAGACAACTGTTATTTAGAACTTGGATTTAGAAGACATTTGTAGAATGGCCTTAATGGGTTAACAGTTAGGGTCTCAGACAGACAGTTGAGTGACTAATAAGTCAATAGACATCATCATAAGCTTGATGGTGAGCTGACTGCTTATTACCAAGAGAGAAGAAAAGACCCTCCCAGAGAGATGATGCCTGACTCGGTTATCTCTTATCTCGCCTCCGTTCGTATTACAGAGCTCGAGCTCGCATTATTAAACCCCTTTGGGACCATGGCAGGATTGTGAAACTCCCGGGCATGTGACCCGAATGGGAAATGCCTAGCTCTCTCCCCACCGTGTCCTGACAAGAGTGCAGCTATGATGAAGAAGTGCGGAATGCTTGTCTTTTTCACCCTTGCAGGGGCGCAAGAAGAAAACATTTATCACCACTCTCCTCTCTAGCACAGATAAGGTGTCTCTATTTATTCATAGTGTGGGGAGAGATAAACCCTGAATGAAGCATTGTGCACGGGGCAAGGAGAGGGGAGAGAGAGAGAGAGAGAGAGAGAGAGAGACCATGGGGAACGAGCGAGTGAAAGCAGAGAGAACTGCTTGGCTTTCAACCGCTTGTGTGTGTCCCTGCGAGCAGATGGCTTCCATTGGAAGCCCAGCCAAGAAGAGTCCGCCGGCTGACCCTCACTCTAACCCATTAAGGCCCGAGAACGCATCTGTGTAATTTTTTTGATTTCTTTGGCTATTCAAAAACAAGCTTGTAGATCTGCTATTTTTGAAAAATCGTGAAAATGTGTGCAAAAATCTGCAAATCTTTGAATAAATATTTTCTTAAGTGAACATTTGTAACTCAAATCTTTCCTTCTGGGGGATTCTACAAATACCTTCTAAATCCTAACAGTTATAAAAAAATACACTTTTACATGTCAAGGACCACCCAAAAGGATATGTATTTGGCTACGGACCCCCCCATCTTAAAAGATTGTTCCAGGGACCCCCCAGAAGCAAAAGAAATAGCAGATCTACAAGCTCATAGCGCGGCGAGCTTGTAGATCTGCAATTTTTGAATAGCCCAAAGAAATCTTAAAATGACACACAGATGCCTTCCCGGTCTTAATGGGCTAACCCTACACCGGCAGCTACCACCACCACCACCCACCCACCCGCCAGCCATCCGTCCTGCATGCCCGCACGTGCCCCCAACAACCCCCCCACTCCTCCCTCCCTCCCCTCCCTCACTAATCCATTTCCACTACGAGGACGTTTGTATAATGTTATTTAATGGGGATAATCCCCGGGAGACCGAGCATCCCATGTCCTGCAGGGAGCTCTGCATGGAGGAGGAGGACGACGAGGACGGGGAGAGATGTCAAGGCTATGAATAAAAGGGCGATTTAGAGGGACAACAAGGCGGTTACAGTTATCTCCTGAGTGCCGCCGAGCCAGGGACAGAGAGACACAGACTGACAGTAAAGGCTCAGGAGACTCACAACCCGGCCGGGACACATGAATGGGGTTTCTGTGTTTCCTTGTTCCTCCCCACAAAGGAGATGAAAAAGACACACGCACGCAGACACACACACACACACACACACACACACACCCCCACACACACACACACACACACACACACACACACACACACACACAAGGAGAGGAGCAGTGTTCACTGCTGCCACTTGGTTCAGATGTTATGTAAAAAGCCTTTATTGGAGGTTAGGAAAGCAGAACATGACCAATGTGCCTCATTGTGAGTGGAATGAAGAACTGCCACTATGCTGGTGTGTGATGTGAAACTGAGGGACTTTATCCCCCCCCCCCACACACACACACACACACACACACACACACACACACACACACAGAGTACACACACAGAGTACACAGCTGTTTTAGAAGCAGGCTATTCACAGTTCACACACCGGAAATTACAACAAAGATGAATTGAGCTTGAGGTGTTGTTCTTAATTGAATAATGTTGCTATGAATGGATGCCACCATCGACTGTATACTCGTGTTGTTTTTACATTTCTGTCTAATAGAATATTCAATCAATCAATATTCAATCAAACCCATCAAATAACTGCCTATATAAGACTCTCTCAGTCAGTCACACACTCACAAGTTCTTATGTATTTATTCTGAGACAGTCTAATGTATGTAGCTTATAATGTCACAACACATCTGGAATTATAGCCATATGTGTGATTGATTAGGACTATTAGTTTCATTTTCGCAATATTATATGCTCTATTGTTTAAATGCTCCAGGGAGAACATACAGCCTGCGCCCCTTGCATAATAAATATCACAAATCAATATTCTAGAATGCCACGCGTGTTTTCTAATAATCACTTGGAACGGTACAAGCCTGGGAATGGTACAGTAAATTATGAATAACATCTCCTCAGGGTGGTTTATATGTTTACAGATGCACGTTTATAAGCACGGACAGCGCCGTATGGTTTCGTGCATCTAGAAAATGAAACTTTCATTATTGACATGTGTTTTTCAGAATACATTACATGCTGCTGGTGCTGTCGCGAAACAGATGTCAAGATCAGATGTCAGTGGTAGTCTCTCTTTCTCCCTGGGGAGAGAGAGAAAGAGAGACTACCACTGACATCTGAGAGAGAGAGAGAGAGAGAGAGAGAGAGAGAGAGAGAGAGAGAGAGAGAGAGAGAGATCCGTAACTCACCTTGGAGGAGAAAGAGGTAACAACAGTAGTTTCCACAGACACAACACAGAACGATCCCCAGATATCCCCGAGTCCTCAGTCCTCGTCCCGTTATGAAATAGAAGATAATAAGTCCATAAACAAGTTCACATGTTCTCTTCTCCTCCAGTCAATAGTCCTCCTATAGCTGCTGATCGGGGGCAGAAAGGCACTCAATCCCGTAGTCCCCTGGTTGGTTGTAATGTAGCGACCACCCGACAGACACACACTGTGGCAACAACTCAAACACAAGAGTGTCGGGAAAAAATCTGGACACTTTTGTTTCTCCTCCCTCCACGCCCAGGTAGCGAGTCACATGACGGATCCAGGTGTGTGTGCGTGTGCGTGTGTGTGTGTGTGTGTGTTCCAACCCACGCCGTGCGTGCGTGCGTGCAGCGACACACCTGTGAGATCAACGCGTTGTCCTCCTCCTCCTCCCGGTAGACATGGATGCTATGAGGAGGATCAGATCAGTCTGGATACAGAACGGAGGAGGAAGGAATGAAACGCGCGCTGGAGGCGCAACGTTCACGGCGCGACGGAGGGAACGGAATGGTCTGATTCCCTCCTCCCACTCCCACTCCACCAGCAACACTGTCTGACTCCAGTCCACTCTCTATGGTCTGTCTCTCTACATACATACACACTGTGGACGGAACGGATCGCCCACCATAAACGGCCGTGTGGTGGTCGCTGCCTGGCGGTGACAATACAAACATGAAGGAAAAATGTAAAACGGGTGCAAGTGGCACCCGTTGTAGCCTAACACTATAAAATTATGGAAAATGTCTGTTTTTTTTTACTATGATTTTATTGTGTACTGTTTAGCTATGTTTTCTCTATCCTAGCATTCAGTTAAGCAAAACAAAATAAAAAAAACAGTAGGCTATTATTTATCTCATTTTTTTCAGTAGGCTACTCATTTTGATCTATTTTTTTACTAGGCTACAAAATGTTTTTCTATCATTTTATAGTGCTACTGTTTAGCTGTGTTTTCTCTATCCTAGCATTCAGTTTAGCAAAAATAAATAAAAGTTAAGTTATTTTTTCCCCTTTTTTTAACAGTAGGCTATTATTTATCTCCATTTTTCACTTTGGGCACTTTCTAAGTGCCCACTTGTCCAGGTGCCAACATGTCTCTACTGCCCAGTTATCCCGGTGCCCACTCGTCCAGGTGCCCAGTTATCTCCACCCTAAGTGCCCATGTGTCCAGGTGCCCACATGTCCCTAGTGCCCAGATGGGTTTGATGCCCAGTTGTCCTGGTGCCCACCTCTCCAGGTGCCCAGTCATCCCAAAAATATGGTGCCCAGATGTCCTTAGTTCCCACCTGTCTTGTATTTGGTTAGGGAACCTCCAAACACTTGACCACTAGTTACATGGTAACATAGGTCTACCATACGAAAACCGTATTTGTAACAGAAATAGTTATTTTAACTAATCAAATTATGCGTTTAGTATAAAAATAATGGATGGATAACAAATTTGATGTGTTTTTATCTATTTTTATTTTTTTACTTTCTTAATTTGTTTGTTTTTATCTGTATGTAATATGGACCCCCTGTGTGTCTGGAATAAAGTTTGAATTTATTAATTTATTTAAGTTTACCTATGTGTAATGAGTGACTATTATAAATAGGCATAGTAGCCTACCTACAATATCTTTTAAAGTGACATTTCCATATTCAGAACATTATTCACAGTAAAATCCTTGTTCATTTAACTCATACTTTTTAAAATAATATTTGAATTGACTTTTTGTAACATACAATAGATACACTATCACACACACATTCATACACATATACCCTTGCACTTGCATTATTATAAATTAAAAAAATACAAATAATGATAAATAAATTAAATAGATAAATCACATTGTTTTCACTTTCTTTACCATATGAAATATAGCTTTCAGTTTCCTTTTCTCTTAAGTAATGATCTCCATAGCATTCATGTATGTTTCCCAAAGCTGCTTACCCCTAAGCTGCTTACCCATAACTATATATGTTACATACAGTTCAAGTTCCCTGTGCCACATCCTTAATGTTGGGGCATCCGTGTTTTTCCAGCATAGCGCAACAACTCTCCTGGCTTGAAGAAGTCCAAAGTCCAAGATTTTTGGCTGGTTTGTTGTTTGTACAAAGTTATTTGGATATAGTCCAAGTAGGCCTACACAGAGTTTAGCATTTGACTCATACTGTACTTAACTCACATAAGGATTTTACTGTGTTCCATTCAAGGCCTAACTTAATGTCTATAAACTCAAGTAGAACTTCTGGCAGTTGTGACTACTCCACATCAGACCTATCATCACCCAGGTTATTGATAAAGTGTTTATCCCTGCCTCCGGGTCTTCTGATCTCACCTTAAAAACCACAGTTTGGCACACTTGTTGTGGCTGGGGCTTGATTTATGGCCATGCAAATGAGGCTGTCTTGTTTTGGAAGACAACGTGACGTTTGCCTTATGGGCCCTCGGGGGCCTGTTCGGGGACTGTGTGTGTGTGTGTGTGTGTGTGTGTGTGTGTGTGAGTCAGTGCCCGTAAGTGCTGACGTAGGCACCAACAGGAGCCGAGATTCACACAGTGCTGCAAGATGGGGAGAGATGGCCTTCACAGGTCCTCACGTTGACTGATGAGATCAAGGAGAAACTGGGGCAAGCCAGACAACTGTCAGCCAAACAGACACTGTGAGATGGAGAGAGGGGGGGTAGAGAGACAGAGAGAGGAGAGGAGAGGAGAGGAGAGGAGAGGAGAGGAGAGGAGAGGAGAGGAGAGGAGAGGACGAGGAGAGGATTAGAAGTGGAGAGGAGAGGATGAGAAGCGGCTGACCTGACTAGAGGGCAAGGTTGTTTTCAGTGCCCGTGTTCAATGTGTCTAACCGTGTTTAGTGTGAGTAGCCAGTGGTGGAAAAAGTACTCCCATTTTTTAAGTAAAGTAAAAGTATCAATACTGCAATTTAGAAATACTCGGTTACAGGTAAAAGTCCGGAATTCAAAATGTACTTAAAAAGTAAAAGTAAAAGTACAAAAGTATTGGTATCAAAATGTAGCATACTAGTAGAAAGTAGGCTACTCATTATGCAGAATGTCCCGTTTCAAGTTTTCAAATGTATACAAATCTTTTGAAAATAGCTGATCTACAAGCTCACGATGCATTGTGCTCACGATGCATTGTGCTCACAATGCGACGCATGTGAGCTTGTAGATCGGCTATTTTCAAATGGCCGAAATGTATATAGGGCTGAAGTGGTTAATGTATGTTTTTGATTCAATAATCAAAATCAACTAAGTAACTAGTAACTAAAGTTTTCAAACAATTGTAGTGGAGTAAAAGTACAATATTTGCCTCTGAGATATAGTGGAGTAGAAGTAAAAGTAATGAAAATACCCCCAGTAAAGTAAAAAAAATACCTCAAAATTGTACTTAAGTACAGCACCTGAGTAAATGTACTTAGAGAGACAGATAGACAGGGAGAGGAGAGGATTTCAAGGTTGTTTTCAGCGCTGTGTTCAATGTGTCTAAACGTGTTTGTGTAGAGTAGCCTAATGGGGTCTCTGAATCTCAGACCATTCAATAGCAGGGGATGCTGCCAATGAATGAAACATAGACCAACTGATCTAGGATGTATCAGTTCACTGGACTGGAAAATAATTCCAATTTGAGCTAGCCTATTGGATTTGTAAAGCTGCCTTTGGTCCAGGCACCTTCAATGTTGTTATGTTTTCTTATGTTGTTTTAACTATTAAACTACTGGTTTAATTAGCCTATATTAGTCCCCTTCAGGTTACCTTGAAACAAGATTGCAGCCATTTTCATTCTATACGACTAATATTTTGGCATTCATAAAAGGTTAATTATGTAGTCGCCTCTTATGTCTCCATGTTCTTCATTGAATCAAAGCCTCAGTTCAGTCACAGGCTCTGTCTGGAGTTGGGGATCTGTTTGATACGTGGACAGAGTGACCTCTACTGGCGGCAGGTGGGAGTGTTTTGTTGTACAGTCTCAACGTCTTGAGTTGGATGTTTCACAAATACATTAGTATAGACTCTCCATGAAGAGCGTGGTGACATCTGGAGAGACAGGACGGGCGGAGAGACGGCGACCCGGGGTGGAGAGGGTTGGCAGCCCAAACCACTTCTTCTGTGAGGAAGAAGAACCCAAAAGCTACAGGCTGCGGTAAAACCTGCAAGGAAGAAGAATGAGATGTTCTTTCCTAGCAGCAATGATGACGACGCAACGCACAGAAGAATGCTCGCTTCTGGTCAGACAAAGGAGGAGCCATGCCTGGAGGCAACCCACTGTGTCTTGACTGAGCCTCCTAGTGTCGCCAACACCTGCTGCAACATCTCACCAGCCACCCTAAGCCCCCAAGAGACAGTGGGGGCAGTAGCATGGCACTTGGACACAGGCCGGGGTCTGACTCTGTCTCTGATCAGCCTCGGTCGGGTCGCCAACACTGATGATGTGTCCAAGTTTGTGCATCAGTAGATGTTTTAGTTTACTCCTCTATGCATGCTGAGTATATTGATTCCCAGGGCCCAGATGACAGTGAAGTGACAATTTAAGGACTTTTAAGACCCCCCCCCAAAAAAAATGTAAGAAGGAAAAGAAAAAGATAATTGCTGCTGCATCAAAAGTAACCAACAAACTATACTATAAAAACTGGTCAAACTTTGGCCAAATTGTTAAATAATATATGAAAGAGGCAAAGATTTTGCAAATAGACACGTTGCGAGGCGTTGTGAGCTTGTAGATCTGCTATTTTTACAATATTTATCAGCGGAACCGAGTCAAAAAAACTAAAAAAAACACAGTTCCAACTAAGTGGTTGTCAGGGTTGGGGGGTCCCCAGTTCAAATATGATTATATTTCTATATGGTTCTCAACCTGCAAAGGTTGAGAACCACTGACTTGGATAAACAGTTTCTTGTGCATAAGAAGGATAGCATTTATTTGTGGCATGAGCAACGGCCATTTAACAAATAATTATCAGCTAGTCAGGAAGGAACTACCACGTCGAATGCTTTATTTGTAAAAGCATTTACCATAATGTCACGCATAATACACCCGAACTCTTATTTTATCTGACAGCTTGGTTCTTCAAGTAGAGATCCTTGCTTCATTATTTATTTGGCTTCATTATTTATTTGGCTGCAATGCATGAATAACATGATGTAATAACTTAACCAAAAGTAGCCTGAGGGTTTGTCATGTACTTTTGACAAATGCAGTTTTGAATTTGTTGGTAGATGATGAGGATTTATGGATAAAACAAGTGCAAAATAATTATTTCAGCTCTAGACATCTGACCATTCATCTTTCAGTGAGTAAATCAACCAAGACCATTGTACAAGGCTTGTCATGTATAAAAGATCACTGTACAAGGCATGCCATATGTAAAAGGTAACTAAAATTGGTTGGTATTTAGATGATTGCTCATTTATTATCAGATTTATTCAGGAACTAAAATGTTAACATTTTGCTATGCCGAAACAAGTTGAAATGTTAAATGGTATTTTTCAATTAATGTATGGGAGGCATAGACGATTCCCAGATGGAGCAATCTTAATCATCTGCCAATTGGCAGTTAACATTACACAGTAACATTTGGTAAATGCTTTTATGCAAAGCAGTGCACAGTATCAAGGCTGCATACATTTTTAGCATGGGTGGTCACAGTGAGAATCAACACTGGCAGACTCAATTGGCACAATAAGGGTGTTCTAGAAACTGAACAGAAATAATAAATAACTAATACTTTTAAGTGTTACCACTTTACTTTGTTGTATGATGATTGACGAATAGCAGATCTACAAGCTCAATACATTCAATACACATAAATAACTATTACTTAAATAGGTAGTTCACCCCCAGAATGACTTTTTTTTCTATCGAATAGTCACCCCATGGAGACTTGAATTCATGGATATTTTCTTTGTTTTTGTTGCATTCTTAAGTCAATAGTTTGATGACCACCAGCGGTTCCGGTAGGAGACACAAAGAGTCTCCTTTGTCTCTCCTACCGGAACCGCTGCCTACCGGTCGCTGGTCATGAAATTATTTGCTTAGGAATGCAACAAATCAAAAAATATATACATGAATTTAAGACTCCATGGGGTGACTAATCGATAGATTTTTTTTGTTGGGTGAACTATCCCTTTAATAATAGTTCTAATTCTATGCGCTTTTAAGTGTTTACCACTTTACTTTGTTGAATGACGATTGACGAATAGCAGATCTACAAGCTCAATACATTCTGACGTGACATGTTGTGAGCTTATAGATCTGCTATTTTTGAAAACTTTTGGTGGGGGGAAAAATAGAAAATGTCACCTGTAATGCCAAAAATAGTGAATCCAAGGTGAAAGAATGGAATTAACATAAAATCCTGCACACACTGTCGGAGCACTCCCTCTCAAAGTTCTACCGTGCATTTGCATCGCAGCCTATCCTTGGCATGTCACTGTATCGACACAAACTGTAAGACAACTATTGCTCTTTTTTGTCATCAGGTGAAGGTTGGCAGATATAGTGCTGGGATTGAAAGCTTGGAAGACATGGGGATAACAGATGGAGGCAGTTCAGACACAGGAAGCTGTCATGGTGGTGAGTGAGCAAGGCATGAAGAACGCCTCGCCAGGGAGGCAGAAGGGAGGTTATTTAAAGCACGAGGAGCAGTTTGATTTGAATGGCTCGCCTGACCCAGCTAAGCACCGCTACCGACTGTCAATATGACTTATTACAGTGAGAGAGGGAGGTTGCAATGCTGTGAGCTGGTGAATTATATACTGCGTTGCAGAGCAGAAGCACAGCTTCCTCATGGAGGCGTGTGTGACAGAGACATCAGGGTGCAAGAGAAAATGGAGAGATGGGCTGACTTTACCCCGGGAATAATCGCAAAACCTGGGAATAACAGAGCAGTAGCAGCAGTGTGTGGGCTGGTGTGAATGGTGTGTGTGCGTGTGTGCGTGTGCGTGTGCCAGTGTGTGTGTGTGTGTGTGTGTCAGTGTGTTAGTGTCAGTGTGTGTGTGTCAGTGTGAGTATGAGTGGGAGAGAGCCTTTGGATATGTTTGAGGGTATGTATGAATCTATGAGTGTAGTCACTTTACATTCAAAATGGAGAGCGAGCGGAAATGTCTTTTTGTCACTGTGTTTTTGACTTGGATGTTTTTAGGGTGAAACCGAAAGACAACCGTGAGTGACATTCGTCTCCTGTTTATCAGACGTCCCTTTGCGGTTGGCTGAGCTGTCACTTTAGGCCAAGAAAAATGTCATTGTACCTTTTCCCCCCGTGCTCCCCAGCTGAATCTAATCACAGCTTGCTCAGCTCACTCGGAATCTTCCGGTTGGCCCACTGTATGAGACGACAGCCAGGGGAGCTCTCAGCATCAATAAATGTCCATAAAACCAACCTGATAGGATGAACTGCAGCTCCCACTGCACACACAGGTCACAATACATTCAGCTACTCGTACTTTTATTAATTATTTATTATACACTATACCAGTGGTTCTCAACCTTTTCAGGCCGCAGCCCCCCAAAATAATCTATTTGAACACCCTGATAAGCACTTGGAATGTAGGAGTTGAGGTATCAATTTAGTTTGACTCGGTTCCACAGATAAATATTGTGAAAATAGTGTAATAGCGTATAATAGCGTTGCGAGGCGTTGTGAGCTTGTAGATCGACTATTTGTACAATTCTTGTTGTTTGACCAGTTTTTATAGTAGGCTATTAATAGTTTGTTGATTACGGTCGGTGGATGCAGTAATGGTCTTTTTCTTGAGGTAAAAAAGACCATTACTTATTTTTTAGGTATTAAAAAGGTCTTAAAAGTCCTTAAATTGTCCACTGTCATCTGGGGACCCGCCCCAAAATCATGTGGGGACCCACAGGTTGAGAACCACTGCACTATACAAGCACAAATGCTTGCTTTGACCACTTTAACACCCTATACGACCAGGGTTCGCCAAACGCTCGCAGAATGTTTTATGACTACTACGACAAGCCCAGAATACTAGGGATGCTATGGTTCAAGTTGTTAAAACACACATCATCCTCATTCCTCACACAAATCCCTGGTTGGCGATTCAAAGAATCCTCCGGAATATGCTCTGTGAATTGGTGATTAGAGGCAAGGATGTGTGTGGCTGTGGTGTGTGTGTGGTCTAAGCTGTGTATCTGCCCACTTGGCACATCGGAAACCTGTGAGCTCTGTTGGCAAGCATTTTTCCTCCCCAACCTTAACTCATACTGTACTTGACCCACCAGGAGCTTCTCCACAGGGGAGTAAGCTGATCCATAGACTGGGATGCCGACACATGGATGATATTTATCCCCCCCCCCAACTCCAACCTTTTAAAACCACTTTTAACCTGGCAACCTTAGTTTGGGCATATCATTATAAGCATACATTTTCAAAAATATAATTATTTTTAGGCCAATTTTTGCTTGGCACTGTCATTCGACAAAGTATAAAAATGGGGCGTAAGTGGTAAAAGCAAAGCCCTTTGATTGATGCTTCAGAGGCTAAAATGACTCTCAGCATGTCGCAGACCATGGGCCGCCCACCGGCCCCTCTTTTTTGGTTTTAGCACGGTACTTTGTGGAGCCGCCCAGCCAGCCTGTGCTGAATCGCTGCCACGGCGAAGCCATCTGCCACATTACTATTTTCATCTCTCGGCCTCGCACCGGGGGAGCGAGCTCCGCAGCCTGAGGGGATCGCAAGTCGCTCCCACACAAGAATCAAGACCATTCCATCCAAAATGGCAGACCCTTTTTACAATTTAATCATCTTTGTTCAACAGGTCAGGTCTATAAGCCTCGCAGGGATGAGGAACTACCGAACCAGATCTCATTTATGGCACGCCCCAGGTGATATCACAGAAACCCACAAATCTCGTGGCTGGATGGCGGCTGATGAGACAAGGGGGAGACATTTTCTAATATGAAAAACGTAGCCAGCCCAGCGTACCCCAAGGGAATTAGAGGGAGATTATTACCGCCACAGTTGTCAAATGACCATAACCCAGACGTGTCCTCAAAAACCGGTTAAGGGTATGTGACAAAAGGATCATCTTGAGAATTGAACTTGCGGTTCGCGTATTATTATAATTCTCTCTGCATTGTGGAAATTTGCTAGGTTGCCAGGTTAGGATGAAACACAGAGACTGGCAGGATTCATTTGAGATTATATGGCGCAAACATGGGAGTAATCCCCTTATCTGCATACTTACCTCTCGCTGACATTGATCCCCAGCCTTATACCTCTCTGAGCCTCATTGGCCTGACATTCTAGCGGGGACAAATCCCTGTAATGTGTCAGCGCAGGCAGCGTTAACACCTGGCAAAGACACTGCTTATCTGCGGGGAGCCAAAAGCACCTGTGTGTTGTGGTCCTGAACCTTCAGAGAAAAAGAAACAATCGTCTGCGAATAATTGCACAGCGGAAATTAGGGTATATAGGTATTAATAAAACACAGCAGAAACCGCTACATGGAGCATAATATTTCTGATGCCATGAAACTATACTTTTAAGTGAGACAAAAAGGTTTAAAATAACCACATAGTGTAATCAAGGTTGGTTTTATGCATCGGGAACATGCATTATCATGGGAACGTTTTTCTTTCTTTTTTTTTACAATGAGCTGATTTTGATGTCTCGGAAATCTTCAAATAAATGCAGGCATATTTGTACATTTGCCAGACTCAGATTTTACTGCAATGTGCCAGTTTTTCAAAACTTCACAGGATAGGTTGAGGTAGCTTGAAATGGCTTGTTGGCATTGCAACTGATCATGAATTATATAAGCCTCTCTGGCGCAGGGCCCATTATGTTAAGATTCAGATACAAGTACAAACATAACATTTGAACAAAAAAGGGTTTTCAAAGAAGTACTGCTTGATTCTAAAAAATGTGTGAACATAACAATACAATAATACAATAACAATTCCAAGGCACTCCGTCTTTAGTGAAAAAATATAGATTTATTTAGAGCAAGGCAACAAATTATGACCTATTTTGGTATGTTCCTACCTGTGTCACCAAAGAGCACCTTTCTATCAGAACTACTGACTCATCCCTGCAGCGCTTCTTTTTTTCCCTGTACAAACATAACATTGATTGACATTTTGGCAAAACACATAGTTAATCAACAACATATTAACCACAAGAAAACAAGCACATTGCATTGAACAACACATTGCAAATGGTGTGGCAAACTATTCTCTCCCCTTTCACATAACTAACTACAGAACCATCTGTGAGCATCACTCAGATGATTGCCAGCCCGCCCTCTGTAATTTTGAAAGAATTCTACCAAGTTTGACAGAACCTTGGAGCAACAGCAAAAAGAAAGTTATACCTCTGTCTGTTTCATTTTCAAGAAGCCCTGTGATGATTATGATTATGGTTGAAATCAAATCAACTGTGCTCACATGAATAGTTTCTGACTGTTTATGTCTGTTAAGTCTGATGATGTTAATTGTTACTATATTATTTTTGTTGTACTTGATTCGGTTTTAGACAAGCGTTATTCTATTTTAGAAAAGCCTCCTGTACATGTGTTGAAAACTATCACCTTTTTATATAAGCTATCACCTTTTTATAGCTCACAAGCTCAGAGCTTGTAGATATGCTATTTTCAAAAGGTTTTAATACATTTTATACATAATATGATACCTTTGAAACAGGACATTCTGCATAATGCTAAACAATACTTTTTTACTTTTACTCAAGTAAATTTTGATTACCGGAACTTTTACTTGTAACAGAGTATTTCTACATTGCAGTATTGATACTTTTACTTAGTAAAAAATGCGAGTACTTTTCCCACCACCACTGCCGGTAGCCATCAGCCACCACAACCAAGCCTGACCCAGGCTGGGAACGAGGCTAAGCCTGACCCCCATATGTTCTGTTCTGTTGTAGGATTAATGACTCCTGCTTGACTCTAGCAGCACATATGCACACAGACTACTGGGATATACACTACAGAGATGCATGTTATGGATACATTTAGTTATATTCACTGTTGAAAGACAACACATTATCCATATACTTATACTGACTGTTGATTGCTGGCTGACACTGTATATACATACAGTATATCAGTCTCATATCCACTGTTGAAAGTCTGTATCCATTCATAGATGACAACTGTATGTTACTGTCTGTCTGTCTGTCTGTCTGTCTGTCTGTCTATCACAGTGGTTGTACAAAATCCCCTCACTCTCTGGCTAGGAGTTAGTCTGGTAAACCCCCCCTTCTGGAAATCTCATTTGCATTTGATTATCAAATGCAAATGAGATTTCCGGAAGGGGGCGAGGGGGGGGGGGGGGATTACCAGGCTAACTGGGTGGAGTTGGATTCTGTGGCTCTAATAGAGTTCCGCCACTGAGAGGGCAGAAACCGGGTCGGTCACGTGGTTCATGTAAACTGGAAATAGTTACAAACGCCATAGACTCCTCCAACGCATTCCGTAAACTTCCAGTTTAGGGCTTTGTCACTATTTGCCAATAGAAGGCTATGTAGAAGACCTGGCCCGAAGAAGTGGACAGAGATGACGTAACTCTCTGTGAATGGCTCTGGCTCTAATCATTTCACTTGTGGGTGGAGTGGGTGCAGCACACCTGAGGTAGGTCTATAGAGCGTTCCAAAAATCCTGAAGGGGGCGTCAACAAGTGTATTTTGGTAGCTGCGGACATCTTTGAGGGGTAAAAACCAGGTTGACTTAACATTGCCCAATGCCACGCCCAATGCCTCGCACCCCGTGGTGACGACACGTTGGCACGCTCTATATAGGCCCAGGTAGAATTGTTAGATCAAACATTTGTCTGTAGGGGAAGAGGTACTGCTGTCCAGTACTCCATGGTTATATGTCCACTTGATGCATTATAAGTAAGTTCTGCCCCTTTCTTGTTTATTAGTATGCATGTTCCTTTTTAGTATTTGTTTATTTGACATTTATGCCTTTGTTTGTTTGTACTGATATTGTTACTGTTTCCTTTCATACCCAGTTATATATCATCATCACCACCGTCATGTTTCACCATGTGCATGGAGTCCATAAACCCATTTTATAAAACCTAAAAGCCCTGGTCCTTATGCTTTGGCAGGCATACTGGTGTATGAGTTCATATCTGTATAGCCAGGGGACTTTCCACCCAATGCAAGACATTTTACAGTGGTTCTCTTTTCAGGCCGTGAGCCCCCCAAAATAATCATATTGGAACTGGGGACCCCCCCCGCCCACCCTGATAACTTAAAGCACTTGGGATGTAGGAGTTGAGGCATTCAATTTAGTTTGACTCGGTTCCACGGATACATATTGTGAAAATAGCTGATCTACAAACTCGCAACGCCAGGCGTTGTGAGCTTGTAGATCGGTTATTTGCACCATTTTTGCCTCTTTCTTATATTATTTGACAATTTGGCGAATGTTTGACCAGTTTTTATAGTGTAGTTTGTCTTTCTTTTCTTTCTTTTATGTATTAAAAGGGTCCTTAAATTGTCACTTCACTCACTGTGAAGTGACCCACAGGTTGAGAACCATCCATACGAGAATAGTGGACTATATCGCCATCTGCCGGTTAGAAGCAGTAACATCACATGTGATGGTTGGGACCGGAACGACAGGTTTCTCTGCTGTGTCGGTCATAAATTAATTATCAGTATTTGTATCCTCCGGCTCCTTTTTAATGATTTATTCTGTCTTGTATGCATTCAGTGTTCACCTCATTCATACACGATATCTTTCAGACTAACTCGCGAGGAGGAAACTATTATAAATGTGGGCCATCGTAGGATTATTCTTAAACGGTTCGTGTTTTTACGTGGCTTAACGCCTAGTTCTACTTCTAGCCTTGGATCAAGACTGTCATAGATGTTTTTATCGATTGTCACTGGACATCCGCCCGTAAAGTCCGCATTTCTCCGAACATGTACAAATGCATAATATAAAGTGCTTACCCGGTAGCACCGGATGTTAACTCGCCCTTCGGAGTCTTTGTGAAAGTGTATTAGTCCGTGTTTTTCAATAGATATGTGTTTTAATCCCGTCTGTGCCTGAACGCCATTTCCCCCAAATTTACTTCCTGTTTACATTGAGTGTAATACCGGCTTTCACCTGATGCGCCCCGTCACTACTAACACTTGAGGATACAGGGAACTGCCGACAGAATCCGACCCAGACGGGATTAAAACACGAATCTATTGAAAAACACGGGCTAATACAGTGAACACTGGTTCCTAATGTAGAGTTTACATCCGAGGCTACAGGGTCAGCACTTTATATATCTGTTTTGAACATGTACGGAGAAGTACGGGCTTTCCGCGCGGATATCCAGTGACTATTGGCGGGGTGCTGCCCAAGACCATCATAGATACGAAGGTAAAAGTCAGACTCGATAAAATGCATCTAGATGATCGTCTTGATCCAAGGCTAACCTAGTTTACATTGTAAATAACAAGCGGTATATATTAATACCTGTCCACGAACGGTTTATATTATAAAACTAAAAATCCAGATAAAAAATAAATCAACAACCCCAGATCACGTGGGCACAATAGTAGACGAACCGCTCAATCCCACACTGCATTGCGAAATATTTGCGTTTTTAAAAGTTAAATAACGTAAAAAGAAACGCGTCTTAAATCACGGCGACTTTCTACGCTATCGTGCTTTTACGGCTTGGTTCAAATCGAGATTCTAAAAAAATATTATTTATATTATTGTGACCACAACGGAGATGTGTATGCAGCAGATAAACCCCATGCTCAGAGTCGCCCTGCCGGTAGCTTTGCGCAGTGGCAGTATCGTAGCCGATGAGGTCTATCCGAGGCGCGATTATTGCTAGTTGAAAACTTTACCCAATACCCCGCCCGGGACGACTTGAAATATAGTCGGCCTTGGCAATTTTTGACGGTCTCTACGGAGACTGATCTCACTGTCGAAAATAAATAAAGATTTCAATCTTGATTTACTCTCTAACCGTAATGGATAAAGGCCGGATTCTGACAGTAAATGCACTTTTTTTTTCAATAGATTGAGATAGTGTTCCCTAAAAGTTGCAATGTAACACGGCTCTGTTTACACTTTAACATTTTCCCCATTTATATTCAATATTTATTTGTACATGCATTGTTTTGATAGTTTTGTTCCACTTTTGCTTTGGAAATGTTAACCGTATGTTTTCTCATGTCAATAAAGCTCCATTGAATTGGTTCACACCACTGGTTCTCAACCTGTGGGTCGGAACTCCAGGGGGTCTCCACATGATTATGGGGAGGTCCCCAGATGACAGTTAGGCTAAGTGACAATTCAAGGACTGTTAATACCGTTTTAAATATACTACAAAAAGTAAAGGAAGAATAAAGACCATTACTGCATCAAAAAGTAATCAACAAACTATACTTTTAAAACAAACATGGGTCAAAATGTCAAATATAAGAAAGAGGCAAACATTTTGAAAATAGCCGAAGCTATAATATAATGCACACATCATGGTGTAGTGTTCATGGAGCAATGTGCCTGCCAGGACAGCAGAGGTCACTGTTAACCAGGATATGGTTAAATTATATATAGGGTGGATGCAAAAGGAGCATGATGGACTTTTTAGTTTCTAATGCCATAAAATAGTGCGCTGTTATTGTAGGGGGATAGAAAAGCGTTTTTATGATGAAAAAAAGGCATAGTCTATATCATTTAATGCAAGAAAGAATGTGTGTTTACTTATTATGCAGTATGTCCCTATTAATTAGCATGGTAACCGGAAGAGTGGGCACCAGAAGACTGGGCACTTCAATGTTAAATTGGCAATTTCTTCCAAAATGTAAGGAAATTAAGAATAAATGTATGCCGTGGAAAATGGCCTGAAATAAGATAAAGTATACAGGATTTGAAGATACTTGAACATTTGACATTTAAGGCCTAATATTTCAACAATTGCCACAAAACATGTGGATAGTTTATGGCATAAACAATAAATTGACGGGCAAACTAGAAAAAGTGCTCCTCGGAGCACAGGTCTCCGCCAGGTCAGGTAGGTTATTGTGGCCTCCTGGTGGCGCTATAATAGGCCAATGTGAAAAGGGTGGCATTTCTTCTTAGGCCTTTCAATGGGTCACTGCATTCATGATTTGAGGCATTTTGTTCCAAAAATGTGTTTTGCTAAATTAGACCTGCTGGTGGCGCTATAACAGGCCAATGTGAATTTGAAAGGGGGGCATTTCTTCCTCGGCCTAGTGGGAATCTGCATGCAAAATTTCACGGAAATTGCACACTGCGTTCATGTTTTGAGGCATTTTGTTCAAAACTGACCAATCCTGCAAACTTTGGAAGCCACTGTAAGCCAAATAGGATGGAATATGAAATATCGGACAGATCCATCAGAATCACATGACTATGGAGATGCAGTGTACCAATTTGCGTGTTTTTTGGACCGAATCTGAAGGGATAATCTCCAAAAATGTATTTTACATAAGTCGGCCTCCTGGTGGCGCTGTAAAAAGCAGATGTGAAAAATGCAGTCCAGATGTTTTTCCTTGGCCTCTAGGGAGCGTGCGTGCAAAGTTTCGGCCTGGCGGAGACAATTAAGATCTAATAATGATGTAGGATACCGTGCATGTTCAAGTCATGTATAGGCTAGGAAAATGGTCTGAAATAATGAAAGCCTAGCCACTAGGCTTACATACAATCTCTGCCTAAAACATTTTTTACCATTTTGCGTTTTATTCAAAACGCACTTTGTGCTACTACTCCAACAGATTTTGTTCAAAACTCATGCAAATTGGTGCACATGATCTTTGTGTTCATGTGATCCTGATTTTTCAGATGCCCTTCTGATTGGCTACGATTGATTGATTGATGTTTGATTGATGTACTTTATTTAGTAAAACATGAGAACATCAGTACATGGAAGTACAAATTCACAATACAAGGTCTACTAAACTGGAAGACTCATTAAGCACTGAGCTTGTTTAAGATGAGATCCCCATGCACACAAATCATGATGAATTAGGTTTCCAATGAATGATTGGCTTTCAATGTTTGCGGGAGGGGCCCATTTTGCACATAATATCACAAATCATGAACGCATCATGACACTTTGCACACAAACGGAAGAGCATCCACAGCAACTTTTTCAAATCAGCCAGATGGTGGCGCTATAATAACCGCTTCGTACAATCGTTGTACAATAAATATGTTTTTTTTTCCCTGGATTCCTTGGATTTGATTGATATATTTTATTGATCATGAAATAAAAATATGTCACATCTAACATCTGACCCACCATAATCAAAAGGATAATACAAAAAAAGATTACAGCTTGTTTCCATTGCGGCCGTTATGAGGTGTGTATGATGTCATGTAGTGTGGTGCTGTTGGGTGCATGGAGTTCATGATGTGCTAATGTGTCCTTTCAGCACAAATGAAGAAGTCTCTGAGTGAATGCGTGGGTGTACCTGCCACTCAAAGTGTGTGTGGAGGGAGAGGAGGTACATCAGATGGCTGATGGGCTACATATTCACAATATACCATCTACAATATTGAAACAAGAGATCTAGAAAACCAAACAAAGGTACATATCTCCAAAAAATACAAATCTTTGCACAACAAAAAATCACATTTCAGGAACCACAATGCCTATTATCTAGGCCTGCTGCTGAACCAGCTCTTCAAGGAGGACTTAAAAGTGACATATGAGCCAATAGACTTTAGATAAGGTCAGGTTAGAATCATGACTCAACTCCACATAGTGCCAGAATTGATTCTCTGGCATTTCACGCTTTCTTCAAAACACACTGTTTGCTACCACTCCTACAAATTCTGTCCAAACCTCACACAAATCGGTACGTATAATCTCTGCAGGCATTTGATCGAGATGTATCAGCCATATTCCGCAGGTTCCATTCCAATTGGCTATGACTGCCTTCCAAACCTCGCAGGCACTGGGTAGGCAACATGGCCTGGCGAGGATCTGCTCTCCGAGGAGCTCACTTTTCTAGTTCTTTACTTTTTCACATTTAGGAAAAAATAGCCAACTGGTTGGCTATACAGCCAAATAGCCAACCAGACTTCTCTGGTGCCCACTCTTCCTGCATCCATTATATTTTTGCCATCATGAGGGGATGACGGATCCCTGATTGCAGTGAGATCTGATTGCAATGAAAGGCCGCAGGCGAGTGGGTGGGGGATGTAATAATAATCAGTAGAGCATTCTTTATCAGCGAGATGGTTTCAAGCCTTTCTTTTTTATCATACGAGGTGGCTATTGTGAATGATGTGATACATAAAGCAGTCTGTCGCTGAAAAATGTATTCTCTTTCTCGCTCTATCTACAGTAAATCTGTGATGGCAGTATCTAGCCTTTTCAAAATCAGGAAAAAAATCTGCTTTTAAAAGTCATTGCATTTCACAGTTCTTTACGGCTGAACCAAAGGGCAGATATTTGGCAGCAGAAAGATATATGGTCGGGACTCAGGAGGGTTGCTACTTTAATGTAAAGGTCCTGTTCCGTCTCTAAGTCAGGGGTCTTCAACAGGGGGTCCGTGGCCCCTATAGGGGTCCTCAGAGATACTGTGATATCTTTGTGTGATAGGGACTTTATTTGTATTTATTTTACATTAACCACTTGAACCCTCGCATCCCTATTCTGGGGGGAACAAGGCCAAAAATGGCATATCTACAAGCTCACAACGCGCCGCAGACGCGTTGTGAGCTTGTAGATCTGCTATTTTCAGGTGAAGAGGTTTGGTGTATGGGGGAAAAGAGCAGACAAAGTACAGAGCTAAAGGTCAAGTTTACAAACTATTGAGGGTTTAAGTCGTTAAATCCAATATGTAGTGGGGGGTCATACGGGCAGTATGAGTTTTGAAATATATAATCAAAATGTCAAATAAAAAAACTGCCTTCGTAAACTAGATTATGAAGCAAAATTTAGTTATTCTTCATTTGCAACCTTAACCACTAACAACTCTAGCGTCCCAATTCTGGGCATGTCATTATATTACTTTTGGCAAAAATAGCAGATCTACAAGCTCATGACACGTCCCGTTGCAACCTGCTGTGAGCTTGTAGATAGGCTATTTTCAGCTTAGAGATTGGTGGAGGGAAAGGAGTGGGCAAAGGATAGATCCCTGGGGGACTCCGGTTGAATGGTTGAAACAAGTGGAGGCTATTTTCAGCTTAGAGATTGGTGGAGGGAAAGGAGTGGGCAAAGGATAGATCCCTGGGGGACTCCGGTTGAATGGTTGAAACAAGTGGGGCTTCATAAGGGCCGATAGGTCTTGGAACAGGGCCCATATTCATTTTGAACTAATCTTTTAGGCTACAATTATGTTCAGTTGGCTCTCCCATACACTATACTGTACATTTCCACTGATCTGTCTGATTGCTCATTTCCAAGGCAGAGGTTGCCAATGTGTGATTAAACTGAGCCACTATGACCCAGTATTTTCCAAATCTACAAATGTCATGGTGCTCAGGTAATCACAACACCAGTCAGTGTTTCAAGCCATTACAACCATACTTGACTTGACACCAGGCATTGCAACATTTTGAATTAAAGCGGTAATTCTCCCATTCGTCAGAATCTATTAAGATCCAGCTGTATTCTGCTTGACATTTGGAGGCTTGCCACAAATAAACAGATACATTGCACAGCATTACTGACTAGTTCCTAAGGTAACCATGTGACACAGTGTAGACAATCACTATGGAAACCAGCAAATCCTCTCTGTTTCTCCGTTTTTTTTCTTCTTCAGGAAATGTGTGAGAATATTCCCCTTAGTGTGAATTGGTTTCACTTTACAAGCCATGCGCGGTTTGACGGCTGGTCCTGGATGACGCCCCTGTTCACTCAAAGCATTTTCCTTCACATTGGAACCCGGCTCTTTTCAAGTAAATGATTTTTAACCATTTGTGCCCCGTTATACAGTGCAGGGTATAGGACTTATGTCATGCACCGTAAGAAATGGCAAAGCTGGAGCATAACTGCAACTAGTGTTACGGACCACTGACACCACTGTAAAATCAAACACATACTGTATTAGACAACACAAAACCCTCTTTTAGTTTTGATTTGTACCACATATCTTTCTATTTGGCATAATGCCTGTAAAAACATTTTTTGAATAACCTTGTTTCCCTTCAAACAATGAGACGTCATAGTCAACAATATTAAAACAGTTGGCGAAAATCTAAAAGAGACACTTTGCTAGTTAGTATTAGCATAATATAGCCTAATTTAATTTGTGTATATGGCCCTTTATCAACAAAGATCATTTCATTCATTCCCTGTAAGCATGACATATTATTTTAAATTATTTGCCAAATAGATCTTACAGGGAATGAAATAGACCCCCATAAGGGAATCATATAGAAACAGAGCCCACAGGTGGATGCTGGGGTGGTGGTGGTGGTGAGAGCACACGAAACTTCATAGAGCAGAGCACAAACCAGCAGCAGTGCAGCAGCATAGCAAAGCAACAAGATGGTAGAGAAGCCAGAGGGAGCTCCACTGATCACGTTCAACCCAGATTTGGCTCTAACAAGGGTTTGAATTTGTTCTCCTGCTATGCCACAAAAATGTGGAATGCCCTACCAAAAGCCGTGAAGGAGTGTAAAACCCTACTCTCCTTCAAAACCGCTCTAACGGAGTACCTAGAGGTGGCTGCAATTCGAAACTGGCCCCTGTAAAAGTCAAAGCCTAGCCCCCCCCCCCCCCCCCCAACTGTTTACTGTACATATTTTAGTTTTTCTGTTTTCAGACTGTTTTTATGATGTTTTGCATAGTAGTGTAGAATTCAGTACAAAGGACCCCAATGGAAACAAGCCATAGGCTTTCTTGGGTTTTAAATCCTCTTAGCTGACCTTGTATTGAACTGTACTTCCCTGTGCTTTAAAAAAAAAAACTTCTAATAAACTATTCATGAATAGGCACTCCTTTGAGTTGTCTGCCTGAACGAGCTCCCCAAGACTTCACATCATAAGTACTTGGACCCTATAATTGGTAATAAGCTTAGCTTTGATTGTAACTACTAATACGCTGTGTAAGAAATAAAATAAGATAAAAGCCAGCAGTTTTTGTCTGAGGAAGCTAAAATGTTACCTTTTCTATAATGTGTCATATTGTGTTATTACTGTTTTTACTGCTGCACAACATATTGCCCCTCTGGGAGACAAATAAAGTTCTACTTCACTTGGCCTTTTCAAAAGAGTCAAGTATAAATGATCCTTTTCTCACAGCATCTTTACACAAATCTATGTTCCGCCAGAGAGAGTGAGCGGGTCTGAAGGATTTTGCTCATTATAATTGTCAGATAACAAGGAATATTGAGATCACAGGCCTGCAACCTCAAAAGATGTCCACTTCTTCATCACGGCCAATTTTAACTTATTCCTCTTAATCACCACATAGCAGACAATTAATTGAACCCAATTAACTGTCTGCTTGTGACACCTCAACGCCCGGAACCCCTATTACGTCATGATTGCATTTCAACCTCAGCTGGCATCGCCCAGTGAGGGAGGTGATTATTCTCCATGCTCTTCATCTCTGTCTTTCCTCCCTCTCTGGTTTCCACAGGGGGGCTGTGGGTTATGAAAAGGCTACATATACAGTATGTTCACTTCAGATTGGCAGCCCAAATTCAAGTTTTGGCCTGTTCAGATTGGAATCAGATTGGTTTTACTGCATTTGCTGTACCGCCCCTTTGTGACGAAAAGAGAGTTGAGCCAAAAGGCAAAGCTTTTTGATTGATTGATCGATTGAATACTTTATTAGCAGTTTGCCAAAAAAAAGCACAGGAAAGTACAGTTCAATACAAGGTCCCGCTAAGAGGATTTAAAACCCAAGAAAGCCTATGGCTTGTTTCCATTGGGGTCCTCTTCATATAATTGGTCCTCACTAATTATAATATGATACCATTTTTGTCTACTCGGTCTGTGTCTCAGAAGAAGTCTGTGGACAGTTCAGAAACCTGCCTACCAGTGACACCATCGATGGGGAATTGAAGCTAATAGAAACTGCAGGCTTTCTATTCCTGGAAAGTTAGCATGCTGTAAAAATAAATAAATAAATCTTGTTTGAAATGACCAAACCTGCCTACCGATGGTGTCACTGGTAGGCGGGTTTCTGAACTGTCCCCAGCCCTCCTCTGAGACACAGATTGAATAGACAAAAATGATATGAAGGTAGGTTGAAAATGGGTGAAGTTGTCCTTTAAGTAAAAACAAAAGAAGGAAAAAAAAGAAACAGATTGTCAGGCAGAAGGAAACCCCAGCCACTGCCAGTCTATTAGAAACAGGCCCTTTGCTGCCCCAGTAGCCTGTGGCTTTTAGAAATGGCTTTTAAAAGGTATTGGTCTATCCCATTTCCTCAGGGTCCAGGTGCTTTTAATTACATGTCTTTTATGAGGTTATTGCCCGCACATAGACCAACCTTTGGAGATGCATACACTTTCAACAACATACACTCGGTTACAGCACAGTGGCCGGTACTAACTGGACCGAACAATGAAGGTGTGTTTATGTCATTTATGTATGAGGTTTTTTTTTAATGATTTTTTAAAACTATGACTTTCACTCCACAACATTTCTAGGAAGGGAAAAAGTAAAATAATAAATTAACCACTTATTTTTTCAAATATAGTGAAAATAGCAGATCTACAAGCTCACAATGTGCCGTGATGTGACGGTGAGCTTGTAGATCTGCTATTTTCACATCTATCGCTATTTCTTGAGAACTTCAGGAAAATCTTTGAATTGTTTTGAAAAATAATATCTACATTTGAATACTTCATTGAAATTAAATGTGCTTTTTAAAGATGTACATTTGAATACTTGAGTATTTCTAAACGCAAGTACTCCAGTACTTTAACTCAATTACACATTTTGACTGATCAACTTTCACTTGTAGTTGAGTAATATTTGACCAGGAATATCTATAATCTATGATATATACTTTGACTCAAGTATAGCTACTGGGGTTGAGCACTATATCCACCTCTGGTGAACTTTTACGGAAAGCTCAATGGAAATAAGTCCTGGACTTTATTATGTTATCTTTGATTGTCTCTATCCAACATGTCTGTGTGATTCGTGGGTCAAAGCCACTGTTTTGCTGACAAAACACCAAATTGAAAAATGCTGCATTGTAGACAGAAGTTAAGCCTTTATCCGTCAAAAGCATTGTGACCTCCTTAACTGTAAATAGCTTGTGCATGGAAGGCAAAGAGTTCTGCCACACCGACCCTATTATCCGCAGAAAAATGGTTCTCTTAAAATCCTATTAGAAAAGACCATGCCTAGTCATGGTCCTTAACCCAATAAGACCGGGAACGCATCTGTGTCATTTTAAGATTTATTTGGCTATTCAAAAATAGCAGATCTACAAGCTCATAGCGCGGCACAGAGTGCCGCGCTATGAGCTTGTAGATCTGCTATTTATTTATTTTTAAATCGTGAAAATGTGTTCTTTGAATATATATATACATATTTAACTCAAATCTTTGCTTCTGGGGGTCCCTGGAACAAAATATTTTCAGATGGGGGTCTGCGGACAAACACATATCATTTTGGGGGTCCTTGACATGAAAAAGTTTAAGAACCAATGATAAATAGCAACACAAGTTTTTTTCCACAAAAAACCTTTAGGATTTAGAAGACATTTGTAGAATCCCCAGAAGCAATAAGATTTGAGTTACAAATGTTCACTTAAAAAAAAAAAGATATATTCAAAGATTTGCAAACATTTTCACGATTTTTCAAAGCACTGAGTGCAGCGCTATGAGCTTGTAGATCTGCTATTTTTGAATAGCCAAAGGAATCTAAAAATCACACACAGATGCGTTCCCGGTCTTTAAGCGTTAATGAAAGGAAAGGAGTCCAATTTCCCTGTCTGAATGGGGCACTTATTTGATAATGAGAGAGAGAGAGGGAGATCATCTCAGACCAGTTAAATATTTTATTGTTTTACTATGATTTGAATGAAGTACTGTACAGTCTGTACTGCTGTGCTGTAAAGCAGTATATACAGTATATGCTTGACCTGCCACATTTGTTATGTAACATTTAAGTCAAGTCATTGACAAATGTTACCCAATTTAAAATGTAATTATATTTAATGTCTTTAGTCTAAGCTCCAGTGCATCTGGATGGTAAATTCTCTAGATATCCTTTTTTCATTTCCACTAAGTTACACACCTTCTGAAATCATATCCTTCTGAATAAAATACTGTAAAAGGGAAGCAATAGAGAGGTAGAGAGGAGATAAGTTCAGCTGGCTATGTTCTTTCGTGAACACTGTCTGGCAATGCCCTCAGTTACAAACAAGAGATGGTTTTAACACATTACATCAGAAGTTAGACCCTTCTTAGCTCTGTTTGGCATTACGAAGGAAGACGATGCCTCTCTTCCACAAACAGAACACAGCATGATGGTTATTATTCTCAAATGGAAGGATGCAGGCTCAGTCAGTGGCTTCATGACATAATGTCCTGTCTTAAATTAGAGATGTTGCGGTTTTCAATGATTGACCTGGAGACCCTTCTTGACATCATTTCCACAACACACAAAACATGTAGCATGGTGTGTATCATAGATCCGACCCTGTCACCAGTGAAACTATTTAGAGATCTAAGTTGTAGTCTTGTAGTTGCTGTTCTTTAATTTAAATTTAAACTTAGATTGTATTTGTGATTTCTGTTTGTGTGTTTCTATTTTGAGAAGTGGCTGTATTTGACTAGGGAATATTTGCTAAAAACTCTAACAAAAAGATCTCGAAAAGAAAAAGATATAATCAAACAAGAGGATTTCTAATAAGTAATAATGGCATGGCTGCATGTTCTCCCCGTGTCTCCTAGGGTAGGTACCCTCACAAAAACATGCATTAATCCTGGTCTCTATACTGCCTCCCCCTGGACAGCCGGGCGCCTGATGGAGGGGAAAGGAACTGGTTGGAATAACGTGTTCCTTCCACACGCTACGTCCAACCAGGGAAACTCCCCCCTGACCAGTCTGTGACTTCAGTCATCTATGTTTTTGCTTTTTACCCCTTTTTCTCCCCAATTTTAGTCGTTATGCCAATTAATTCCTCCCCACACACATTTCTGTGTTGTCACTGCTGTTGTAAGCCTATCCTACTGACTCAGCTGCCAGTGAGGAGTCCCCACCGGGAGGACGTAGAGCTTTCGTCCTACTCCTCCGCCCCAACACTCCCTGCTGACAGGTGTTGCCCTCAGCCCGTAGGAGTACATGCAGTGAACAATATCACTCTCTACAAAGCTGGATGGATGGTAGACTCGAACCCCCAGACACTGCAGTGTTGGGCATGCACTTTACCACTGCGTCACCCGAGGACTTCAGTCATCTACGGATCTATAATGCTCCATCATCTCCATATTTGGACCGCCACTGACTTCCATTACAGGATACTGTTAAATATGTTTCAAAAAATACAAACTGTCAACATGCACAAGAAATGAGCTTGTGAGATCAGACAGACAGACAGACAGTTACTTACAGTAGAGAGACTTACAGACAGACTTTCAGTAGAGAGACTTACAGACAGACTTTCAGTAGAGAGACTTACAGACAGACTTACAGTAGAGAGACTTACAGACAGACTTACAGTAGAGAGACTTACAGACAGACTTACACTAGAGAGACTTACAGACAGACTTACAGTAGAGAGACTTACAGACAGACTTACACTAGAGAGACTTACAGACAGACTTACAGTAGAGAGACTTACAGACAGACTTACAGTAGAGAGACTTACAGACAGACTTACAGTAGAGAGACTTACAGACAGACTTACACTAGAGAGACTTACAGACAGACTTACAGTAGAGAGACTTACAGACAGACTTACACTAGAGAGACTTACAGACAGACTTACAGTAGAGAGACTTACAGACAGACTTACTTACAGTAGAGAGACATTTCTAGATGCCTCCTACAGAGCCACAACATGATAAGAACATTTTCAATATCTTGATATTTGAATTTCTCATATAAGTGATTGTAACCAACCAATAAAATAATGTTCAATATGTCATGGAGAGCTCCTATCCATTGATACTGTGCTGGTTGCTCCCATGAAACAGCCTTGAGAGGAGTGATTCATCGCTTCTCCCAGTGAGTGGGGTCAAATGTCTCAAATCACATTTAGATAAGATAACATCGTATCTATATGCTTTCCTATCAGCAACTAAATGGTATTTCCTCAGAGACGGAATGGAAAAGTGCCCTCTGACAGAGGTTGCACAGAAAATAAATGCCTATTTGAAACAGGCCCGCAGCCATTCTTTCAGTCATAGGAAATTACTGTGAAATTACTCCAGACATGTTTGGTTATTAGCAGGGAATAACTTATTGAGACATTATTATAAATTATTGAGAAATCTGAGGAAGAGCCTTGCTGCTCAATACGTCACTCTTGCAGATTAAAAAAAGCACTTTAACGGGAGCTAGTTGGGGTGCGGATTTCAATTTTGCTGGTTATTGGCAAGTCCCTTGGTCACTTAGTGTCAGAAACGACATGCTGTTTGACTGATATATTAGTTTGTCTCTGCTGCATTGCCTATATATCATATTTCGTATATAATATATAGTACATATTTTTCTTGCACCTACTGTGATAAACTAATCAAACGTATTTCAGACATCATGTCCTTGAAATACCGTGCTTACTGCAGAGATCACTTATTTCCATTGTCATTATTGTCATTTTAATTTCCTAACATGCGAAGTTGTATTTCTGTTCTTTTCATTTCTTTGCTTTTGGTTTGATATTGAGGGTGGTGTTGTATGAAAAAAAAACACATAACTGCCATGCAAATTTCTTTCTATATGTATCTATTTTGTGAGTCTGTGTCCTTTTACGTTATTTTATTTGTATGTCTGCCGAGTCGTCAATCTTTATTTTTTCCTTTTTGGTAGTCTTGGTTTATTTGCTGATAAAAATGGCATTGTAGATTGTATTGACGCAGAAAGGCAAATAAACATATATGTTCTACATGCAGACAGACTGTGCATACAAATTAGAAGCACTCAGGTTTGACATTTAACATAGAACTCGGCTGACCCACTTGGTGCGCGTAATGATCACTGGAAAAAGCATCATGGTTGCCATGCTATCCATGCTTATAACAGTGAAATATAGAAAACAGCTGTCTCTGACATTTGTCGAACAATGCTTTGAGTGACAGTCACCCCTGGATCAGCTCTATCAGTAAATACATGTTATTGACAAGCAGAGAGAGAGAGAGAGAGAGAGAGAGAGAGAGAGAGAGAGAGAGAGAGAGAGAGAGAGAGAGAGAGAGAGAGAGAGAGAGAGAGAGAGAGAGAGAGAGAGAGAGAGAGAGAGACACACACACACAGAGAGACAGACACAGACACAGACAGACACACACAGAGAGACAGACAGACACACACACAGAGAGACAGACAGACACACACACACAGAGAGACAGACAGACAGAGACACAGACAGACACAGACAGACAGAGACACAGACAGACACAGACAGACAGACACACACAGAGAGACAGAGAGACAGACAGACAGAGAGACAGAGAGGGGTCGATGTAGCAAGAACAGGGAACCAAGCAGCAGCTGTATCCAGTCTTATAGGATTTGCGCTCTATCCTTCCAGCTGAACGCCAGAGATGGACGATATTTCCCAAGGGTGAGGGTGATCAAGGTGTTTTTCTGGCCCTGACACACACACACACACACACACACACACACACACACACACACACACACACACACACACACACACACACACACACACACACACACACACACACACACACACACACACACACACACACACACACACACACACACACACACACACACACACACACAGGATTGATGGAGCGTTGATGTAAGATCAACATCCATGATAAATCCTTTGACAGAACGGTCCCCCACATCAGCCACTAAACACACACAGGGCCAGGGTTGCAACCCCTGGAGACCGGATTTCACCGTGTTGGAAGCTCATCACTGCTGCAGACGGATGCACAGCCTGAGAGTTGAGGAGAATGAAAAGGAGGGAAAAGCAGGGAAAAGGTACAACGTAAACCACGCCTGGAATAATTCTGAATGATTTTTAACCAAAATAATCTCTGCAGATTGCAACCTCGAACTGAACCAAACAACGCCTCTAGAATAGCAAATGAATATGAGAGACGTCACTACAGAAATCATGCATCTATCTATTAACCCTTCTATTGCTATATTTGTGGGGTGGGGGCATTTCACTTAACCACTTACTTCGTTGACTGGGATCCCCACCCCAGGGATCTGTACTTGGTCGCCCCCCTCCTTTGCCCCCTCTACACCAAATCTCTTCGCTAAAAATAGCAGAAGCATAAACGTACAATGCATTGTGAGCTTTGAGGAAGAAATGATATGGCTGCTTATATCTAATCTTTATATTTTACCATCGCTTATAATACTTCTACAATGCATTATGATATGTGGCAGCTTGTAAGAGCCTAAATGTCTCCACTAGGCCTAATAGCTATTGTTTTGGTACAGCCTATCTTGTTATGGTTCAGTTTGTCCTTGAAGCAGCTGCAGTATAACTATGATCTCTGCCCTGTGCTCGACGCAGAACTACCGTACCACTGACATGTGTTAATGTACTTCTGACCATGATATCATGTACATAAAGCATAACCACCACCACCTAGAATACTGTCTTGACTCCTTATAGATAGATCTGCTATAAATATTCACCTATTTTCGCTGAATGTTCGTCTGTGATGACAGGCCCAGAATAGAGACGCTAGGATTCATGTAATTAAGCCCTATATATACTTTGTCGTATAACGAGTGGTGAAAATAGACCAAGTCCAAAATAGAAAGTGGTTAATCACCGCGTACCAGACAACGAATTGACCCCAATTAGCTGGCTGCTGTCACACCTCGACACCCGACCCCCCGCCACGTACATGATTGCGTTTCAACCTCCAGTTCGTCTCCCCCACTGGGAGCGGTGATTAGTCTCCATGCTCTCTTGATTCATCTCTGTCTCACCCTCCATCCCTGGGTTTCACAGGTGGACTGCAGGCTATGAAAGATCCACGTCTTACAGAGACATGGTTAGTGTCCGGTCCTGTCCAGGTCAAATAACCAGAACCCTCCACTGCATGGTGCCTTTGAGGCCTTTACCCATAAGCCACCACAGAGAGACTCAGAAAGGAGTATTTTTTTTGCTTACCAGAGCTCTGAACAAGGAGCCAACTGTAACCTGCAAATACCTGTATGTGTGAGCTTGTAGATCTGCTACTGTATGTTTGATATTATAACATTGTTTAGCACAGTCTTGCGGAGCATGCTGAATTTCGCTGTAAAGGCACAGCAGTCCTTATTATTAATAATTTCTTGGATGATCAATTGCTGTTGTGGAGCAGAAACCTAAAATTATGTTTTTTATTATATTCAACACATTTTCTGAAATGTTCCCTTGGGCATCTATTCAAGTGAGAATCCTATTTTCTAATCGAGAAATTCTTAATTAATTGTAAATAAGCATCCATAATCCATTGCAAATTAAACTAATGGTGTGCTCAGTAGAGCACAAATCTTTGCCAGGAGGCATTCACACAAAAACATATAGTGATATTACTACCTAGAGCCGTGAAACAGTTGGCATGTGATTATCAGTTGTAGCCGTTGATTGACCTAGCAGTATGTGAGATCAGCTGCAGACGCACACACGCATGCACGCACACATGCACAGTTTAACAATTTATTTATGTCCACACACAGGGAAAGCATACAGGGCATACATTCAGCACTCCAAGTAGCGGCGGCTCCACCACATGTGGCAGCTGAGACAGCACAATACTTTGCCAGCCTTTCTGCCTGGTCTTTGGGCATATCCCAAGTTGTCGAAACCCTCCAACAAACAGTCCGTGGGTATAATGTCCTTGGCTGGATCACCAGAGGAAACAAAGTTCTTAGTCTTGCACTGCTGCTTGGTGTTAAAGCGCTCTCTGTAGTTGTTCTCATGGGCCTGGAAGTCCACCCATTGCTATTCCGACAGCGGACTGACATACCACTGGAGGGCCACCGGATCTGTTGCCTCTTTTCCCGGTAGCTGTTCATGGGAGGGAGGGGCCGTTAGGTAGCGTCGGCTGTTGGTAGATTCCACCGGTGAGAAATGTGTTATTGTATGCAAGCTACATAGTCCACAGAAATTGCAAATGCATCCACTGCACCAACTACATTGACGATTGTAGTTACAACGGGGCAGTTTAACGTCATGCCCAGGAGAGACACGCACACGCGCACGCACGCACGCACACACACACACACACACACACACACACACACACACACACACACACACACACACACACACACACACACACACACACACACACACACACACACACACACACACACACACACACACACACACACACACACACACACACACACACACACACACACACACACACACACACACACACACGCGCACACACACGCGCACACACACGCGCGTACTCTAGCACCTAATGTCACTAAAATAAAATAAAAACTACAGACCTCTCAAAACAAACTAATTAGACTACTACTATAGACCTCACTCCCAGGACTCACCTAACCCCAGCTCACCTTAGGCTGGGATGGCTCAGGGTAGAGGACAGAGTACAGCAACTTGCAATATGAGCCTTGTCTTTAAGATACTCAGGGGATCAATGCCCATGTATCTGTCAAACTAGTTCGCTAGAGTGAGAGACGCCCACGGGCACAATACCAGAGGGAGCTCCATTCTGCTATTCTGCCACCTAAATGTGGCACGCCCTACCAGCAGCCATCAAACGGTTGCGTCACCAGGCTTTCCACCTCGGAGGATGATGCGAGGTGTGATCCGGTTTAGAAAAAAGGAAAAAAATAATCGTGGCTCCGGTGGTTGGTTCCAGTTGGCGTTGCATTGTTTTTGTTCCCCACATAATGTGAATCAATTAGTTTAGTCTCGATAGTCGCGCCACGAGTTAGAATAGAAAATTAACATACCAAACAATTATTATACCAAAAGAAACTAAACGATAATACCAAACTAAACAAGTTTTAAACTAGGGGAATCATTTTGGAGGTACACGGTGCCGGTGGTTCCGGTCGTTGGTTCCGGCCACTTGATGACGTAACGTTCCGACCTGATCAGAAACCCGAAAATGGTATTGATCCCAGGCTAATCCTCATTCAAAACCACCATAAAAGAATGTCCACAATTTACAACAGGACCTAGATAATGTCTTCTAGCTTGCCATCAGAGATATACTATAGATGTGCATCTATTTCAGAGTGAGGCAATTCTTTAAATGTCAGTCGAAGTGAGTATCTAAACAGATGGGACTCACCAAGTCCCTGTGATGTGCAGATAAGCAGGAAATAAGCCCATCAAACACAAAGAAACACAAAGGAAGGGAAAACAGAACATTCTGTGGACCTACTGCTTCGCTCTTAATATCCTGTGGGAAAGAGATTGTTTCTGGCGATGAGGAGATTGGTTGATGCGTTTTTGTATTGAACGGTCTGCTACTTGAACAATGTGCCCCGGTGGCAATTGGACGTATGATTACAAATCTTGCGATTGGAAAAGTGACAAAACTTTTACACCTCCTCCACACAGACAAGATTTCATTTAGCTGTTGAAACTGTTTTTTTTTTTTTTTTTTCAACCCCATTTTTTTCACCCATCGCCAATTGTCTAAGTAATCCTGGGCGCTACTCTCCCTCTGCCAGCCTAGGGAGAGCCCCGAACTGAGCTCATGCCTCCTTCAATGCATGAGGAGCTAGCAAGCCACTTCTTATCACCTGACAAGGGGGAGTTTCCCCGTTAGATGTAGCGTGTGGAAGGAACACGTTATTCCAACCAGTTCCTTTCTCCTCCATCAGGCGCCCCGGCTGACCAGGGGGAGGCAGTAAAGAGACCAGGATTACAGCATGTTTTTTTGTCAGGGTACCTACCCTAGGGGACACAGGGAGAACATGCAAACAGAAAGGCCCTTTCGCCAACCCTACCTAGGGTATATGGGCACTGATGACGTGGAGGAGAAGACACGCTTCCTGAGCCAATAATTTGATGACTGGCGGAGACTCAAAGAGTCTCCTACAGACCGATGAACCTGTCATCAAATTATTGGCTCAGGAATGCGACAAAAACTAAATAAATCCCATGATTTCAAGGCTTCAAGGGGTGTGAAATTGATAGAAAACATTTTTTTTGGGGTGAACTACTCCTTTAAGAGAAGAATAGAGTGCTAGACATTTAAAAAAAAGTGGAGCAGATTGCCACCCACCAGTACACAGGGCAGAGAGAATGTTCAAAGCTGTGATGTGTATGTGATCACCTGTGTTATTCACAGGGGGTGAGTGGACTTCTCCCAGTGGAAATTTACTGATTAGAAGAGTCCCGGATCAAAGAATCAATGAGTTCCCTCATTACAATGCCATTGCCCTCTGAATCTCCCTTCTATCTGTTTCACTCTGAGGGACGCCATCTGAGCCACACGGGCTCCCTGAACAAAGGGCTAAGAAGTGAATCCCTCCCGCCTGCTGCCAGGGGTTGTCTCTGCCATGCATGCTGTCACCAGTGTGGTGGAAAAAGTACTCGGATATTTTACTTAAGTAAAAAAGTAGCAATACCACAATATAAAAATACTTCTGTTACAATTAAAAAGCCTGTGTTCAAAATGTTACTTGAGTAACAGTACAAAAGTATCGGCATAAAATATATACTTATACTTAAAGTACCAAAAGTAAAAGTACTAAAATGTTTGAAAATAGCAGATCTACAAGCTCACAACGCGTTGCATCGCGACGCGTTGTGAGCTTGTAGATCGGCCATTTTCAAATAGCCTATGTATAAAATAGGGCCAAAGTGGTTAATGTATGTTTTATAATATAATAACTTATACGTGCAAAGTAACTAACTCAAGTTTTCACATAATTGTAGTGGAGTAAAAAGTACAATATTTGCATCTGAGGTGCAGTGGAGTAGAAGTAAAAAGTACTGCAAATTGGAAATACTCCAGTTAAGTAAAAATACCTCAAAATTGTAAAAAGAAAAAAAAAGTACAGTATTTGAGTAAATTGACTTAGTTACTTTACATCACTGGCTGTCACACATAACCCATGCAGGCCCCCATGCACACTCTGTTGGAAGGATTGGTGGGGTTTGATCTAGCCAGTCAGCCCAGCCAGCACGGAGCTCTTGGTCTCACGTACGTCCTGCTTTCCCTGCATCTAACGCCAAGTTTCCAATAGGCCAGGAGGATCAGGGAGCACATGGCACGGCCGTGACGTGAGAGCAGCAGGTGGTGGCGCTGATCTGAGATGATGCTCCGGGAACAATGTCACAAATATCATCCCCTGATGCCTAAGAACAAAAGATAGAAAGTAAAGGTTGAAGTGTATTTGGGACAGTCCCTGTGACTTCATACAGGGTTTGATTTGCACTTAAAAGGGGTAGTTCACCCCCAAAATGATTTTTTTCCTATTGATTATTCACCCCATGGAGACTTGAAAGAGTCTCCTCTGTGTCTCCTACCATAATCGATAGAAAATAAGATTTTTTTTGGGGTTAAAGGGATAGCCTTTAAGCCTTATACTTGTTCATATGACAAAAGATAGCTGATCTACAATCATGATGTGTTGTGGATCTGCTATGTTTTGACATGCATGTACAACATACATTTTTAATGAAATTGTGATATGATCAAACATAAAATGTCTACAGTTCCCAAAATGAAATGCATGTATTTAATTAAGTCTGACCAGAAGCAGTGGGGATAAAACATATCCTCACTGGCCATAAAAATGAATAACCAGAGGGGAGATAATATCAAAGCCATGGAGGATCCCCCCCCCCCCCCCCATATCAAATCCCACCCTGACTTCATACTGTACATTCCACTGGCAACATTGTCTGGTAAATATTGCTACTATTGTGGCAGCAGAGACAAAGCAGTTGCTAAGGAACTACCGTAGGGTGTTAGCGTTGGCAGGTGATAATTATACCACTGGAACATGATCGCTGGTGAATCCTTCACAGAGCGTGTGATGAAGACGAACATGATGGCATAAAGGGATTCCAGTGTGGTTCTCAAACATTTTCTTTTTTTTCTCCTTTTGAAAAAAAAAGTTTTCACCCCTTTTTCTCCCCAATTTAGTCGTTATGCCAATTGATTCCTCCCCACACATATTTCTGTGTTGTCATCCGTCGTATCCTACTGACTCACCTACCAGTGAGGAGCCACCACCAGGGGGACGTAAAGCCTTCGTCCTACTCCTCCCGCCCAACACTCCCCACTGACCCGTAGGAGTACGTGCAATGACCAATATCACGCTCCCCCGCCCGGCTGCCCTCCCCCGAACACGGGCCATTTGTGTTCGTGTAGACACTCGACAAAGCCGGATGCACCATGGTGGATTCGAACCCACAACCTCCGTGGTGGTGGGCAGGAACTTTACCACTGCGCCACCCACCCGAGTGCTAATTTCTCAAACACTTTCATGTCAAGGACCCCCACATTAATATGTATTTGGCCACAGACCTTGTTTTTCTGTAAATTTGCTTGTAAATATTGGTAGTTCCGGGTTGTGTTTTTTTGGGCTCGTTTCTAAAGTGTTGTTGCTTATTTGGGCTTGCTTCTTAATCTTAATGTCGTTGATGCTATATTAACCAATTTTGCAGGGGACCTCCCGGAACTCCCTTCAAGGAACTCTGGGGTGTCCCCGGACCCCACTTTGAGAACCTCTGCCATAATATGCATCAAAACCTAAAAAAGTAAAGCCCATAAACCAGGAGCCTACCAAGGGTGCTACTCACAAGATTGCAAACTAAGCCAAATAGATGAAAGCCCCTTCCCCACCGAGTGCTGTGAAATAAACTAAACATCAGACACATTTGGGTTGAGAGGAAAACCCTCAGCTGGAGACAGAAAACAGGCAGAAATGACATTAGGAGGAGTCAGTGGGAAATGTAACATTGTTTCGCCTCGTTAGGCTTCACAATGAACACAACAATGAACACAACAGCTGCCACAACTCGTTAACTGAGAGTTGAAGGACTGCTCCATTTTGATAGAAGCACAATAGATATGACTGGGTTCCCTCAAAGTACTGAAATGTACAACTTGTTTGTGCAATGTGTGCAGGCTGTTGTCCAAGATCTACATGTTATATTGGTCTGAAAGCACAAGGGAAACAGTAGCATGCTCCCAATAGATCAGGGGTCTTTGAACGTTTTCCAGGCCAGGGACCCCTTAGCTGAGAGAGAGATGAAGCAGGGACCCCCCACTACATATTGTATGCAATTGTGTTGCAGATGAAAAGTTTTCATAGATTTCCTAGATAGCGTCATAGACTTGTTTGACAGCACTGTCATTGTGTAGCGTTTTGTCAGACAGTTAACCACTTTCCCTTTACACCAAACCTCTTTGCCTCTTTGCCGAAAATAGCCGATCTGCAAGCTCACAATGCTTCGCGCTCATCTGCTATTTTCGGCTAATGTTCCCCTCAGAATAGGTATGCTACATGCTAGAGTTCAAGTGGTTAATGTAAAAAAAAGTTCCTAACACACACAAAGATTTGGCGGCCTCCCTGTAGTAACTCTGAGGACCCCCTAGTGGTCACGGACCCCCTGTTGAAAGCCCATGCAATAGATAACTGGGGCGGCAGTGGCTCAGGGGTAGAGTGGCCGGTAGAGCGGCCGGATGGCAACCGCGAGGTTCCCAGTTTGATCCCGGGCTCCCCCAGAGTTAGTGTCCTTGAGCAAAACCCTGAACCCCTAATTGCTCCCGATGAGCAGGTTGGTGTCTTGCATGGATGAACAAAACCTCCTAACTCCACTTTTTGTTTTGTTTTTGTCATTTCCTGAAAAATGTTTCTGCCGGACAGCAGAGATGTATAATGTGCTGCTTGTTCAAACGTTTTAATCTATGCAAGTGCCCTTTACTGTACTGTCACGCCACAAGCACGTCAAGAAACCGGTCACTATGTCCATTTATGTTCAGAGAAACATTGGCCACATAGTAGACTCCTCCTCATCAGTGGGCATGGAACAGTTGCAGGCTACAGATCAATCATTTCATCCATCAGCGGCTAATCACCTCACATTATTCCCTCTCCCCTCTGTCATTACAGCTTATTTATATGCTGGATATGTTCTCCACCGGCACAAAGAAGCATTTATGACTTCTGTAGTGCCTTCTATGATTCATTGCACCTTTTCAATCATGCAGCTTATTTATATTGGACTTAGTATTTGATTTGACTGTGCATGCCTTTCTTTTATTTTTGTTCTTTGGTCCTTTCTTCTCTCTTTCCCCTTTTCTAACTTATTTATGTGCCATGCTTAGAGCTTGCACAAAAGAATAAATTCACTCACTCTTTTACACCTGCAATCGTGTGATTGCAGGTGAAAAAGTTTATTCTGTTCTTAGCAAAAACTATTATCACCCTATGTTGGCTTCGACCACTACACCTACAGTCAATAAATAGCATGAGAGCTTGTTGAGTGTATACTATGGCTTCTGGTCAGACTGAATACAAAAAAAATCTCTATATGAGTGTAATTTGTTTTGTGTATGTGCTACCGTCTTGTTATATTTGTGTATTTTGATACTCAAAGTACATGTCCTTTTTAATTTTTTTTATTTAGTTTATATACCTGCTGAATTGTTTAGTTTTTTGATGCAGAAAGGCAAATAGAAATCTTTGTTAAAAAATAAAATAAGTTTATTCTGATACAGATTCTGCCATCAGGCAGCTCTAACAGTGTCCATTACAGTCATTCATATTATCCACTGTGAATCATCTTAGAAGGCAGGAGAAAACATCTCTCCAGAGGGTGTGGTTGTATTTCTGCCTGCACCTCTTCTCCAGCTGTTCCTGCATGCATGGGGTGACCTCTTTTCCTTGTTTCTTAGGGGTTCCATTTCAAGGCTTGTCTTGTCAGGCGATGTTTGCGGAAGGCTTTCCGAGAGTGTGTCCAATCCAATTCCATTTTCTCTTTCTTAATTTGTATGTCAATGGGATCCTCCTTGCTAGTTTCCTCAGGTCCACATTGCTTACTCTGTCTCTCCACCAGATGTTTTTAGTATTCTCCCGAGGCAGGTGTTAACCCATTCAATCGGGGAACGCATCTGTGTTTCTTTGGCTATTCTTTGGCTATTCAAAAATAGCAGATATACAAGCTCATAGCACGGCACTGAGTGCCGCGCTATGAGCTTGTAGATCTGCTATTTTTGACAAATCGTATTTTTTTGGCCACATTTTTTTTATATATATACATTTTTTACTCAAATCTTTGCTTCTGGGGGGGTCCATGGAACAAAATATTTTGTTCCATTGAGTACACAGACAAATACATATCATTTTGGGGGTCCTTTAGATGAAAAAAGTTTGAGAACCACTGCTACAACATAAGTTTTTTTTTTTTTTTAAGACATTTAGAATCACCAGAAGCAAAGATTTGAGTTAAAAATGTTCGCTTTAAAGAATATATATATTCAAAGATTTGCAAACGTTTTCAAGATTTTTCAAAAATAGCTCATAGCGTGGCACTCGGTGCCGTGCTATGAGCTTGTAGATCTGCTATTTTTGAATAGCCAAAGAAATCTTACAATGACAAGGATGCGTTCCCCGTCTTAATGGGTTAATGGATGTTTGCAGCCTGTTCGGTGTGTGTTTTGTTGTTCTCCATGTCTCTGATCCATACTTCATCAGCCGCCTCACAATGAGAGTTAAAGATGCGTATTTTCGGTATTGATTGGAATGGGGTTTGAACTTCAGTTACTTCCTGAGCATGTTAATCACCTCCCTAGCCTTATTGATCGTGCATTTTATGTGCACATCTATCCCCTCCGGTGGTGTCCACAACACTGTCTGTGTACGGTATGTGAGTGCTTATACACCTCCTATAGGGCAGTGTTTCCCAAGCAATGGGTTGGGGGACCCAGTTTTGGGCCGTGGACCCATTTTTAGGGGTCGCAAGCAAATATTATTAAAAAAAATCACACCCAATGTGAAGAGAGTGGTGCCTTTCATGAGTTCATTTCGTTAGTTACTTTTTACAGACTTTGATGACTTCAAAGTATTTTTACTCATTTTAAGTACTTTAAAATGTTTTTACTGATTTTTACGTGTTTTTACTCATTGTAACATCTTTTAAGTATTTTTACTCATTTTAAGTATTTTTACGCATGTTAAGTATTTTTACTCATTTGAAGTATTTTTTACTCAGTTTAGGAACTTTAAAATGTCTTTACTAATATTTAAGTATTTTTACTCATTTTAAGTATTTTTACTCATTTTAAGTATTTTTACTCAAAAGTGTGTGTTGTGTGTAAGTGTGTGTGTGCGTGTGTGTGTATAATTAGTGTAACTGGTTGCATCTTTGTGTTGCAATCAGCCGCAGCTGTTGAGGCTGTGCTCAAACATACAGAGAGGCTCATACGGACGGACGGACGGACACACAGACACACACACACCAGGACAAAGTCACTCCTTGGAGTGGCTAGCACCACTCAAAAATACGTTTGCAACAAAAATATATATATTTTCAAAAGATTGTCTTTTTATTAAGATTTTTCTAATAACAAAAATAAAAACAAATCCATAAAAAAATTATACAAACAAATTGTTAAGGAATTGTGAAAATAGCAGATCAACAAGCTCATGTCGCATCGCGACACGTTGTGAGCTACTAGATCGACTATTTTCACTATTTTTGAAATAGGACTTAGGGTTTAATTCATACCGTATTTTAGAAAGTCTGGGTCCGATGGAGACACCTAATCTTTTGGGTCTCAAGCTGAAAAGTTTGCTCTATTAGCCTAGGGCAACGAGTGCTTTGCATGAGGATAGGGTTTTAGAGTGCATGTGATATGACAGCAAATAGAGATGACCTTCAGATCCACATCCTCGCTGTCAGGCAGAAACCTTATATGTCCATATTTATTTTTTCATAAATGAATGCCCTGCTTCATTGTATTACATTACTTCATTGTATTACAGTGCCGCGCAAAAGTAGCCGATCTACAAGCTCACGTGTCGCAATGCCTTGCGCTGTGAGCTTTTACATCGGCTATGAGTACAATGTCTTGCCCAAAATAGGGACAGCAGGTTGAAAGAGCTTTTGACTCAACTGTATCCATTGGAACACATTTCCTGAAAAGCCACAGTTTTGGACATCAGTGGTGGAAAAAGTTATAACATGTTTTACTTATGTAAAAGTATCAATACTGCAATGTAGAAATACTCTGTTACAAGTAAAAGTCCGGAATTCAAAATTCACTTGCGTAAAAGTACAAAGGTATTTGTATCAAAATGTACTTAAAGTACCAAAAGTTAAAGTAGCCTACTCATTATACAGAATGTCCCATTTCACAAGTTTTCAAATGTATAAAAATGTATAAAAATAGCCGATCTACAAGCTGTGAGCTTGTAGATCGGCTATTTTCAAATGGCCGAAATGTATGTAAGGCTGAAGTGGTTAATGTTTGTTTTGTAATAATAATCAGTAACTAGTAACTAGTAACTAAAGTTTTCAAATAATTGTAGTGGAGTAAAAGGATAATATTTGCCTCTGAGATGTAGTGGAGTAGAAGTAAAAGTATTGAAAATTGGAAATACTCCAGTAAAGTAAAAAATCCTCAAAAGTGTACTTGAGTACCGTACTTGCGTAAATGTACTTAGTTACTTTCCACCACTGTTGGACATACAAGGTTTACGTCCAACAGCAACATTATACAGCCCATGGGTACCGAGGCCTGGCTCTACAAATCTAAGGATCTGAGCTACACGTGTACCGGTTATTAAACTTAGCAAACATTCAGCGTGTGTGCACAGCTTTTATATCTCTGTGTGTAGTTTACACAGGCTTCGTCGGGTGGCCCGTTATCGCCGAGGAAAAAAAGGTGGAAAGCCCAATACATTATTGACAGTAACACACACAAACATGGTCACGTGCACCACAATGCAATAACATTGTCAGGGTGTGTAGTGTATAGAGAGTGTCTCGATCTGTTTGTGCTCAAACATATTCCAGACCCCCAGTTTAGTCAATCACCAAACCGATAAGATACGTAGGTGGCTGCTGGCATGGCTTACAGTATATCCCATTATGACCGGGAACGCCTCTGGGTCATATTTTTTGATATTTTTTGAAAAATCATGAAGATTTGTGCAAATCTTTGAATATATATACACATTTTTAACTCAAATCTTTGCTTCTGGAGATTCTACAAATGTCTTCTAAATCCTAACATATATTTTTTTTAACTTATGTTGCTATAACATCAGTGGTTCTCAAAATCTTTTCATGTCAAAATTATTTATGTATTTGGCCGCGGACCCCCTTCTCAAAATATGTTGTTCCAGGGACCGCCCAAGAAGCAAAGATTTGAGTTAAAAATTTATATATATATATTCAAAGATTTGCCAAAAGAAATCGTGATAAAAAAAAAAAATGCAGATCTACAAGCTCATAGCGCGGCACTCAGTGCCGCGGTATGAGCTTGTAGATCTGCTATTTTTGAATAGCCCAAAGAAATCTAAAAATGACGCACAGATGCGTTCCCGGTTTTCATGGGATATACAAGAACAACAGATGGCAAGGGCCATGATTGTAAACACTCTTCTCTTGATAATAGCTCATACCTCATAGAGGCTGCACGATGCCCTGCTGTCTCTCTCGCCTGGCAGTGATCTGTCAACACGTCTTTCTGACCGTGCATGCACCAGCTCTGCTCTGTTGCTGTTTATCCCATTAAAGACCGGGAACGCATCTGTGTCATTTTTAAGATTTCTTTGGATAGCAGATCTACAAGCTCATAGCGCGGCTACAAGACGAAAAATCGTGAAAAATGTGCAAATCTTTGAATATATATATTATTATTTTTTTGAGCGAATTTTTTTTACTCAAATCTTTGCTTATGGGGGTCCCTGGAACAACATATTTTGAGATGGGGGTCCGCGGCCAAATACATATCATTTTGGGGGTCCTTGACATGAAAAAAAGTTTGAGAACCACTGATATTATTTTTCAAAAAACTGTTAGGATTTAGAAGACATACGATTTGTAGAATCCCCGAGAAGCAAAGATTTGAGTTAAAATGTTCGCTTTAAAAAATATATATTAAAAGATTTGCACACATTTTCACGTTTTGTCAAAAAATAGCAGATCTACAAGCTCGTAGCGCGGCACTCGGTGCCACGCTATGAGCTTGTAGATCTGCTATTTTTGAATAGCCCAAAGAAATCTAAAAATGACACACAGATGCTTCCCCGGTCTTAATGGGTTATTTCATTATTGCACATATCCATCTCCTGTGTTTGCCCAGTTGCCTCGGGCAAATCAAAGGGGGGGCAGGAGTCACGATTGTGGGGCCGTTACCTGCCAAGTGATTTACTTCAAAGGACATGTCTTCTTCTCCTCAAAGAATAACAAGCAAGAGCCAGAGAATCTTTTCCATATCAATTTCATATCTTCAACCTTGTCTCGCAGCGCAGGTATTGATTTTGAAATGAGAACATCTGTGGTTTGCTGGCTGGCTGCTTTGCATACAAAAATCTGTATTTATGTGTTTTATCGACATGAAATATGTAGTTTCATGAACAGTGTATCTCGGTATGGTTCCGAAGCCCCAACAGTGGTTTGTGCTCATCAATCCGTGAGCGATGACCTTCTTTGTGACATAATAGAAATGACAGCATCCTTTCAAGGTCACATAAGGTCTGCTGTTGCTTCTCACACTCTCGCATATACAGTACATAACACAACAAACACATACACACACACACATACACACACACAAACGCCTGCCAGCTGCACTCCCTCCCTCCTGTCTGCGGTAATGATGATGTAATGCAGTGGTGTAAAGTAACTAACTTTGAGGTACGTTTACTTCGCTGGAGTATTTTCAATTGTCTATACTTTTACTTATACTCCACTACATCTCAGAGGCAAATATTGTACTTTTACTCCACTTCAATTATTTGAATACTTTAGTTACTAGTTACTTTGCAGATATACATTATTACATTATAAAACATACATTAACCACTTTAGCCCTGTTTTATACCTAGGCTATTTGAAAATAGCCGATCTACAAGCTCACAACGCGTCGCATCGCGACGCGTTGTGAGCTTGTAGATCTGCTATTTTCAAACATTTTAGCACCTTTACTTTTGGTACTTTAAGTACATTTTGATACCAATACTTTTGTACTTTTACTCAAGTAAATTTTGAATTCCGGACTTTTACTTGTAACAGGGTACTTCTACAATGCAGTATTGATACTTTTACTTAAGTAAAACGTTTGAGTACTTTTTCCACCACTGTATACAGTACATAACACAACAAACACATACACACACACACGCAAACACACACAGATGCCTGCCAGCTGCACTCCCTCCCTCCCTGTCTGCGGAGGTAGTGATGTAATGCATGCTGTTGGGCGAAGGTCAGCCCCCATATTTTTCATCTCTCAGCAGGCTTCAGAGCACCAGGGCTGAATCATAAAGCCTATGGTTAAGTGCTCCACACACCAGGTTAGACTCCAGCATGTTCAAGGTGCTATACAGTGCATCTTTTCAGCATTCATTCATCTTAACCACCCTGGATACCTCTTTGATTAAGGCAGACAGATGTCAGTTTAGTATTGGAAGCTCTCACCAGAATGTTGTTGGCTGTGTTTGAGGGGGAAAGTCTAGTTCCTTTAAGACTCGAATTTTCACCACCGCCTGCACTCTCCCAAGGATGAAATGCGGTGTGATTTCTAATTGCATCAGCAAAAGTAAAAGCTTATTGAAGCATTTATTTATTTTCTCTCAAAATATGTGTCCTCTCAAAATATGTGTTCTCTCATTATGTGTTCTCTCAAAATATGTGTTCTCTCAAAATTGAGCTAGGAAATGAGGTTTAATCTTCCGTCATAATAGTTTTGAGCATTATTTTAAAACAGAATGTTACGGCAATGTAACATTTGGAGTTTATATCATCAGTCAAAAATAGCAGTGGTGTAAAGTAACTACGTAAATGTACTCAAATACTGTACTTATGTACAATTTTGAGGTATTTTTGCTTTACTGGAGTATTTCCAATTTTCAGTACTTTTACTTCTACTCCACTACATTTCACAGGCAAATATTGTACTTCCACTACAATTATTTGAAAACTTTAGTTACTAGTTACTTTGTAGATTTTGATTATTATTACAAAACATGCATTAACCCTATTTAGACTTTGGCTATTTGAATATAGCCGATCTACAAGCTAACAATGCGTTGCGATGCGACGCATTGTGAGCTTGTAGATCTGCTATTTTCAAAAGATTTTTACACATTCGAAATGGGACATTCTGTATAATTAGTACTTTCTACTTTTGGTACTTTAAGTACATTTTGATACCAATACTTTAGTACTTTTACTCAAGTACATTGAGTTCCGGACTTCCTACTTGTAATACTGCAATTTCTATATTGCAGTATTGACACTTTTACTTAATTAAAAAAAATAAGTGTACTTTTTCCACCACTGAAATATAGATGATCTAGATTTGACTTAGAGAGGAAAGAGTTTCAAACAGGAAACTTCCATTTCCACAGTTTTTAACCAAGTGCACCACAGTGACACATCGTGCTGTGTTATCTGTGACAGTGCAGAGTATGTATAGCCGGGGGCTATACTGCTTTGGCACTGGCTTTGTCACCGTCCTGGCAACACTCTAGATAATTAGCTCAGGGAAAGTGTCTCGTGTGCAGAGTGTCTTGTCTCTTTTAAGCCTGTGTGCTGATCAAAGGCCTTCGACAGACTCCCTTATCCTCCTCCTCAGAGTGCAGCTATCAGATTGTCCAGTGGTGGCTGACACAAACAAGGGACTGGTATTGCACTTGTATTGCAAATGTTTTGTTGTGGAGTCATCATCAACACTTGCTTTACCTTCATGTCATTCTAAGTCACCTTTTCCTTTTGGAAATCTTATCAGGAGCGCTAGGGTTGACGTCCTAAGTTGATACTAGATACATTGACAGGCTCTGGCACATGGGAGCTCAGTCTCAGAGCCTTTGAAGAAATAATAATACATGTAATTTGTCCTCCGCATTTACCCATCCTAACTAATTTATTAGGAGCAGCGGCTGCCATTAACTGCGTTCAACCTGGTGTCCCTGTTTAAGTTGGGCATGTTCATTACGGGCCAACACTTTCCAAAAACATGACAAAACATTTTGAACAGTTAGATTAGATTGCGTCGTGAGGTTGTTGATCAGCTATTTCCGATATTTGTTGTAAGATTAAGTATATAGGGCTTAAGTGGTTAAGAGGGCCTCTCTATGGCTGCTCTAAATGACGTTTGTGTTTTATCAAAAATAAATATTACATAAAAATACATACTGTAAGTATGCATTTTTCCCCTCTTTTTTAATATCGAAAAACTCTGGGCTTGGTGGGCGACCCTCAATTTCATTTGCCTAAGCGCAGGGCCTCATGCACCTTATGTCTAACCTCATGCACCTTATGCACCTTATGTCTAACCTCATGCACCTTATGTCTAACCTCATGCACCTTATGTCTAACCTCATGCACCTTATGTATAACCTTATGCACCTTATGTCTAACCTCATGCACCTTATGTCTAACCTTATGCACCTTATGTCTAACCTCATGCACCTTATGTCTAACCTCATGCACCTTATGTCTAACCTCATGCACCTTATACACCTTATGTCTAACCTCAGGCACCTTATGTCTAACCTTATGCACCTTATGTCTAACCTCATGCACCTTATGTCTAACCTTATGCACCTTATGTCTAACCTCATGCACCTTATGTCTAACCTCATGCACCATATGTCTAACCTCATGCACCTTATGCACCTTATGTCTAACCTCAGGCACCTTATATCTAACCTCATGCACCTTATGTCTAACCTCATGCACCTTATGCACCTTATGTCTAACCTCATGCACCTTATGTCTAACCTCATGCACCTTATGTCTAACCTCATGCACCTTATGTCTAACCTCATGCACCTTATGTCTAACCTCATGCACTGTATGTCTAACCTCATGCACCTTATGCACCTTATGTCTAACCTCAGGCACCTTATATCTAACCTCATGCACCTTATGTCTAACCTCATGCACCGTATGTCTAACCTCATGCACCTTATGCACCTTATGTCTAACCTCAGGCACCTTATATCTAACCTCATGCACCTTATGTCTAACCTCATGCACCTTATGCACCTTATGTCTAACCTCATGCACCTTATGTCTAACCTTATATCTAACCTCATGCACCTTATGTCTAACCTCATGCACCGTATGTCTAACCTCATGCACCTTATGCACCTTATGTCTAACCTCAGGCACCTTATATCTAACCTCATGCACCTTATGTCTAACCTCATGCACCTTATGCACCTTATGTCTAACCTCATGCACCTTATGTCTAACCTCATGCACCTTATGTCTAACCTCATGCACCTTATGTCTAACCTCATGCACCGTATGTCTAACCTCATGCACCTTATGCACCTTATGTCTAACCTCATGCACCTTATGTCTAACCTCATGCACCTTATGTCTAACCTCATGCACCTTATGTCTAACCTCATGTTAGAGGTGCTGGTTATGTTATGTGTAAATATGTAGATATATCTTAGATCTTTTCCTCTCTTTGACATGTTTTTCTTTACTGTTTGATTATTTTCTCCTTGATCTCCCTGTCGCCCCCCGCCTCATTTTTTCTTTCTCTTTCTGAACAACAAAGTGATGGAGCTTGCTCTAAAACAAATTTCACCCACTTCTTTACGCCTGTAAATCTGTGATGTGAGACAGTCCTCATTTATCTCACTCTCTCTCTCTCACATTTGTTGGCGTTTTGTCTTTTGTTTGGCATCCAGCATCCAGCATCCAGCATCCACACACACCTACACCACTGATTCTACAGACAGAACCGTAGCTCTGTTCATTTATCTTTATTTATTATAAATGGTTGTAAGATATCTGTGTATCAGTGCTGTAAAGTAACTAAGTACATTTACTCAAGTACTGTACTTAAGTACAATTTTGAGGGATTCTTTTCTTTGCTGGAGTATTTCCAGTTGTCTATGCTTATACTTCTACTCCGTTACATCTCAGAGGCAAATATTGTACTTTAACTCCACTATTATTTGAAAACTTTAGTTACTAGTTACTTTCCAGGTATAAATTATTTATTACATTATAAAACATTAATTTTTTCATTAACCACTTTAGCCCTATTTTATGCCTAGGCTATTTGAAAATAGCCGATTTACAAGCTCACAATGCGTCACGGTGCGACGCGTTGTGAGCTTGTTGATCGTCTATTTTCAAACATTTTAGTACTTTTACTTTTGGCACCTTAAGTACATTTTGACACCAATACTTTTGCACTTTTACTCAAGCACATTTTGAATTCCGGACTTTTACTTGTAACAGAGTAGCCTACTTCTACATTGCAGTATTGATACTTTTACTTAAGTAACACATTTGAGTACTTTTTCCACCACTGCCGTGTATATCCCTCTCTTTTCGTCCGTCCGTCATGACAGTAAAGGTTGAATTCAAACGTATGGATCCCTTAAGACCTAAGCTTTGCTCTCTGAGCCAAAGCATCTCTTCATGCGAGTGAAATTAGTATAGCTTCACTATTACCGCGCTGACAAACTAGCATTCAGGAAGAAATCAACTATGGTTTCAGCTGAGAGAGCAGCAGAATGAGCATTTAGCAGAACAGTATCTCCTTTATTCCCTTCTGAGACTCAAAATCACTGAGGCGTCACTGAAAGTCATTTAAGACTAAAACACTTCTGACTCTATGAGATGTTTGTTAAGTTAGCAATGAAACACACTCTTGATTGATTGACTCAAGCCCATAAAAATGTGTGTGTGTGTGTGTGTGTGTGTGTGTGTGTGGGGGGTTCTTAACCATTTAAGCCCTATATAGTCATTTGTATGATGAATAGCAAAAATAGCACATGGTGCGTCATAAATGTTTTTCAAAACATTTAGAGAAATTTGGGCTGATTTGGAAAATGTTGGGAAATTTTAAAAGATTTGACCAAAACATGTACTGTATTGTGTTTTGGGTTAATATTGTTTCCTTCACACGCATTGAAGGAAGCATGAGCTCAGTTCGGGGCTCTCCCCATGCAGGCAGAGGGAGAGTAGCGCCCAGAATTACAAGCTTAGGCATTGGCACTGGGTGAAAAATGGGTTGCAAAAATCGTGGGATAAAAAAAATTAAAAAACATGTCAGTGTTTTGGGTTAATATTGTTAACACACATTTGTACTTGAATTTATTATATTAACATATTTACAGTCAAAATTTTCCTTTTGGGGGAAAAAAAGCCCCTAAGCCTGCACATAAACGTCTCAATATGCTGTACCATGTTGCTATACGCTTCATTAATGTTGCCTCATTCGACATACATCACTTGCCATCATTATTGCACACAGATGCCAAACACACACTGGCTTGTGTTGATTCACAAAGCCATTCTTGGTACATGTCCATCATAGGTCAGCATCTAACTGCACTTCAGCCAAAGCACTTACCTCACTGCGTCCTCACTCCTCCTCCCAGTGCAAACACCTGACTCCCCATGAGGCCCTGGACCTCCTCCCTGTGGTCGTAGCTCCTTCCAATCCTCTGCTGCCTCAGACTGGAACCAGCTACAACATGTTGTTTTAAACAAGCCAGTGGTACGCCTGGGGGGAGGAAAATGCTGATTTATTATTATAATTTTTACTTTTAGATATATTAAACTTTTAATTGCTAAAAAAAATCATACTTTTAGCTAGAAACTCTGTTCCAACTTTACAACGTTCGGCCTACTTAGGACATATCGGCTAAAATTAGAATTTTTGAAAGAAATTGTACTTTTAGAGATATTTCACTTTTAATTGCCAAAAAAATCCCCTTCATTTGAATGGGGAAATGCCATTTAGCTACAGTGGAGCCTAGCAACTGCTTATTAGACCCCTAGCAACACCATTTGAGACCATAGCAACCACCTAGTAGACCCTAGCAACCACCTATTAGACCCTAGCAACCACCGTTTTACCCTAGCAACCGGATAGCAACCGCATATTAGACCATATAAACTTCATATTAGACCTAGCAACGACTGTTTTACACTAAAAAAAAATACATTTTACACTATTCAACACTGTCAACACTATCAACACTTTTAACTCTACTAATACTTTACAAAACACCTTTAAAACCTTTCAAACCTTTCAAACCTTTAACATATTTCAAACCTTTAGAACCTTAGATCTTTAGAACCTTTAAAACCTTTAGAACCTTTAAAACCATTAAAACCTTTAAAACCATTAAAACCTTTAACACTACTAATACTTTAACACCTTTAACACTTATAAAACTATCAATACTCAATACTATCAACATTCTTAGCGATCCCACACTATTTCTTCAGGGACAGTACTTTCTAGTTATTATTATTATTTCATATATGGACAAAAACACTTGCATGCATTATAGTGTTAAAATCAGTAAAACAGACTATAAACAACAGTACTTTTTGAATACGTATTTATTGACAGAATGTAAAAAATACATTATGGGGCCAACAAACCAGTAGCAGTGTTACATAGGATAGAGCAGAAAACCACTGAACATGTTGTGGCAGCCTGAGTCATCATAGAGCTTGCTCCCAACAGATAAACGCATGTAAACTCTGTCTCCCTCCTCCAGCTCTATGATCATTCCATTAGATACATATACAAACAAGCCATCATTGTATCCATTTATAAAGTTAGAAATGAGACTCTGTTCATTTTTATACATCTGGATATACGTAGAAGATGATGACCAAATGTGAGATGCAATAAATCCGAACTGATATACTCCTTTCGCTGCTGCTGTAAAGATACCTGTGAGAGAATAAACACACGCGCAAGCACGCACACGCACACACACACAATACAACTGTACACCATATTGTGGAAAACAAGATGGTGGTTTTCACTTTTAAAACAGTGGTTCTCAAAGTGGGGTCCTTGAGGGGGTTCCAGGGTCCCCAGCAAAATGTGCTCATATAGCATCAAAATCTAACTACCTTAACCTTATTTTATAATTATACTATTAGAAATAGCAGATCTGCAAGCTCACAACACAATGTGATGAGACACGTTGTGAGCTTGTAGATCTGCTATTTTCAAAACATTGTGACAAATTTGGAATAATCTTCAGATGGGGGTCCACAGTCAATCTGGAGGTCCTTGACATGTAAATGTTTGAGAACCATTGATTTTTTATCATTATTAATTTATGATATATATCATTATTATCATTGTTAATTAAAACCAATGACATTACACTTCTCTCATCTCATCCTATCTATTGGTTTAAATTTAAACACACCTTGAAGATTTATGAACATTACTGTAACTAGACCATACCCGGTGAGGTGCGCAGGCAAAAGTAGTTGCAAACGTGGGGTTATTGCACGTCCTGTTGCGCGTCCCGTCCCGTAGGCCCCCCCCCCTCCTCTCGCGTGTCCCGTTGCGGCCCCCCCACCGGAGCCGTCCCCCGTCGCCAACACACACACGCGCAACCCGTCGCGAGCACACACACACACACACGCACACGCACACGCACACACCCTCATGCGGCCAGAGCTGTACCCCGTCGCGAACACACATACGCGGCCGTCGCGCGAACACAAATAATGTACATTTTGACACGTGCCTCCCCAACGTGCATACACGGCCGCGGAGGCGAGTGTTCTGTGTGTGCAACAGTGTAACGCTGTGGGGCTGTAGATGCGACGCATGCGCACACACAGTCAGAGCCTGCGCACACACACACACGGGCAACAGTGTGTCGCGGCTGGATTGGATGCGACGCATGCGCAGTTTGATCGGGCACAGACGAAGACACCAAGACGGACAGACAGAGGTTACTAAAATTTTAGATATTTACTTAATGTCTGATAGATGTAACTTGAGGAATCAAATTGATTCTATTAAGTTAATTAACATGAATTAATCATAACCTACCTGTAGTTGGATTGTATTTGTTGCCGATGTTAGTGATGACTCTCTTGTAGACCAGAGTGGTTTCAGAACTAAATGGTCCAACTTGTCCAGAATTAGTCAAACCAACAGAAAAGGCCACCTTTGGTTTGTCTGTCAACACAGGAACACTATCACATTGTTTATATGTTGTCTTGCAGTACAGCAGCTTACATCCAACTATCAGCTTCAAAAAGACAAAGTAGTCAAACTAAACAGTGGCTACAGTACTTCATAGTACATTCTATTGGTTTTCTTGTTGGGTTGTGAATTGCATTATATTATATTTGGAAAACGTAATTTTCAGTCTTCATTTTAGAACATAATGTTTGGTAAATATACTTACTCCTCAGTTCCTGCACTTTGTTGTCAGTAGCAGTCAGCTTTGTTACTATGGTGGTCAGCTGTAGCCTGGTAAACCCTCCCTCCGGAAATCTCATTTCTATTTGATTCCAGGAGTGAGTCTGGCCTGATAGCCCATTGTGGGGGTTTCTAGTGGAATTACCAACTAACCGAGCCTATCAGCGTCGTCGCACATCGTTCTGTGATTGACAGCGACAGTTGGCCAATCAGGTGGCGAGTTTGAGTGAGCCCAAAACACGAACGGCAGCCATCTTTTTCTTGTCCGCTATATTCTCCGCTATTTTTTGACTTCAAAAAGCTCTCTAACTTCTATTTTGAGGCACGGAATTTACTTATAAGATATCGTTTGGATAGAATGTAGTTGTTTAACTTCATATATGTGGTCAATTAATCATGACAAAAATTTAGAGAACCGGTAGGGGCGGGCAGTGACACCCATGTATCCGAATAAGGCAACCCATTTTGGGCATGGCCGTCTCAAAAGTCCCGTTGCGTCATATTAGACTGGTGAACTGCTGATTGGCTGAAGGGGAAAAATTATCATTGGCTGAAGGGGTTGTCAGTCAACGGTATTACTCCCGCCCAACTCCAGCCCACAGCCAATATTGCAGAATGGGCTATCAGGCCAGACTCACTCCTGGAATCAAATAGAAATGAGATTTCCGGAGGGAGGGTTTACCAGGCTAGGTCAGCTGAGCAACATGGGCTGAAATCAAAACATTAGCATTAAGTCATTCATAATACTCATGTAGTTTATTTGCTTTCTTTGTATATGGATCAATACAGTAAATTACATTATCAACACAGTATCTATTCTCTCATCTGAAGTAATTAACACTTAAAAGAACAGACTATGCACCATGTCCCTAACCTCTTTCAGCTCATCCCAGAGGTCAGGTTGTAAGGCTACCTGGTTCAACACTACTCTCTATCTCGTTGACCCGTCCACTCTCCCCCTGAGCCCCAGCCTCAGACAGACAGAACAGTAAAACAAGCACAGCCCCACAGCCCTTCATTCTGAAACAGAGTGACTATTGGTGTCTCGCAGCCTCTTTTTATGCCCCAAAAAGCCACCTGATGAACCAACATTGGACGCGTCCTTGTACCCAGTGGAAAGTTAATGTGCAACTGGACACCATCATGTTGTAATGATAATGGCTCTGAAAAGAGTGGCTGAGAATATGTTTCATGTAATCAGCTGTTGTTATTCAAATACATTTAGTAGGGTTGTTTTTCTGGTGTGGTGAGCATGCCTTCAGATGTTCAGTTAATTAAAAAAATAGATTGATATTTATTCCTTACACATCCTTACCACATTTTCTCTGTCTAAAGGTGTTCATGTCAAGTTCAGCTTTAATTCTCTCCACTGACAAAGACTGTCAGACAATGCAAAAGGTGCATTTAAAGTTATACATTTTGTAACGTCATGTCACTGAGAGTATTTGTCAGGCAGTGTTAGATCATTCAAGATCATTTCAAACTCCACTCTTGCATCAGTTCAAGTTTGTTATTTGTGTTCCAGATGTCAAAATATCTGCAGGTCATCTGCATTTATTCACTGTATGGACACAATAGAGTCTGTCTAAAAGCAAAATGGATTATATGTCTAGCCTGTCATATTAGTGTAGAAATAATAGTCTGTTATATTATTGTAGAAATAATAGTCTGTTATATTATTGTAGAAATAATAGTCTGTTATATTATTGTAGAAATAATAGTCTGTTATATTATTGTAGAAATAATAGTCTGTTATATTATTGTAGAAATAATGGTCTGTTATATTAGTGCAGGCTGGTGGAAATAATACTTGGGCAGCAGGTAGTCAGAAGTGAGAGTAGCAGGGCCCCATCTTGAGCGCCACCTTACCCCTGGCTTAAAGGGATAGTTCACCCCATAATGATCGATTAATCACCCCATGGATACTTGGATAAAAGGTTATACCCATTTCAAGCCAAGACCTTAAGCTTCCTTCTAATGTAGGAGTGATTAGCAATGTTGTTGATGAGCAATTCAAGTTAGAGTAAAAAGTGTGACAAACATTCCCGGTCTACCCTAATATAAAAAAATATGTTTTGTACAACCGGCCTCCTGGTGGTGCTGTAATAGGGCAATGTTGAACGAGTGGCATTTGTTCCTCAACGTAGTGCGAATGTGCATGCAAAGTTTCACCGCAATCGGACGCGCTGCGTTCATGATTTGCGGCATTTTGTTCAAAGCGGGCCACTCCTGCAAACTTTAGATGTCAATCTTAGCCAATCAGAAAATCCTACTTGATCACATGACTATAGAGATCATGTGTGCCAAAAATGTGGGGCAGAGGTTCTGAATTGGCATCTGGAGAGTGTGTGCACAGTTTCGCTGCGATCAAGCCATGGGTGCCGGAGATTAGCTGTCCACAGACGGACGGGGCGACCGACGGACACGCGCGCGCGTGTCCCCACACACACACACACACACACACACACACACACACACACACACACACACACACACACACACACACACACACACACACACACACACACACACACACACACACACACACACACACACACACACACACACACACACACACACACACACACACACACACACACACACACACAGCAAAACATAGTCTCGGCCAAAAAATATACATGAATTCAAGTCTCCATGGGGTGATTAATCGATAGAAAATAAGTCATTTTGGGGGTGAACTATCCCTTTAAGCCCCGGCTTTGAGAAACCTCAGATGGATCAGCTCGTGGACGGCTGTCCTTGACCCTGTCACACTGTACAACCCAGAGGATGACAGTAAAAAGACAACCCGTACAGTGTGTGGTAATGCTAAGGGCACACATTGCTCAGTTTGGACCAATAACTAGCTGGCTGTTTTGACATGAACATTCAACGCTAAAAATAAATGTCAAGAGGCCAGAATATTTTCATTCCCCAGGAGAATACAGAGTTTTCTCCCCGTTTCCTACAAACCATTGAGGAGATATTCAGGAGTCTATGGGTTAATATAGCGATTCAATGTTAGATCGTGAATGTGGAACTCATGCCTTGATGCCTCATTTTGTCGCTATCGGGCAGAAACCTTGTATCTCCGTATTTCCGTATACACCATCATAAAGTACGCGGACGACATGACAGTGATAGGCCGAATCGTCAACAACGACGAGTCTGACTATAGAGAGGAGATCAACTCACTGGCACGCTGGTGCCGGGAGAACAACCTCTCTCTTAACGTCGACAAGACCAAAGAACTGATCGTGGACTTCAGGAGGCCGCGGAGAGACCATGCGCCCATCCTCATCGACGGTGCTGCAGTGGAAAGGGTCAGCGAGTTCAAGTTCCTCGGAGTACACATCGAGGAGGACCTCAAATGGGAGACGCACACCACACGTGAGGAAAAAGGCTCAGCAGCGACTGTACTGGCTCCGCCGCCTGAAGAAGCTCGGAGTAGGACGTCGCATCCTCAGGCTGTATTACAACAGTTCTGTTGAAGGCATCCTAACAGGCTGTGTCACGGCCTGGTACGGGAACTGCACTGCCCGAGAAAAGATCAGCCTACAGCGAGTAGTGCGATCGGCAGAGCGGATAATGGGAATCGAGCTCCCAGCGCTCCAGGAACTGTACAAAAAGCGGTGCGTGGTCAAAGCCAAGCGCATCATCAAGGACAAGCACCACCCAAGTCACAGACTGTTCAAACCCCTACAACGACCGCGACCGGGCAAGGGGCTCTACCGCAGTATCAAGAGTTCCACCACCATGTTCTGGTGTAGTTTTAATCCGGCTGCTGTCAGGATGCTGAATGAGGCATAAGCCTTGTTCAGCAGCCTGACAGCAGGCGGTGCAAAACCTTTCTGGCTCTTCCTGAACACACCTGTGGATTATACCAGGGACAATGACTTGGACTTAGCTCCCCCTCGGACACACCTGTGGACTACACCAGGTACAAATGACTTTTTTGCTGCACTCCCTATTTCACCAATTAAATGCATTAGCAAGAGCTTGTTGAGCAGTGGTGGAAGAAGTACTCAGATTTTTTTTACTGAAGTAAAAGTAGCAATACTACAATGTAGAAATACTAAAGTAGTATACTAAGTAAAAGTCCATTGACATTTTTACTTAAAAGTACAAAAGTGCTCATCCAGAATGTCTCACTTCACATTCCTCTCAAAATGTGTCCAAATTTGTCAAACCTTTCCAAAAATAGCCAAAGAATAACATAAGGATCGAGTGGTTTGATTTGTAATAGTAATCTAAATCTGCAAAAAAAAAATCTAAGAGTAATATTTATGTATGGAGTTTCATTGTAACACTTATAATCGGCTGATTGTTTAGAACCGGGCTCAAGAGCCACTGAGAGGCCTAGCTGGTTTGTACGGCCAGCCAGTTGTCCTGGTACTCTGTGTAGGGTCAATATGTTCCTCGAGCGTCGCTGATTACACTGGATTGCCTGATGAGCTATTCCTGATTGGGTCTATGTTGCTCACTCTGGAAGGGTTAAGACTGGGTCTAATGCCGATGATGAGACTAGTTCAACCCTGACATACGGCTTGTTTTATACCACTGAGGGTGGCTCCTGACATCACGACGGTGATGTCAGGTGGTGTCAGGCATTCCCACATATGGAGCTGGCTATGTCTGTCATGCCCAAACCGGGGACTATGATGTCAGTCCTGGATGGTTCCGGTTATCTCCGTATATGGGGTTTCTAGAAGGAGTGTTCTGATGTCAGAGCTAGGTATGTTTTAGGAATCTCCTTTTCTAGCTATTCTATACTGTCAGACTTTGTCTCCATTTATGGGGATAGGCGAGTATGGGTGAGTATGCCCTGAATGTTCGTAACAGCTGCCCCACGGATTTCCCGTGGAAATACGTTAAAAATCCAAGAACGTTCTCTGGCATACGCGGCTGTTACGAACATTCAGGGCATACTTAGAAACAATAGCCTATATATGGATATCCCTATAGATGGAGACAATAGACCTGCAAAGTCGTCATAGAGACCCAAACGTGCCATATGTGCGGAGTCTGACATCAGCGAACCCTTCCCAGAAACTCCATGTATAGACATAACCATCACGTCCAGGGCTGACGTCTTGATCCCATATTTGGCCATACATCGGCAGCTCCATATATGGAGACGTCTGACACTATCTGACATCATCATAGTGATGTCAGGACCGCAATCCAGCATTATAAGCGAGGCTCGAAACCTCTCAGGAGGGCATGTTCTAGAGCGATTCCGAGAGGCATTAATTACTCTCTCCAGAGTACCAGGAGATTAGCTGGCCTTACAACCCAGTTAATCACAGATTGCATATTCAGGACGACTAGCTGGCCTTACAACCCAGCTAGGCCCTCATAGTGGCTCTTGAGTCCGGTTCTAAACAATCAGCCGATTATCAGTGTTTCAATGGTCCTAAAGCAGCTGGGCGTTGAAAGTCCAACCCCTCCACCTTCTGAGAGCCTGTGACGTCGCTGGTATAAAGTATTTAAAAACAAGGAAATACTCAAGAAAAAAGTACCTCCGAATTGTTCAGTAAAGGAGTAAAAATACTTACTTCCCACCACTGCTTGTGAGTGACTAAATAATAACTACAATGAACACGTCCCCCTTTTGCTGTTAGTTAAGAGAATTATGTCTCGAGAGATTACCCGAAAAGTAACGTTTTGGTACATACAAGGTTTCCGCCCTGACAGCGCCCATAGAAAAGCCCTGTAATTACAGGGCTCTTCAGTGCAAAAACGAAGTGTCAGCTATGTAATAAAGCCTGTGGGGGAACAACAGGACCGAGCCGTCCTGATTGGCAGTGCCCAATTTCCCTGTTTCATCAGCGCCAGTTTGGAACAGACATCTGGCAGGCATGTCTTAGAATGTTGGCCAGCGTGTTGCCACAGCACAGCTGTACTAATTGTTTAGCGAGCCAATGATCCCGGTAGGGGAAATTAAATGTGAGTGTCAGAAGAGTCTGTGTTGGACCGCTAACAGGCCGCTCAAAGCTGAGTGTGTCTGTTGGAGGAGAGGCTTCTGGTTCTACTCATTAGGCCACAGGTTTTCAAAGCGGGGGTGTTGATTTTGACAGACATTTTTTATTTAGTTTTACTCATTTTTCAGTCATCTGAACTCTAGTTTTAGTCGACTAAATATAAGATTTTAGTCGACTAAAACTATAGTTGATTTAGTCGACTAAAATGTATTTTGACGGGCCTTGCGTCGTAATTCCTGATTTTACACTTGGTTGCATGCTGAAATTAGTCAATCTACAAGCTGTGAGCTTGTAGATCTGCTATTTTCAGAGTGCAACCAAACACTAGTCCACTAACTAGTCCGTCCCTAGCATTTTAGTCTAGCTTTTCTTTGTCGACGTAATTGTCAATATATTTAGTCCTAGTTTTAGTCATCATAGCTTAGTTTTAATTTAGTTTTAATTTAGTTTTCATCAGTGAAAAAAGGTAGTCGACGGACATTTCTTGTCATAGTTTTAGTGGACAAAATCAACACTGCGGGCCCCAGGGGGCCCCAAGGGTTCACTTTCCCAAAGGAAAAAAAAAATTACATTCAAATAATAATGTTAATAATATACTTTACACACTTTACATTATTGTCTCCGCCAGGCCGAAAGGCATGGCGAGAGAGTATGTTTTACCCTCTGTCCGTCCGTCCGTGTGTCCGTGTGTCCGTCCGTCCGTTACCAGCTAATCTCTGGCACCGTTGGCCCGGCCCCTGCGAAACTGTGCACGCACACTCCCTGGATGCCAATTCAAAACCTCTGGCCCAAATTTTTCAGATTAGCCTGTTATAGCGCCACCAGGAGGCCGATATGTGCAAAACACATTTATTGATACTACTCCTACAGATTTTGTCCAAACATCACACAAATTGGTACACAGTATCTCTATAGTCATGTGATCAACACCGATTTATCCGATTTCCCATATTCCATCCTGATTGCCTAAGATTGGCTTCCAAAGTTTGCAGGATTGGTCCGTTTTGAACAAAATGCCTCAAATCATGAACGCAGCTTGCGATTTCCGTGAAATTTCACACGTACATTTCTATTAGGCCGAGGAAGAAATGCCATCCTTTTCACATTGGCCTGTTATAGCGCCACCAGCAGGTCTAATTTAGCAAAACACATTTTTGGAACAAAATGCCTCAAATCATGAATGCAGTGTCCGATTGCAGTGAAAAGCCCTTGAACAAATGGCACCCTTTTCACATTGGCCTATTATAGCGCCACCAGGAGGCCACAATAACGTACCTGACCTGGCGGAGACCTGTGCTCCGAGGAGCACGTTTTCTAGTTTAATTTACTTTCAACCTGGTGTCCTTATTTTGTACGTCATTATTGTCAACATTTCAAAAACCTGACTGACCGACTTCAAACTATAGGCACACACGTCGCTCGCACCGACCAGAGGAAGTGCCATGCCCGGTGTCGAGTTGGTCAGATAGGCCCGTCCAGAACCACCGATACGCCCATATATAGGCATATATGGAGATCCGGTTGTCCAATGTCCTATGCTATGCCTATGGTTCATGCGTATATATGGTGAGGACTCGAGGGAATGAGGTACTCTGTGTCGAGTCGAGTCATCATAGACGGTTGTCCAGAACCGCCGATCCTACTGATATGCCCATATTCGGGCATGCATAACTGGGTGTGGCATGCATTCCCAATTTGCATCTTTCCCGACTTGCGTTGCCCTGGGTGGATCTAGTAGTACTGTAGGTCAAGTTAATGTCAAAAATGTTGAAAATAATGTAAAAGATAAGTAAAATAGCAGTCTAGCAGGAGTCCATAAGCTTGTAGATAAACTTTGTTCCCCTTTTCTTCCTCTTATTTATAAAAGACATTTCACAATGTAGGGCCGCAGACAGAGCCTATGGCTATTTGCCATCCTTGGCATGGAGAAGTGTGGGAAACCCAGCATTAATCTAATTACTGCCAACTCGCTTTTTCCTCTATGAAATATTATTTTTTTGATAGCGGTTTCCTCTCTGAATGTGTCAAATCAACCGGCACAGGATATGTTTGGTCTAAAACTTCAATAGCCATTCAACAACAGTGAGCATTAAACAATGAAAGTAATGACCGGAAATTACCGGAACAGTTCATGCTCCATATCTGTCAAAAAAAAAGGGAGATCATTAAATTGTAAAGAGATGGAGCCCCGTTTCCCAGATACCTTATCAAACCTCTGAGACCCGGGCACCTCAGTCTGTTTATTGCTTTATCTACAAACAAAGAACTCTCCACAGCCTGAACCTCCATTCTTCTCATGCCATGGCCAGTGTGAGAACCGTCTCTGTCCAATACATTTTATTATTATTAATATTATTATTACATTTATTAGTTTTTGCCAGTGGTGGAAATGTTTTACAAATGTTGTCAAATGTTTTACTTAAGTAAAAGTATCAATACTGCAATGTAGAAGTACTCTGTTACAAGTAAAAGTCCGGAATAAAAAATTCACTTGAGTGAAAGTACAAAAGTATTGGTATCCAAATGTACTTAAAGTACCAAAAGTAAATGTATTAAAATGTTTGAAAATAGCAGATCTACAAGCTCACAACGATGCAACGCGTTGTGAGCGTGTAGATCTGCTATTTTCAAATAGCCTATTATTAGTTGTTGCTCTGTTTATATAAGATACAGTAGACTAGAGGGACAAGACACTGAGGGCAGTTGGAATTGAACTGGGGGTATTCTAATGATAAGGTCAATACACTATCCAGCCAGTCTAACGGCACGCTCTTTCTAGATTTATTATTAACATGTGTGTTCCCAGAAATTAATTCCCAGTCGCCTGACAGGCAGCGACTCCCCAGTTCAATTCCCGTTCGGCCGGCCGGACCAACTCTGTCTGACCGTGTTTCCTACTCTGTCTGACCGTCTCTCCACTGTACCTGTCAAATAAAGGCTCAGAACAGCCCCCAAAAATTACTTAAAAAGGAAAGAAAGAAAGAAAAGAAACAGAATTTGCGCCTACTGTATAATGACATGGCCCAAAATAGGAGACGCCAGGTTGGAAAAAGTGGTTAGAAGTCTCAGTCCCTGACATTTGCTCTTTGTGCCAAATGACAATGAAATTCAATGGCATTCTCCAGCGCTTCCATTCTGTCTGCAACCAGCCCCCTTCAATTTCCTGAGCTCCACTCCTACGGTACCTAGCCTTCTGGAATGGATGGGGCCAGTGTGTGTGTCGGTTTGACCTTTAAGTCACTCAAATAATTTACAGGGATCGACTCTTTTGCAGACAGGCCGGCTTTCTGGGCTTTCCACATCTAAATCTCCTAGACTCATGCTGGATTCTGAGGGTCTATAATTCACCCTTCAAGCTGTCACCAATGCACCCCCCCCATAATTTAGTGTCACAGCTGTTATGTAGCGATCACTTGTTGAGTACCTCAGAACAGAATGCTTTGTTTAAAATGCCAATCGCACTCATTCTCAGTCAATTTTATGTGCGTTATGTGGCCCTAGTAATATCATACATCATCATATAACCCATATCCATACTTATAAATCATATATAATGGCTGTCCACATCAGCGGGTCCATTGAGACTTAGGTTAACCAATATCACATGATATCGTTTGGATGTTCCGTGGTTCTAGGAAAATTATTCCCCGAAGAGTATCACTGCCAGCAGATATGATATATATACGGTCTAATATACAGTATATAATAATGTACCTGAGGACAATAAAGAATTCACCACATCCTTCTTAACCCATTCAAACCGGGAACGCATCTGTGTCATTTTAGATTTCTTTGGGCTATTAAAGAAATAGCAGATCTACAAGCTCATAGCGTGGCACCAAGTTCCGCACTATGAGCTTGTAGATCTGCTATTTTTGAATAGCCCAAAGAGGGCTATTCAAAAATAGTAGATCTACAAGCTATGAGCTTGTAGATCAGATTTTTTTAATTTTTAAAGCAAACATTTGTAACTCAAATCTTTTTGCTATATCAGTGGTTCTCAAACGTTTTCATAATTGTCGTGGACCCCCCCCCCATCCCAAAATATTTGGTTCCAGGAACCCCCAGAAGCAAAGATTGGAGTTTTTTCAAAAACATGAGCTTGTATATCTGCTATTTTTGAACAGCCAAAGTGTAAAATAATGCTTTTTTTTGGTTGCTCAAATCCAAAAATGACACAGATGCGTTCCCGGTCTTGATGTGTTAAGACTCAGAGGATCAAATGAAGGCGTGATATTAATCATCACGCTCCCCATGTGACCGTCACTGTGATCCTGCCACACTCTCCAAAAGGAAGGTGACCGATAGCTATCAGGGACGTGGAGGGAAAAAAAAATCAAAGGTAATTAAGGCTTTGCGAAGTACTTGTGAATCAATTGGGTTGACTCCGTCTCCCAAGTGTGCCATATGCCATCGTTATATGGGAGTGCCCCCAATCTCTCAACTGTTCGCGAGATATAATGTCTGGCCATGGTAATGATATTCAGAAAAGGTCTAGAGAGAGCAACGGGACGCTCTATTTAGCCCATTAAGACCTGGAAGGCATCTGTGTCATTTTAAGATTTCTTTGGTTATTCAAAAATAGCAGATGTAGCGCGGCATAGCAGATGTAGTGCTATGAGCTTGTAGATCTGCTATTTGTTTTTGAAAAATCTTTGAATATGTATATATTATGTTTTAAAGCAAAAAAAAAAAACTCCGATCTGTGCTTCTGGGGGGTCCCTGGAACAACATATTTTGAGATGGGGGTCCGTGGGCAAACACGTATCATTTTGGGTGGTCCTTGACATGGAAAAGTTGGAGCACCACTGATATAGCAGCATACTGTTAGGCTTTAGAAAACATTTTTAGATATGTAGATAACAGATCTACAAGGTCATAGCGCGGCACTCGGTGCCGCGCTATGACCTTGTAGATATGCAATTGTTTTAGCAGCCAAATAAATCTTAAAATGACGCAGATGCGTTCCCGGTCTTAGTGGATTAAAGGCATCGCTCCCTGGTGGCTTGATCCATTTGCTAGGATGAGCAGCACTGTATATACTGTAAGGCCTCCTTGTGTAGTTCTGTGCACTGAATGTATGCATTGACCATTTTCACCAGGCAGCCATTTTGCTCTTACTTGTACGTCATACTCAGGAGGAGGGTGGAAAACTTGGGTTGGGGGGTTTCCATGACATTAGAGCAAAATGGCCGCTTGTGTGAATATAGTCAATAGCGTGTATGGTAAGCGGTCTGTTGTTTATTGAATGGATAATATTTCTACAGTGCCTGCATTTCTATAGTGCCTTTCTCCAAAGTGCTTTACAACGCGTGTTGCATTCACCCATTCACACACATTCACACACACATTCACACACAACGACTGTGGAAGTAACAACGCATTGCACCCCCGAATTTTTAGATTTCTTTGGCTATTAAAAAAAGAGCAGATATACAAGCTCATAGCGCGGTACAGAGTGCCAAGCTAAAAAGACAACACATTGTTGTCGAACACCCTCCCATATGATCAACTGCAGGGGTGAGGGGAATTGGGATTTGTCTCAACGACTATAAGTTGGGAGAAAAAGGGGGAAGAGTATATTAAAAAGAAAAACCCTGACATTTCTGTATCGATCCCTATAGCTTCAGCAAGGAGAAGACAGCCTGCTGTGCAGACAGGGAGATGCATCAAGGTGAGATGGTGACAAATGAGAGTGACAAATATTGTGTCTCCAGCAATGCACCAGCAGCTAAATGCCACGTCTGTGCCCTGCCAAGGCACGCAGACCGAGCAGGATGACAGCCCCGTAACGCTGTTGACTGGCAACCGCTTTGCCACCCTATAATAACATACCCAGCTCAAGACTGGCGCACAATAGCACCTGTCATATTGTCAAGCCTGCGGCTCGGCTCCAATGGCCAACGGGGCACATTAGCGTTGTTTGGCAGTGAGAGTGAGCGAGTGTATGGAGAGATAAGAGCTACCTGAACCATTTCTAAGCCAAACTGTCTCGCCTACAGGCCCACCACTGGGTTCTTCTTCCCATCAGCCATCTCCTCCTTGTTCCACTGCCTGAAACATCCTCTTTGTTTGGAGAGAATCATGTGTTCAGAACAATAAAGCCCAAGTTTTTCCACTTCATTAGTCCATGGGAGGCAATGGGTGCATGCCTGCATGGAAGCCTGAAGCCTGATTTATACTTAGTTGCGCAACGGTGTCATGCACCGAAAATAGCTCATCTACAAGCTCATAACACATCGCATCGTGATGCGTTGTGAGCTTGAAGATCAGCCTGAAAGTATAATTCAGGCTCGAGAGACGAGCTACAGTAGCTCATTGCTTATTCTGAATCACATACATGCATGTGTTTAAACCTGCTACAGACTTCCATCATTTGTATTTTGTGGGGCATGCATGTGGATTTGTGGTTGCTGTCAAAAGTCTAAAAATAAATTTACCGCTGCAACTTTTCCCATGTAGACCTATGCCTCAATATCCGGCATCAAGCGACATGCTAGTAATTTTTTTCTGAACGTCAGGGAGACGACTTTGAAGCCATTGGGGGGAAAGGAAGACACAAAAAAGTGACAGTTATTGAGGGGTTTTATGTATCATCATTGACATTTTCAGGACATTTCTTCATCGAGCTGCATTCATTATCCAGTGCTTTTTTTTTTGTGCACCTAATGAGCGTGACGCGGATTTGCCTTCGGCTCATGTAAAATGTATTTCCCGCTCCGGCTTCCGTGTAAGCAGGGCATGGATCAGCACTCGGTGTGCTGAGCGTGTCACACAGGCATGTAAATAAACGCCGCCTGGGATAGACTGGAATGGTACACAGTAGATGTTATAAAGCATATGCGAGGCCCTCATTGAGAAATGCCATGTTCACCACGAGCTCTTAAGGCACTTCAAAAAATAATTCAATAAACAACTAGAGTGACAATGTGGTCATCACTGAAACACTTTGTTATGAGGGAAAGAGAGGAACGTGTTGCTGTCCTTTTTAGCCCTATTTGGTATTCATCCTCTTGTCTAACGTTGAATAGACGGGTTGCACTGTGAGCGACCTTTCACCAGTGAGAGAGCAGCAGAGTATACCCTGCATTGCAATCCTATTGATATGGAAGACAGCACACTATTAATATGTTAATATCCAATGCTTTCTCATTAAAGAAAAGGAACGGCTGACCTTTAGCAACAACCTGTCAACCATGGAAAGCTAAACCAATTTTAGAAAGTTATTTCATTGTGTTTACTGTCTGTTACCCCCTGTGACAGACACCATGCACAGTAATACACATGCATGTCAAGCTGTAATTTGCAACAACACTAGAGTGTAACAAACTGTCAGTTTGAGTGTTGACGTGATGTGGGGGGCCAGCAGTGGGTATCACGAACAAAATTAGAACTGCAATCACACACAGTTACTATACCCTGATGAGGTGCTGCACACTTGAATTAATTATGGATTTCAGTACACATGGGGTGCAAGGTGATTACTCGGTATGCATTACAATTTGCAGTGAGTGTACCTAGGCTGCCTACCTTGTCATTCAGACTACTGTATTTAGATCCTGCTTATGGCTTCCAGGTGGATCTGGAAACGCCATCAATTATTATGCTCACAATCCCACATGAATATTTCTCAGGTAATTTACTGAGGTTTGGTAATATAGATGTGGCTCGTAGAGGTAGAGCAGCCATCTAAGAGCCAGAACGTTCGTGGTTTGTATCCAAGCTCGTGGTTGCATGACAACGAGTGTCCTTGAGCAACACAATGAACCCTTATATTAATCCATGGAACAAAATATTTTCAGATAGGAGGTCCTTGACATGAAAAGGTTTAGAAGACATTAATGTAGAATCCCAATAAGATTTGAGTTACAAAGGTTCGCTTTTAAAATATATATATTCAAAGATTTGCAAACATTTTCAAGATTTTTCAAAAATAGCAGAATATATATATTTTTCAGATTTGACCTTTTAAAGCGCAAAATCTAAAAATGTATATTTATCCCTTTGATCTCAACCACTTATACTGTACCACTTCCCCCCAGATTCAAGGGGTTAAGATCCATACGCACACCTGAAGCGTGACAAATAAACGAGCAGAACATGCGGTGGTTTATTTGCGGTGTAAAATCGACCTCGTTTAGAAAATAACGCATTATCAGTGTAATATTTGTGTTCTGTGTGGATGTACTCATGACACAAGCAGCAGTTTAAATTAATGTGGAATAATACGTTTCATTCAATTTCTAATTAGAACATAATTAAGGGATAATAGTGGAAAATAAGGGTATAACAACGTTTGTTTCTTTCTAATAACAAAACATTATTGCTAATAAGAAACACATTATTTGTAATGACGGCTTATTATGTCAGGTATCCCTCAACATTACTCCAGTTTATAAAGCCAAGTGTTTGTTAAACACCAGCTCATTGACCTTGTGGTTAGAGTGTCCACCCTTAGATTGGAAGGGCCTGGTTCGATTCCCCAGCTGGGTGATACCAGAGAATATAAATAATGGGACACAAATTTCAAATCCGCCATCTTTCAACATCGCGTCATATTGCGTCATATCCTGCAGAATGACACCAGACCATTATTGGTTGGGTAGCTTGTCAATCAAGAGCGGGGGCGGGGAATGAATGCTATTGGTTGTGTAGCTTGTCAATCAAATCATCCCGCCCCTCCTAGAGCATAACCTACATATCGTCAATTTTTAAATAAATGGGACCATAGTTTACCAAAACGCATATCATGATGATTGAAAGGAGACTTTAAACTAGCGACTGGAAGCATAGAGTATTTATGACCATTTTTATTAAGGTAAGAAAATCTAGTCTAAAGTTTGTCAAAAACCCATCCGCTTGTAAAACAGCGGAACTACAGGCCATTCATATAAACTGTCTCTTCCGTATTAGCCTCAATGTAAAACTTTCAAGCTGGGCCCTTGGTTCAGACCATTGAATGGGCAAAGTAGGCGACACACTGACCTACCCTCGATTTATCAGACCATTCATTGTGTGTTATCAGGACATACCGACCTACCGACGGAGACGACTTATATAGAGTTAAGTTTCGGTTTAGAGGCGCGTAGTCTCAAGCGAACTGGAGCCATGAGAGGGACCACCGAGCGGGCTAAAGCGAGCGAGTTGCCGTCCCGAACGTTGCGACGTTCGCTTGAGCCTACTCAGCGCCGTCAGAGTTATGTAACGATAGGCACAGAATCGTAAATCATGTTGTGGGGACTGCTCTGCCTCCGCGTAGGTCAGTATCTCCTGATTACGCCCAATCAGTGGTGGAAAGTAACTAAGTACATTTACTCAAGTACTGTACTTAAGTACAATTTTGAGGTATTTGTACTTTACTTGAGTATTTCCAATTTCCAATACTTTTACTTCTACTCCACTACATCTCAGAGGCAAATATTGTACTTATACTCCACTACAATTACTTGAAAACTTTAGTTACTAGTTACTTTTCAGATATAAATTATGATATTACGAAACATACATTAACCACTTTAGCCCTATTTTATACATAGGCTATTTGAAAATAGCAGATCTACAAGCTCACAACGCGTCGCATCGCGACGCGTTGTGGGCTTGTAAATCGGCTATTTTCAAATATTTAGTACTTTTACTTTTGGTACTTTAAGTACATTTTGATGCCAATACTTTTGTACTTTTACTCAAGTAATTTTTTTATTCTGGACTTTTACTTGTAACAGAGTATTTTTATATTGCAGTATTGGTACTTTTACTTAAGTAAAGAATTTGAGTACTTTTTCCACCACTGTGTACGATAGGCACAGAATCGTAAATCATGTTGTGGGGACTGCTCTGCCTCCGCGTAGGTCAGTATCTCCTGATTACGCCCAATGAATGGTCTGATAAATCGCGGGTAGGTCAGTATGTCGCCTAGTTCGCCCATTCAATGGTCTGATAAAACATGATAATGTTCCACTCCGTGCATTGATAGCATCCGAATCAGGTGCCCAGCTCGGCATCAAGGGTTGGATTGGGTGTTAAGTCCCTGCGACATACTGGCATCATATCCATGGGTGTACTAGTACATCATGTCCAGGGGATGTACTCGTACATCCAGCCGCCTCACGCTATACAGAAACAGGAGATAGGCTCCTGCCCTGTGGGCCACATGGCTCGGCAAGGCTTACTTATTCTTAATTGGAAAACTAACGGGTAGAAATTCCGTCTCCGACACTGTGTTCTCAATTCATTTCAAAGCACTTTATTCATCTCCCAGGGGCAATACCCGATGCAGGCGTAGTAAAAAAGAACATACAGACAGGACATATAAGAGAATATATAAGTCCTGTTAGTCTCTATTGCAGAACATACTTCACTGCTTGTGTCAGATGAGGCTCGGTGAACCCCGGGGTCAGCACAAACGTACTCAGATCAGAGCACCAGAAAACGAGCTGCTGACTCACAGTGAGTCATAGGCCTCCTTGGCAGAGAAGGCAGTGGTGGAAAAAGTACTCAATGTTTTACTTAAGTAAAAGTATCAATACTGCAATGTAGAAGTTCTCTGTTAAGTAAAAGTCCCGAATTCAAAATTTACTTGAGTAAAAGTACAAAAGTAAAAAGCAGATCTTGTTACAGATCTTGTTCTTGATCTACAAGCTCGCGATGCGACGCGTTGTGAGCTTGTAGATCGGCTATATTCAAATAGCCTAGGTATAAAATAGGGCTAAAGTGGTTAATGTATGTTTTATAATATAATGATTTATATCTGCAAAGTAAATAGTAACTAAAGTTTTCAAATAATTGTAGTGGAGTAAAAGTACAATATTTGCCTCTCAGATGTAGTGGAGTATAAGTGAGATTATAGACAATTGGAAATGCTCCAGTAAAGTAAAAGTACCTCAAAATTGTACTTAAGTACAGTACTTGAGTAAATGTACTTAGTTACTTTACACCACTGCTTAGCAGAGAAGGAGAAGGAGAATGGGAAGGGGAAGAGGGGGGGGGGGAATATAATGCCCCATAGCATGGCAGAACAAAGTTTTCCACACTGTTCAGGCAGAGTGAGAGCACTATACATGCCAAGTAGGGGTTCTGAATGGAATTCAAGTCATTACGGAGTCAAAGAGTCAAGCAGGGTGTTCTTAGTTGAAGTGCATATTAGAAGGGGATTATGTAGCTGAGAAAGGGCTTGGGTTCTCATGCTCTAGAAGAGGTGCTGGGGAGTTGATATACGGAGAAAAAAGGAGTTTCAAGTTTTAGTTGATCTGCAGAGCTCTGTTCTTTCTTTTTCTTTCTTTCTTTTCTTCCAAGAATCTTGCTTCAAAATAATCCACTCAACATCCTAATAGCTGCTTTACATGGCATGCCGTCTAATCACTAATTAAACCTTTTTTTTTTTCATTGATTGAATACTTTATTAGACAGAAATGAAAACAGCACAAGGTACAGTCATAATATTTGGGCTAAAAGGATGACACAAAAAAAGTCCTGGGGACTTGTTTCCATTGTGGTCAATTGTGTATTCAATTAATCAACATAGCATAACAAATTTAACCAAAATACAATATCATCAACAAATATAAAACAGAGTACAGAGTAGAAAAGGGGGGGGGGGCTATAAGAGAAGTGAGTGTACCTCCCCCTTTGGCCTCTTGAAAGATGGATTCTCTGATTAATATAGCACTTTCCGTGTACTGTGTGAATGCCGCTCAAGGTGCTGAACACAGCGCAAAAGAAAGAAAAAGGAACAGATTAAAAACAAATGATTAAAAACAAGTAAGACATCAGCAAAGTGCAGATGGAGTGCTGAAATCTTAAAATCCTTTTTTACAACTTTTGCTTAAACGTTTTCTAGACTGATTTGTCATGCTGAGGCAGCCAGCGGGTCATAAATTAGGCTACATGCTGAATCAGCGAGAAAGTTGTTTAGCAGAGAGAGAGAGAGAGAGAGAGAGAGAGAGAGAGAGAGAGAGAGAGAGAGAGAGAGAGAGAGAGAGAGAGAGAGAGAGAGAGAGAGAGAGAGACCCGCTCCATAAAAGCAGCCTCAAGCCCCATTCATACTTTGTCGCACGATGGTGTCACGCGTCGGCAATAGCAGATCTACAAGCTCACAGTGCGTCGTGGATGCGACACGTTGTGAGCTCGTAGGTCTGCTATCATCGGAGCATGAGTTAGGCTTCAGCGAGGTGGTCAGTTCTTTCTCATTTAGGCTACACTATCTGGTTGTCATGGTAACTTATTAGACATTGGGAGGTTTAGAGGGAAACGATGCCCATTTTTCAGTCTTATTGGTCTTTTTGTGAGATGATATCTACTTTGGCAGTGGGCATAAATTCCAAGCTCTTTTGATGTGTGTGCGCGTGGGTGCATGCCTGTACAGTGTGTGTGTGTGTGTGTGTGTGTGTGTGTGTGTGTGTGTGTGTGTGTGTGTGTGTGTGTGTGTGTGTGTGTGTGTGTGTGTGTGTGTGTGTGTGTGTGTGTGTGTGTGTGTGTGTGTGTGTGTGTGTGTGTGTGTATGAATGATACTACCTTATTATTATCAATGCCAGGCCGGAAGTTGATTTTTAACCTTTGTGAGCGAGTGACTTACTGACTGACTGACTGAGTGATTGATTGCGTGAGTCCGAAGCTAATCTTGCAAACCGCTGGACCGATCGGTGTCAAACCTATCGTGCAGGCAGTCATTAGGCCAAGGAAGGAAAACAAATCTCTACTCAAAATCTTTCAAATCACTCTCATGGTGGAGCTATATCGACCCGCTTTACGTTTTGGCCTATAACACTAGGCTGCACAATCCAAATTCACAAGTATTTTTCACCACACTTTCTGCTACAGATTTTGTCCAAAACTCACCCAAATCACCCCACATTATGTCTGGAGAGTGGAGACATGTGATAAACATGTATCACACCGATTTCTCATATTCCATTCTGTGGGAGGGGCCTATTTGACCCCAAACAAATATAAAAATGCACCATTTACTATGTGGGGACCAGAAATCCCCACAAGAGTAGTAAGACCAGAAAAATACTTGACCTTATGGGGACATTTTCAGGTCCCCTGAGGTACGACGGGGCTAAAGCACATTATTTAGAGCTTAAAGGTTACAATTAGTAAAAGATTCATTAGAGTCTGTGTGTGCGTGCGTGGGAGTAAGTGCGTGGGCAATCAGGGGTCTGTGCCAGGTGTGTTTTTTTCAGTGCAGTGACATCTTGATTCCACCCATAAGAAATGACAGGAGACAGCGCCTTGCCAAGTTAGCTCCTGCCTTTAGGGACAACCAATGTAAATATGTCCTGAGAGTCTAGCAGACAAGCTGTTTCTACTCTGTAAATGCTGCCATTTTCCCTCACAAGGACTCGCAGGACGCAGCAGGACAAATACTGCACATGCTGCCAGATGGTGGCCTGTCTCATGCATATGCAGCATTGGCACCATGCACACACACACACACACACACACACACACACACACACACACACACACACACACACACACACACACACACACACACACACACACACACACACACACACACACACACACACACACACACACACACACACACACACACACACACACACACACACACACACACACACACACACACACACACACACACACACACACACTATAGGCTGTAACTATTCATTATTTTCTTAGCGATTCTGCCAATTACTTCTTCGATTAATCGAATACTCTTGAAGAGCATTTGTTTGATAATTAACCACTTAAGCCATATTTTATACTTCATACAACAATGTTTCTCCACATTCTTCCCCCAGCATAGATTATTTACTCAAATCAATATTTTTTTTTTTTATCAATAAAATAGATTATTTTAACTGATGCAGCCCTAGCTCAGAGGGACAATTAGTTAGTTGTTGAATTTTAACTGGATGAATAGATTATACTGTCACTGTTGGGCAGCAGCAATCTTTTGTCTAAAACAGTTATTTAAATTGGGGAGAAAAAAGGAACCTGTGTTCCAATGGATCCAATGTATTATTCAGTCCCAAGCTGTTGTTAATACTTTTCATTAGTTAAATATTTATAAAAACCAAGAGACAGACTTAACTTAAAGAGATATTTCACTTTCAAAAAAACTTTTGGTCATTTTATCTTCTACTCAGGCTTTTGTGAGCCCCCCAGACAGTTTTTAAGTTGCTTGATTCAGTATTTAGATATTTGATAATCATTTTATCAGACACGCCCACTTCAAACTCAATTTTTAACCTGTTAGATTCATCAAAAACACCCGTCCTTGGTTCTGCTGACTCACCCTACCCTCCTAATACGTGAGGGGGCCGTGTTTTTTCGATTACTTTTTTCATTTATTTTATTTAATTTCTTTTATGTATTACATTTTTTTCATTTTCCGAAAGAAAATATTAAAAATAAATGAAAAAAGTTATCGAAAAAACACGGCCCCCTCCCGTATTAGGAGGGCAGGGTGAGTCACCAGAACCAAGGACGGGTGTTTTTGACGAATCTAACATGTTAAAAATGGAGTTTGAAGTTATAATGGGTTTGTATAGGAAGGGGGCGTGTCTAATAAAATCAATATCAAATATCTAAATACTGAATCAAGCAACTTAAAAACGGTCTGGGGGGCTCACAAAAGCCTGAGAACACAATAAAATGACCAAAGGTTTTTTTTAAAGTGAATTATCCCTTTAACTTTCAACTTGGCCCTATTTTTTGGGGCCATGTCATTGTAGTGTAAGATTTTCCAAACCATTCCAAATGATTCAGAAATATCCAAAATAGCTAATCTAGATAGGCTATTTTCACTACTTTTGCAAAACTGTCATACGACAAAGTATAAAATAGGGCGTTAATATAATATCTCTGTCCGGTGGAAACCTCATACTATGTCCAAAGCTGTTGGATTCAAATTTAAAAAATATCAAAAGTAGCAGATCTACAAGCTCAAAACGTGTTGTTTCGCGCCACGTTCCGAGCTTGTGGATCTGCTGCTTTTGATGATTTTGTGTGACACTGTAGTATGATCAAAAAGGGGGAGTTAATTTATTTAATCTCTGTATGTTCACACAAGATAACATGACTAAAGGGAAAATGTATTCCTCAAATTGCCTCATTTAACAAAGCTGTTTCATAAAACAATTTCCCCAGTTTAATTTGCTTTCCATCTGTCCCTGATGCATATTGTAGGGGTCTTCCAGCAACAGTTCCAGCAACAGCAACATTTTCTATTATAGCATCAAAATCAGTTTAACCACGTTAACCCTAGTTTACGCTTTGGCTATTCTGTAGGCATTTTTGAACACAAATCTTCTCATATGGGTGTCCTTGGCACAAACTATTTTCAGATGTAGGTCTGCAGCCAAATACATATCCATTTAGGGGTCCGTCCTTGACATGAAAATGTTTGTGAAGCACTGCTGTAGGCTAATGGCGCTGGTTCTATGCACACAGAAAAATACGACTAAACAACAAACACAATCTCTTGCTGACAACAAGCCAGGGGGATGAGGTAGCCATCTTGAATGACACCCAACAAGCACAAACACAACGGGTGCCAGGTACACACCACCGACCGCTACCCGCCCAGGCGGGTGCTAATCTACATATGACATCACGAGGGGAATTTATAGAACTCTGCAGCCCCGAGTCTCTGTGCCACGTAGTGTTGATTTTGACAGCAAATTTAGATTTAGTTTTAGTCATGTCTTTTGAATAAAATTCCATTTAGTTTTAGTCATCTGAAACGTTTTACTTTTAGTCTAGTTTTACATCTACAGTTGATTTAGTCGCCTAAAATGTATTTTGGCGGTGCCTTGATAGCGTCGTAATGGCTGATTTTAAACTTGGTTGCATGCTGAAAATAGCCGATCTACAAGCTCTCAACGCGTTGCAGATCTGCTATTTTCAGAGCTCAACATCCAACCAAACATAAAATGACTTGTCTTTTAATTCTACTGGATCTCTTCTCCACTAGTCTAGTTTCATTTGTTACGAAATTGTCAATATATTTAGTCTTAGTTTTAGTCATCGTAGCTTAGTTTTTATTTTGTTTTCGTCAGTGAAAAAAGGTATAGTCGACAAACATTTTTCGTCATAGTTTTAGTTGACGAAATCAACACTGGTGCCACGTTATCACACAAATCTTCTCGTATGGGTGTCCCTGGCACAAACAATTTTCAGACTGAGGTCTGCAGCCAAATACAAAGACATGAAAATGTTTGCCACTGCTGTAGGCTATTGGTACTGGTTCTATGCACACAGAAAAAGACGACTAAAACAACAAACGCAATCTCTTGCTTGTGCACCTTGGGTGCCAGGTACACACTACCGACCGCTACCCGCCCAGGCGGGTGCTAATCTACATATGACATCACAAGGGGAATTTATAGAACTCTGCAGCCCCGAGTCTCCATGCCACCAGTGGTGGAAAAGTACATTATACTCAAGTATTGTATTTAAGTAATTTATTTTGGTATTTTTGACTTTACTGGAGTATTTCCAGTTTTCAGTACTTTTACTTCTACTCCATTACATCTCAGAGGCAAATATTGTACTTTTTACTCCACTACAATTATTTGAAAACTTGAGTTACTAGTCACTTTGTAGATTTTGATTATTATTACAAAACACATTAACCACTTCAGCACTATATATATTTCGGCCATTTGAAAATAGCCGATCTACAAGCTTGTAGATCGGCTATTTTCAAAAGATTTTTCATACATTTTGAACTTGTGAACTGGGACAGTCTGCACAATGAGTACTTCTACTTTTGGTACTTTAAGTACATTTTGATACCAATACTTTTGTACTTTTACTCAACTACATTTTGAATTCCGGACTTTTACTTGTAACAGAGTATTTCTACGTTGCAGTATTGGTACTTTTACTTAAGTAAAACATGTGTGTACCTTTACCATCACTGCGTGCCACGTTATCTCACAAATCTTCTCGTATAGGCGTCAACTATTTTCAGACGGAGGTCTGCTGTCAAATACATTCAAATGTAGGGGTCCTTGACATGAAAATGTTTGTGAAGCACTGCTGTAAGGCTAATGGCGCTGGTTCTATGCACACAGAAAAAGACGACTAAAACAACAAACAAAATCTCTTGCTGACAACAAGCCAGGGATGAGGTAGCCATCTTGAATGACACCCAACAAGCACAAACACAACGGGTGCCAGGTACACACCACCGACCGCTACCCGCCCAGGCGGGTGCTAATCTACATATGACATCACAAGGGGAATTTATAGAACTCTGCAGCCCCGAGTCTCTGTGCCACGTTATCACACAAATCTTCTCATATGGGTGTCCATGGCACAAAGAATTTTCAGACGGAGGTCTGCAGTCAAATACATATCAATTTAGGGGTGCTTGACATGGAAATGTTTGTGAAACACTGCTGCAGTGGTGGAAAAAATACTCAAATGTTTTACTCAAGTAAATATAGTTACAATAAACATCCGGAATAAAAAATTTACTTGAGTAAAAGTACAAAAGTATTGGCATAAAATGTACTTAAAGTACCAAAAGTAAAAGTACTCATTAGGCAGAATGTCCTATTTAAAATTTTAAAATTTAAAAATATTTTGAAAATAGCAGATCTACAAGCTCACAATGCGTCGCGATGAGCTTGTAGATCTGCTATTTTCAAATGGCCGAAATGTATATAGGGCTGAAGTGGTTAATGTATGTTTTGTAATAATAATACAAATCTACAGAGTAACTAAAGTTTTCAAATAAATGTAGTGGAGTAGAAGTACAATATTTGGATCCAAGATGTAGTGGAGTAGAAGTAAAAGCATTGGCAATTGGAAATACTCAAGTAAAGTACAAATACCTCAAAATTGTACTTAAGTACAGTACTTGAGTAAATGTACTTAATTACTTTCCACCACTGGGTGTCCATGGCACAAACCAATTTCAGACAGAGATCTGCTGCCAAATACATATCCATTTAGGGGTCCTTGACGTGAAAATGTTTGTGAAGCACTGCTGTAAGGCTAATGGCGCTGGTTCTATGCACAGAAAAAGACGACTAAAACAACAAACAAAATATCTTGCTGACAACAAGCCAGGGATGAGGTAGCCATCTTGAATGACACCCAAACAAGTACAAACACAACGGGTGCCAGGTACACACCACCGACCGCTACCCGCCCAGGCGGGTGCTAATCTACATATGACATCACAAGGGGAATTTATAGAACTCTGCAGCCCCGAGTCTCTGTGCCACGTTATCACACAATTTGCTCGTGTGGATGTCCATGCTCACAAACCATTTTCAGACAGAGGTCTGCAGCCAAATACATACAAATGTATAAAAATATTTTGAAAATAGCAGATCTACAAGCTCACAATGCGTCGCATCGCGACAAATTGTGATCGGCTATTCTCAAATGGTCGAAATGTATATAGGGCTGAAGTGGTAAATGTATGTTTTGTGATAATAATCAAAATCTACAAAGTAACTAGTAACTAAAGTTTTCAAATAAATGAGTAAAAGTACAATATTTGGATCCGAGATATAGTGGAGTATAAAGTAAAAGTATTGTAAATTGGAAATACTCAAGTAAAGTACACATACCTAAAATTGTACTTAAGTACAGTACTTAGTACAGTACTTAAGTAAATGTACTTTGTTACTTTCCACAACTGAACACTGCTGTAGGCTAATGGTGCTGGTTCTCGGCAAATAAATAAATAAATAAATAAAGGCAACTAAACAACAAACAAAATCTCTTGCTGACAACAAGACAGGGATGAGGTAGCCATCTTGAATGACACCCAACAAGCACAAAGTGCCAGGTACTGTACACACCAACCAACCGCTCCCCGCCCGGTACCAGCACCACGGCAGGTGCTAATCTATGACATCACAATGGGAATTTATAGAACTCTGCCGCCCCAAGTCTCTCCGTGCCACGTTATCTCACTTTGGACAGCTGGCTAACGGCAGTTTGGTTTCCATGGAAACTCCATTTCAGACACAGGGAGAAAAAAAAGACACTGAACCGTTTTATCACAGTGAGAACTCCACGAGATATGAGGGAAGTACAATTGATAATGAATATGATAATGAGCTTTATTTATAAAGCACGTTTCATACATAAAAATGCAGCTCAAAGGGCTGTACAGTACAGCAAAACAAAATAATTAAAAGATCAGCAACAACAACAACAGCAGCAAAGTGCCGAACAATACAGTGCAAATAGCAGAGGAGCAAATTTGTTTTACTGACAACAAAGATGTAATTGTTCAATACAATAGAGCACCGAAGTCTGACGTAATTTACGCATCCTACCTGGGTCGCGTTTTTTCCCCCCATTCTGAATTCCCATAGACATGTTTAACATCGCGTCAAATAAGAACTGTGTTCCAAAAATAAACAAATGATTCCGGCGGTTTGACTCTTATGGATATGAAGCATCAACTGACAGTGAGAAAACGCTAATGTTACTTCCGCCGAATTAGTTACATTTTCGACTGATTGACTATCATAAACGATACAGAACCTCCTCCCTGACAATAGCAGAGACAGTTTGTTTACTTTTGGACCACAATTCTTATATGAGACGATTCTAAGATGACCCAATGTTATTCTCCATGGAAAAGTTACTTCCGCGACCCAGGGGATGAACGAGTGGCGTCAGGACTTCTGTACTCAATAGAATCACCTCATAAGATGCTAATTAAAAGCTATAGGTTGAAGAGGTGAGTACTGACGCTTAAAGATGTTGTCTTGTGTGCTTGCCTCCCCGATTCCTTGTGGTAATGCATTCCACAGATTCGGGGCATAATTCATTAATGCAGCATCCCCAGTTTTCTTCTGGGTTTTGATTGTACACTTTAATAAACCAGCAGCAGAATATCTAAGTACTCTTGGGGACCGATATATTGTTAGTGTGAGATAGGCTGGTCCCAGACCAAATCTCTTTTTATAATTCTGTGTATAATATAATTCTTAGAATGCTACACTGAAGTGTATAGATATTTTGCAATTCCAAGATAGTTGCATCAATACAAAAGGGCAGAAACTGCAAACTTTGTGTGACCCCACTGAAGCAGATATGATTTATTTCAGTTTGGAGCAAACAGTTTCACCTGTCTAAAGTTGTATGTTTTGCCATTATCTAATCGCTTCAGTGTTTCTTTGCCAATTAGAGGCTGAAGACTAGAAGTGCTTGATATAGTTTGTTAACGTACGGTGTCACGCACTGAAAAAGAATAGCCGATCGATAAGCTCAGAAGGCGTTGCGCTGCAACGCGTTCAGAGCTTGTAGATTGGCTTTTTTCAGTGCCCGACACCGGCGAGTAACTAAGTATAAGTCCGGCTTTAGTCTGAAAAAGTACCACAAGGCACGGCGCCCAGTTATTAGGAATAGAAATTTATAAAAACGCTTTTTACGACCATGAAAGTGGGGCCTGTACAGATGGTTCATATTTCCTCTTGCCTTTGAACTCCCACGAAACTTTCACGCTTTTTTTCTCCTTTTTTCATTCCTTACCTTTATTTATTTATTAACTTTCTTTAAAGGTAGCCATTTCAGTCCCATAATGACAATTAAAAGTTAGATAATTGAGTCTAGCAGAATTGGTTGCAAACAAGAGGGAAATTTAACAGGAGATCGTCTGCAATAATGAAAAACACATTATCTACTGTATGCTCAGAATCAGAATCAGCTTTATTGCCACATCACTGGTTTACAGATGTAAGGAAGTGGGTGAAATTGGTTTTGTGTAAGCTCCATCTTTTTTTTGTTGTTTTCCAGAAGGGGAGAGGAAGAAAAAGGAGAGGGAGAGAGCAGGGAGTAAGAAGCACGTCAAAGAGAACATAAAAACATCAAGATATATAATACAGTATACTTTAGAGCAAAAGACCAGGGCATATCAGATATTCTTCTGTGGAGACTGTCCATCAAGAGGAAGCAGCCCACTCACATTCCCAGATGATCCGAGCAGGGATACAGGCCTGACTGTGAATGAACTGGGTGTGGCAATGAGCAACAGAGACCAGTTGGAAGCAGCTTGTGTCTCAGATGTCGAGGACACACAAAGGATGGTGATGATGACACACATTGCATAAGACAGAGCACATATAGTACAGTATGTATATGAGGTCAAGCATAATGTGTGAAAGTGGTAACACATTGGTCGGTCCACTCCGCATAGCGGCAGGTATGTGCATGAAGGTGCAAAAAGACTCAAGGCAGAAACTTTACAGGTAAAAACTAATACATATGGCAGGTCCACAGGGAAAATAAAGTCTGCACAGAGGAATATATCCACATGAAGGGAGGGAAAAAAAAGTCATTTTCAAGTAAAAAATTAAAAATAAAGTTCCAGTTGACAGGCCAGGCAGGCTGGTGATAAGCGGTGATCAGGCCTTGTTCAGCAGTCTGATGGTAGCCGGGTGGAAGCTGTTCAGAAATCTGGTGGTCTTCCCCTTGCCCGGTAGGCCTCCTTATCTGGCTGCGGTTGTAGTAGGGTTGTAAACAGTTTGTGGCTGCTGGTGTTCACTTCAACTGAATTAATCTGTAGCCCCCCTACACACGCACACACGCAAAGACAATCTAGCCTATTTATGACTTTAAAATGGTACTCTGATGCTTTGTCAGAGTACCATTGACTGTTTCTGTCTGTCTACTTGTGTCCATATATGAAGATATCTGTATCGGTCAGTCCTTGTTCCTTTTTAGATCGGCAGTTCTAGACAACTGGATATCCGAACTATTCAACGGCACCGCACTCGCTCGAGTCCTTGCCGCTGTGCGTGCCGAGTTTCTGTATCCGTCAGTCCTTGTCCCTTTTATGCCCATATATGGAGATCGCTGATGTCATCAGTATATGCCCATATATGGGCATGCCCCCTTTTGTGTCCATAGGCTACATGGAGCTGACTGATTTATTTTTGGCTGATGCCATGACGACACATTGTGATTAGACAACAAACTCCATATTTGGGCGTAGCTGCATTGGGAACTCCTTATATGGTTATGGCTGAGTCAGAGTGACGTCAGAGGTCCGCCCACCCACCGGCCGGCCCTCCCATTAGCCAATTTTAATATAGGATAGCTGCAGTCATTTCCACTTTTGCAATCATGCTGTTGTACCCACAGCCATGGTGGCATCTCTTACAAATCCCCTCCATTATCCCTTCCGAGAAATAAACCTCAATGTTGTAATTTATATATAACTGTTTGTTTCTTTTGAACGGTGCACCAGAGAGGAACGGGCGGCTTTAGGGAGTGAGCGACAGCAGTTTGTGTGCTTTGCAAACTTGAAACAAACACTCTGCCTGCGACTGTTGTGTCTGGCTGTCTGCATTAATAGTTTGTGATTATTTGGTAATCTCTCCTGGTGCACAAGTCTTGCTGCTAGCGACAAATTCATGGCTGAGGGAGCGTTTACTATTACAAAAAGTCTAATTCAAAATGCCCAATGTGCCCAAATATATAGCCGCCACTGTGACAGATTATTTGGACAGGGAATAGCGAGGTGATGAAACCCATGTATCTCTCGACTGAAATCCTGATTTGTAGACTTGGAAAAACACAACAAAATAGTGCAATATCTTTGCTGTCGTCCGGAAACCCTGTGTCTCCATATTTCAACTTTTAAATTTTTTCCCCCCTAAATGAATACCCTGGCTATTTGTCATATCACATCATATTTTCACTATTTTAGATGTTAGCAAACGCTATAGCCTCTTTTTTTCCTATAAAGGTTCTTATTATTTCGGCTAATTCCCATCAGGGGTTGCCACAGCAGATCATCTTGTTTCCATCTGCTCTCTGCATCTTCCTCTGTCACTCCAGCCACCTGCATGTCCTCTCTCACCGCATCCATAGACCCCACCTCTTTGGCCTTCCTCTTCTCCTCTTGCCTGGCAGCGGCTCAGGGGTAGAGTGGACGGTATAGTTCGATCCCAGGCTCCCCTCAGAGTTAGTGTCGAAGTGTCCTTGAGCAAAACGCTGAACCCCTAATTGCTCCCGATGAACAGGTCGGTGCCTTTGCATGGTTTCCTCCGCTATCGGTGTATGACTGTGTGTGTGAATGTGTGTGTGAATGGGTGAATGTAATGCACAATCTATGTAAAGCGCTTTGGATAAAACCGCTATATAAATGCACCATTTACAACATGAGAAACCAAATGCCACAGGGAGGAGGTGGAGGGAGTTTGAACACTAACAGGCTGCAGACCGCAGAGCATGTATTTACGAACAGTGAATGGTGGACTGCTTAAAAACATCGCCTAAACTGAACTGTGGGAATGAGTATGAGGAGTGAGGCTGAGCGTGTTCACCTCCTGTCTGCTGTGCCTGCCTGAACTATCAGTCTTGATACTTGAACATAAAACACGCACAAAGATCCTTCAATTCATCATACTTGCATGACACCAGGCGAAACACTCTTACAGCAGATTCAAAATAGATGAAACGTACTCCTGTGGTGATGAGGCAGCCAGCCAACAAAAATAAGCATGACTAGAAAGAGGCGCTCCCTGGAGCGCAAATCTCCACCGAGGCATGCCTATATAACAGTGCGGTGCTAGAAGTACTCAGATTTTTTTCAACACAATCATGGAAAGACTTGTATTCAACGTATCAAGTATTGGCATCAAAATATTCTTATAGAACCAAAGTAAAAGTACTCAGATCTACAAGCTCACAACGCGCCACAATACGATGCATTGTGAGCTTGTGGATCTGCTTTTTTTTAAATAATCAAATAATTGTCAAATAATTGCAGTTGAGTAAAAAAGTGCAATTTGCCTTTGAGATGTAGTGGAGTAGAAGTATAAAGTATAAATCGAAAAACTGAAATACTCAAGTGAAGTAAAAGTACTGTACTTCAAAATTTTACTCAAGTACAGTTGTACTTAGTTACTTTCCACCGCTGCTTAAAAATAATACTTACACTGTCAGATGCAGTAACATGTCTCCGTCTGTCTCTCTCTGTCTGTGTCCAAAGTTCAACCCTTCCTCCAGGCTTAGTGTCGAAGTTTCCTTGAGTGCACAAATGATAAACCAGAGAGAGAGAGAGAGTGTTTAAGTGTCTCTAATCTTTAAATGTTCAAAGGGGTTTTAATTGAGGTTAATTCAATAAATTATAAGATACTTATATTTCAACAGGGTGAATCCACCAATGAATCGAAGTGAACTCTTTGAACACACACACACACACACACACTAGCCTGGGCACCATTCCTTTTCGGGTATATGATCTGGTCGGGAGCGGAAGTTAAAAAAATAAAAAGTGGCCGGATGGGCAGAACCGGAAAGACGTCTCACCCCAAAATAGGTCCGTCCTAATAAAATCCTTGATGCGGCATAGTTTAGCTTATTTTTTAAATGTAAATGTGCGTGCACTATCCGGAGACTATTTAGCGTCTGTATTATCCCACAGGGAAATTCTATTCCATTTAAATAGGGATTGGGGAACCAAAACAAAGCGGCACCGCAAAACCGGATGGGCAGAATCCGGAAAGAGGATTATTATTATTATTTATTTTTTTAGTAGGCGTGGCCTACTAGGATCATATGGGTCTTTAGTAACAGAGACCAGGCTTTCCTCCGAGGTGGAAAGACTGGTGATGCGAGGTTACACACACACACACACACACACACACGAACCTATCCTATGTCATGTGATCTCTGAGGAAAGCACACAGGTGTTTTCAGTTACTCTGGCTGATTACTCCTCTAGTCCGTTGGTTCTCAAAGTGGGGTCCGGGGACCCCCAGGGGTCCTTGGGGGGGGGGGGGGGTTCCAGGCGGTCTCCAGCAAAATGTGTTAATATAGCATAACAATAAGCTTGTAGATCTGCTATTTTTGAAAAATCTTGAAAATGTGCGCAAATCTTTCAATATAAATGAAATGATGAACAGATGCCAACTTCCGTGTTTGGATTTCTGGAGGTGTAGTTCCGGACTCTATATAGCATTGGTTCTCAACCAGTGGTTCGGGGACCACCAGTGGTCTCTGAGGGGGTTCCAGGTGGTCCCCAGCCTCATGATGGAGAGTTGGTAACCAAATGGACCCTTAAAGATCTTTAACTCTTGAAAGCGTAAAATGAAACCAAATGGACCCCAAATGGTCCATTTGGTTTCATTTTACGCTCTCAGGAGTTAAATTATTGTTAAACATCTGCATTACTTAATTAATTGTTATTTTGATCGACGTTTGCCTGTTATCTCTCCTATGTTACCACATCAATACAGCATGGAATTGTGGACACAATTGTATGCAACGACAACAAAATATTCTAAGTCTTGGGGTTATTGCAGAATAAATAATGGACCCTGATATGAAAAAGGTTGAAAACCACTGCTATAATATAGCATCCGGAGATTGAGGAATAGTTGTCTGGCTACACGAGACTATACTGTTTCATTAGAGACGATTGATGTTGTCTGTAGATCATTTCCTCGAGCGAAGCCCAGATTTTTGGGGAAGACTTTCTTTCTAACTAAGAAACACCTGTTGTCTTCTTGTTCCAACGGCCCAGGTAACAGGTGTCACTAGTCTACCCACTGTAACTGTGTCCCCCAGACTGTGGCTATTTCCAGACTAATTGATGGCTGAGAAGCTGAGACTCCGCCGGGCCCAGAATAGATCCGTCTTCCGCCCACCCGTCTTCACCGCGAACCCAAAGCGACATTTTCCACCGCTGACACTCGGCTGTCTTGTGTATAAAAGCCTAATTGATGCTCAATAGTACGATGAGGTGTTGCGTGCATGCTGAATATAGCAGACCTACAAGCTCACGGTGCGTTGCATCCGCGACGCACCGTGAGCTTGTAGGTCAGCTATTTTCGGCTTGTGTCACACCGTCATATGACATATAAAATCGGTCTTAAATGTTGCGTGGGTGGTAGTGACAGAACGGCAGACGTGCATGAGTCACCAAATACACTCTGTGCATTCACGTAACACCAGCCGTAGAATGACTCATAATGTGTTAAGCATAACACCTGTAACTGGCTGCTTTGGTCAAAAAAAAAAAATATATATATATATATATATATGTGTGATTGCATGAACAGCATGCATGACAGCTTGAGCTGCTTCCATCAGAAGCAAGGAGGAGATCCGGGAAAAAAAACCACATCCCTCATGCTGTGAAAATGGCTTTGAAATTACAGTGCAATTGCACAGGTGTCTGTCTATATGAAGTGGGGAGGGTTTCTTTTTTCATTCTTTTTTTTAAAAGAAAGTAGATGAAAGCATGTCGGCGTGTCAGAAGTGGACCGGAAGGGTAACAAGTGGCCTCTTTGCCTCTTGGCACTTTGGGCTACTTGGTTCCCACCAGCCCCATGAGTGGCCTCCCCCCTTCCGCTATAGCTCCGGGACTCGTCACATAAAGTTCCGGCAGATGGGGTGAACGGCGAAACGGTCAATTGTTTACCTATTTCAGAACATCATATAAAAAATGTGATGGCAGATTATACAGATGTCTGTAATTCTGACAGAGTGGTATAATTAGAAGATGGGTTATCATGAAACAACCTTTTAACTTCCTGATCTGCTACTGATCAGGAACGTGCTTAGAAACTGCAGACATCCGTAGGATCCAGGGATTAGCCTATATTTTTTTCAATACAATTTGGAAATAGCTAAAACATTTATCGTTTCGCTGTTTTGGCCCCCATCTGCCAGATCGTAACTTTAATGTGACACGAGTCCCGGAGCTACAGAGGAAAAGGGGTAAGGTCACCAGATGGGGCTAGAATTCCCACATACCCCCAACCAGACGACCTTTCACCCCACACACACCGCCCCTCCTCGACATTCAGCCCTGCCAGCCTCTCTCTGACTCATGTCCCTCTCTCCCTCTCCTTCCATCTGCGCCCTGAGATGGTCAAAACACAGAGCTCCCAAAAATGTGTTCTGAAGCTTAAAATAGCCTGGAAATGTTCCATGTGTGTAGGCCGGCTATGTATGTGTGTGTGTGTGTGTGTGTGTGTGTGTGTGTGTGTGTGTGGGGGGGGGGGGGGGGGTGCGTGTGGTGGTGTGGTGGCGTCTGTGCACCGGTCCCATTTTGGAAACCCAGGGCACCTCAGGTGACAAACAGTTCTATCCCCCTTCCTCTTCAAACATTTCTGTTAATTAACATCAAAGAGATGCGCCTCGCCAACACCACTAATTGCATTCTGCTTTGTGGTATGTTATGTAATAAACACACTAACAAGGCGGAATAAAGAAATACAAACATACAAACACGCACACATACAAAACACAGGGGAAACAAATACACAATTCCTTGTTCTACACTTACAGTACTGTATACTCAATGTCGCAGTGAATCCAGATAATTAAATAATGCTGTTCAAACTTTCTTTTACTGAAAAAGCACAACAGATTTAATCAACCAACAATGCAGTGGTGGAAAAAGTACACAAATGTTTTACTTTTAAGTAAAAGTATCAATACTGCAATTACTTTTTTTTTTTTTTTTTAAGTACAAAAGTATTGGTATCAAAATGTACTTAAAGTAACAAAAGTATAAGGACTAAAATGTTTGAAAATAGCAGATCTACAAGCTCAAAACGTGTCGCATCAGATCTACAACCTCACAACACGTCGCGATGCGACGCGTTGTGAACTTGTAGAGCGGCTATTTTCAAATAGCCTAGGTATAAAATAGGGCTAAAGTGGTTAATGTATGTTTTATAATGTATTCATTTATATCTGCAAAGTAACTAGTAACTAAAGTTTTCAAATAATTGTAGTGGAGTAAAAGTAAAAGTATTGACAATTGGAAATTCTCCGGTAAAGTAAAAGTACCTCAAAATTGTACTTAAGTACAGTACTTGAGTAAATGTACTTAGTTACTTTACACCACTGCAACAATGTTATATATATAAAAAAAATCCATGTCAGAATGGTCGTGTCAGAATAAGTATGGATAGGATATCTACAAATGCATTTTGGCACTATATTGTGTGATGTGTGAGTGGAGGGGGACCAATCGTCATGATGGATGCTGTCATGCTGTCAACTTTCATCTGTCATCACACCTTCACTGAGCGGTCACATTATATTTGGCTCATGTGTACACGAGCGCATGCATATCGTTGCCGAAACCTTGTATCTCCATATTTAAACTTTTTGTGTTTTATTTATTTTCTGTTTCGTAAATTAATGTCCTACTTACTCTACTAGTGTCGATAGTGTCACAGAAAAAAATAAAAATAAAAATAAAAATAAAAATAATAAATAAATAAGGGAAAGTGGTTAAGTAAGTCTGTCTGTGGATTTTATAAACATTGAACCAATGAAAATAATAAGAATAAGAATAAGAATAGCTTGTGACTACAGTGGATCCATGGGAACACAGATTATTATTTCCGTTTCCTGAAAAGTAAAAGTATTTGGAGATCATTATGAGGTTTCTGCCCGACAGCAAATATATATGCTCAAGTGGGTGTATTGCATGTTTATCTGGCAGCAGGGTTTGATTTGTAAAATAAAGTTAAGCCCTATATACTTCATATACGACAAATAGAAAAAATAGCAGATGTGACTTCTTGACAAATATTAACAAATTTGAGCCAATCTCGAAAATGTTTGAGACGTTTTGAGAAATATGAATTGGTTTAATGTTAACATACATGTTTAATTAAATTGCTAAATTGTATATTATATCAAACATGCAGTGAAACATAGATATCAAACATATCAGTCTGCCCACCCACACACACACACACACAGTGTTTTTGAAGACTTTAAACTTGAGAGATAATGACAGATAGGACACGATCAAATGGAAAAAGCATTTGAAAAACAAAACATGACAAGTCCCCATCTGCGATGAAAACGAAACATCCCACGGCTATCCCAAATATTTGTTAGCAGTTTTACTCAACAGAGTGCTAGTGTATAAGAAACTGTTGTGATTTTGGTTGATCAACCATGTGGTCCCTTAACCCTAGAACACGAACCATTGGGTGAATTTCACCCGAACAATTGTAATCATGTGATTTTCATAATGTTGCTGATGTCTGAGGTGGGCGGGTCCTTAGGTACCGTCAGGATGCTCACTGACGTCATAGAAGGTAGGTTTGTTTCCCTGCCCCCATCCCTGTTTTTTTCTATAGGCAGGTCTTTGGGTGAATTTCACCCAATGTTAAGTGATAGAGGATACAAAAAAAATCCCATACTCCCACAATGGTCAGCTGATGCAATTAGTCTGTGCCTTCACGGAACAAGGCTCACATGTCCCATTAATGGGTGGACCAAAGAAAAAGTTACCAGCTTCATTATTTTTTGTTAGGAATAGTTTTTTTTAACAATACCCAAATCTTTCACTGATTTTGCTGCTTTTTTATAGGGTCCCCCATGGTGAAATTTCACGTAGGTCATAATTCATAACAGAAACCCTTCAATTAAAAACCAATAACAACTAATAATTATTATTATGTAAATGCTGCAACAGCACTGTGTACTGTAGGTGTAAACTTGCACTTGTGTGAGATTATACTCACTGATAAGAGCTTTTTATGGGGATGAGAAAATAGGGCTGGTGTCATAAGTAAATGTCTTTAATGTTTGAGATTGAGAAAATATTTACACCAGATTTAAACAAGAAATGACACAGTCATATATATCAGGTCGCTAGTGATGTGCGGGTCGGGTTTTTTCATGACCCGCCCCGCCCCAACCCGCGACGGAACGCGACCCGCCTCAACCCGCCCCGCGAACCCATATATAAATCTATGGCTCAACCCGCCCCGCGACCCGCGGTGGGAATATATTATATAGCGCTCTTTTAAGTACCCAAAGTCCCTTTAAATGTCTACAGTAGCACAACATTGTCATGGGCTGAATAAACAAGCATGTTGGTCAAAATAGTTTTTTTTTTTTTTTTTTTTCGTGGAGAGCGGCTGACCCGCTCACCCTCAGCCCGCATAATTTTCTCTGAAATCCTGACTCGACCTACCCGCGCCGCGGGTTAACCCGCGGGTCCCGCGGGTTACGGGTCGACCCGCTCATCACTACAGGTCGCACTAGTAGTTTTCTTTCAGTGATCCAGCACTCCAATAATGCACAGGGAATGCAAGGCAGACGATCCAGAACAAACGTCCAGACATACAGTATGTGCTCATATTTCAATAAATGTAAACATCCTTATTTCTGGTGAATAGCCTGAATGCTTTGCACTGTCTACCCCATCCGAATAGCTTATGTGAGCATAATAAAGAATAGCAGAATAATAAATTACTATCCAAATTATTTATATTTTTATTAATTCTAGTTTCACATACAAACGTGGGCTTCAAAAAAACGAAACATCTCTGTGCTTTATTGTCATAAATTGCACCCTTCTACCATATGAATCTGGTCATAATTACACAATCATAATTATTGATGTAATTCATATGTAGCCTAAACCTCAAGTCATTATAACACAATAACGTGGTTAATAATTGTTTCTTTGTGGTGTACATGACACGAAAATTAGGGGAATAATAACGTGACTCGTGTCGCTAAGTAATGGAACACAGACATTTCCACGTTCGGCTTTAAACAGTGGGTATTAAAGTGCAATGAAATTAGCTTAGGCCTACTATTAGCCACCTTTTGGCTAGCCTCGTTCCCAGCCTTACTCATCTGCTAACTCCCTGTCAATATCCTGTAGTCCTGGCGGACTGGGGATATAGGGGACAGATTGATTTCACTGAAACATTAATGCATTTATGTACATATTTACATGCCAATTTAAGCTCTGACATTTAAGTGAAATGTAGACTGATATTACAGGATTGCTACTGTGGCTTTAGCACATTTTAGACGAAAAACTATTTTTTACAATAAAGCCCTTTGAATTGAATTGAATTGTGTGTTTTGGGGCGAGTCTTCCGGTTACCATGAGGAGCATGCCGTAGCTATCTGACAGTAACCACTGCATGCTCAATTTTATGGTAAACACAATGTCAAAGGCTGTTTATTGCATTGTAAACCCATGCAGCTGCTTGGGTTACCGGTTCCATCAAGGCACCATCGCTGTGCCACATCCCCTGTTGCTCTGAAAGCATCCCAATGTTGATTTTGTTATTGGTCTCCTCTTGACACTGAAGCCTTTGTTGTCGTTTCAACATTCTATTTCCGCTGCACCCAGGCGTGCGTATGTGTGCGCGCGTGTGCGTGCGTGCGTGTGAACTTGTATTATTATTCTTGTGAGGATAACAAATGTCCCCACAAATACAATGTAGTAGAATTTGAGAAATATACATTGTGAGGAACATTTTCTCGGCCCTCAGAAGTGAAATGGTTGTTTTATGGTGAAAAAGAGGTAAAGTGTCCTGCTCAGGGACACCTCCTCAATTCATTGCCGCCGGGGGTCGAACCTGCACCTTCTCTTTCCCAGGTGGGCTCTCTATGACTTCAGCTATATGACCGCTCCGGATTGGAGCAATGCCTGATCTATTTTATGCTTAGTTGCGGACCAAAAATAACAGATCTACAAGCTCACAATACGTGGCAAAGTGTCATGAGCTCGTAGATCGATGTATGTGTGCGTGCTTGTGTGCGTGTGCGTGTCTTTTAATTAATCTGACTTGACAGAGAAGGTGACTGAGATTTATTGGTGACAGTAATTAGATGAGCGCCTACTTGACGTATTGGAGGAAATGTCAACGTCAACACTAAGTGACATGCCACGGACACGCATTACCATGACCCTATACCAGCCTTTGGACATGTGGGTCCTTTGTTACTTTTAATTTAGGGTTTAATTCCTAAAAATTGTTATTGAGATATATCAGCCTATTCATGATTTGAAGTCCGATACCTCCAAAACTAAATCTTAAACACCTCAAAATCACACAAAACGTGCCACTCTTCGTCATGCTATTCTGATGTTGGTTTTCTTACTTAGATTTTGTCATTTAGGTCCAGTGTGCCGTAAGCTTACTCCACTCCCAGTTCCATATACATTCAAGGAACTTCCTTATCTACTTATATAAAGGAGAAAGCTACTTCCGCCGCTGACGCCACACCCACTCCATGCATTTGGACCTCTCGCCGCTTACGCCATACCCACAGCATTGATTTCGACTAAACACAACAACTACATAAGACATCTCACCACAAAACCAGCCACAACGTGCGCGCTGAATTTACGGGTGGCGTAGGGTACTTCTCAGTGCTCACTACACATTTACCTCCAAGGAACATAATTAATTCTACTCACCACATTACGACCACAACGGACGGGGAAACACTTTCGCACCGTTTACCGTGCGCACCACCGAATGCCGACGGCCACAGCCGAAGCAACACGACGCGGCGGCCATTGAAATCTCTGCATCGCCACAACAACAACAGAAGCGCCCCGCTCTTGCTTACCTTTTTGTTCGAACCATGCCGTTGCTTTCACTTCAGTCATGTCTCTATCACACCACACTCACGGTAATATGTCCGTCATTCACGTGCCATGTACATCCCAAAGACAACCAACACCACGCAGCTGCTTTTGTAATCTCCCCACAACAAGAGACGACTCGGCATCTGGGTTGCCACGTCGGCAAAAGACAAGCAGCAGGTCAGTGTTGCCAGATGTGCACCAGAAACAAGCGACCACCTTCATGAAAATAAAAAAACAGCCGAAGGTGTCCGCCATGTTTCACGGGGGTCCGCGGGGGTCCCAACACTCCCAGGGGGTCCGGGGACCCCCAGGGGGCCGGACCTCTAGTGTATTATAATGGCACAACTGAACCAAATTAGGAAATCTAAGTGAGAACCACCATCGGAATAGCATTTTGATGAAGTGTAATACGTTTTGTGTGATTTTGATGTGTTTAAGATTTTAGAAGCATCAATACCAATCACAATAATAAAATAAATAACACTTTAAAGCATTATAGAGGCAACCTTCATAGAAAGTTACCCAATAAACCTTTTAAAAATATAGGCACCGCCAAAACCCTATGAGAAATTACCAAAAGGCGACGCATTTAGCAGCCACTTTCAGAAGGCACTAGTCAGAGGGCTTTTTTTCTGGCCAAGCAGAGCACTTTTAAACGTTCTTTTTTAAGAATAGTTTAAATTCCTGCCAATGACGTGTTTGTCATGTTTTTTCCAACGCCAACACCGCCAATGACGTGTTTGACGTCAGTGATGGAATGGAAGCAGAGACACTCCTCCGTCTTTTGCGACACTCGTGTGTCGATCGTCCCGGAGCTAAATATTCCGTGGCTCTTGAAAGGTTAGTAAAAATGCTCAAAAACGCTGGCAGTGGCTGCAGAATGTTCTGAAAAACTCTGGCAGTGAATGAGTTAATAATATATCGCAATTAATAAGTGAGTTGTGGTCCAGCAGCGTGAGCTCCAGGTGACTCAGAGCAGCAGCTGTGCCCATGGCATCAGAGCTAACAGGAGGGGGAAGAGAAGCACAGACATGCACCTCAGTGCACGTCTTTGGCAGCTTTTCTATAAACGGTGATGGAAGAAGTACTCAAATTCTTTAGTTTAAACCCATTACGACCTGAGGTCGATTCCACAAATGTCAATCAAAAAACTTGTCTGATAAAATGAATATCATTTATCTAAATACTGAATCAAGCAACTTAAAAACTGTCTGGGGTGCTCACAAAAGCCTGAGTAGACGTTGTTGAAATGACCCCAAACATGTTTAAAAGTGAAATATCCCTTTAAGTACAATACTTGTTGACTACATTTACTTAGTTACTTTCCACCACTGCGGGGGAGGAGAAACACTGGCAGCTTGTCTATAAAAGATTGATACATTTTAGGTGTTAAATATGCCATAGAGTCGTGCAATCTTGAATAATTACACATCAGCACCCACTAGTTTAACACCATTTCTCCTCATTATTCGGTGCGTTCCATCAAGTTAATGAAGTCTGTTTGCAGTCGATCCTGTGACCCCCATGACCCCCCACTTCTTTTTTCTTTTATCATATTCAGCAGAAATAAGCGCTCTAGGCAGCACTTTTTCTTCATTAAAGGTGACTAGTGTAAGAGTGACAATCGACCTGCATGTCAAAAAGGCGGGTATGCGATGCTAATAAGACAGTCACAAACAGATAATGTTCACATATACGCATGTACATGCATCAGTAACAGCGTCTCCGCCATATGTGGTGGCTACCAATTATGACAGCATAGTACTTTGTTAGCCTTTTTTCCTCCTTTTTGGGCATCTCAAGTTGTTGAAACCATCTAACAACCAGTATGTGGGTATGTCATTGGCCAGTGATTCTCAAAGTGGGGTCCGGGGACCCCCAGGGGTCCTTGGAGGGGTACCAGGGAGTCCCCAGCTAAATTAGTTACTATAGCATCACAATCATTTTAACCACTTTAAATATGTTGGCTATTCAAAAATAGCAGATGTACAAGCGCACAGAACATCACTGCGTGCCACGCTGCGAGCTTGTACATCTGCAATTTTTTTAATGTTTGGAAAAATATCAAATGTTTGGAGAATTTTGAATATTTTTTTTACATAAATCTTCTCTTCTGGGGGTCCCTGGCAAAATCTTTTCAGATGGCGGTCCGTGGCCAAATACATATCAATTTGGTGGTCCTTCACTTGAAAAAAATTTGAGAAACACTGTCCCAGGCTACCAAATATACAGTATGTGACCACACTTAAACATTATGCAGCTGCTCACATACATGGACAGCCTCCTTGAGACTAATCAATACGGTATAGACAGCTATCCTGGATCAATGGTTATGAATAATGCTAATGATCAATATGGGCCATTCACTATGCACACCACACACAATGTATTGGCTTTTATTTGCAGCACACTTTGTCCCTCATTTGAGCTTTGAAGGATACACAATATTATATTCTCGTGCCTCTTTTTTTGTCAGTTTTAAGTTCTGAATTGTCTGTGCTGATAAATGTGAATGTTATGCTGTAGTGTGTTATCTGTGAGAAACACTCTACAGTTCAAACAACTTGTCAGTTCTTCATATCTCAAAGCCCTGCTCAAAGCTACACTAATCCTCTGTGCAATTTGCTTGTTAAAAATGCATAACAACTATCTTTGGATGGCCTAATATACAGTACTCAGGGGCGTAGCACCAAATTCTGGGCCCTGGGGACAAAGATTCACTGTGGGCCCCCCTATGATTTTTTTTCTTTAAAAAAGACCAAAATAAATAAAAAATTTTTTTTTTGGCGGGGGGGGGGGGGCCCTATTAACTCAGTCCCACTTACACCCCCCCTGTGACGCCCCTGACAGTACTGTAGCCTAAATGATAGCATGATGGGGATACACTATGGGGTTCATTGTTGTTGTGCAATATGCTTCATTATCAGTCTCTCAGCTATAGTGGTTCAGAACCCAAAACTGGGTCATGAGATGTTCTGACAGGACGGGGACAAAGAGTGATGTTAATAGAGGAACATTGTGCTACAGTATATCTACTGGCTCCTCACTTCATGGTCAATGACAGATTGGAGTGCAAATGAGACAATGTCTACAATAGTCAAGTCAAGGATACTTTCTGTCCTTCCTTTTAGTTTGACTGACAAGCTCGGCGACGAGGTTAAACGCTTATCAATGCACTGTGTGTCATTAGGATTAAGCATTCCAGTGGTGGAAAAAGTACTCACATTTTTTACTTAAGTAAAAGTATCAATACAGCAACGTAAAAGTAAAAGTCCGGAATTCAAAATTTACTTGAGTAAAAGTAGAAAAGTATTGGCATCGAAATGTACTTAAAGTACCAAAAGCAGAAAGTGCTCATTATGCAGAATGTCCCATTTCACAAGTTTTCAAATGTATGAATTTATAAAAAATGTAAATACAAGTTCACAATGCGTCGCGATGAGACGCATTGTGAGCTTGTAGATCGGCTATTCATGGTCACAACTTCTTGCAAAGCAATGTGGCTCCAAAATGAGGTGGGTTTGATTACTTTTTGGAGCAAGCGTGCAGTTATTTCCTAAGGGATTTCTGCTGCAGTTTGTGATTTTCCTCGCCATTGTAATGCAAAACACTATCAAAAGTAATAGCACTTAAATTTGTTGTTATAGAGGGCAATTATAATGTATTAAGGCATATACGCCTTATTAGCCAGGGATCATTTTAATGGGGCGAGACCGATTATACACCAGTTTGTACAGAATAACAATAATACTAATAATACAGAAGAAGTTTGGTGACAAAATGAGTGTGTCAGGCACACCAAATAAGTCAGGAGGAGAATAAATGGTGTAAAAAATAGGGTTACAAAATCGTGGGATAAAAATTTTAAAGAAAAAAAAAAAAAAAAAAAGGAGGAGAATATTCCTGACAGACACCATCAGAGGTCATCTTGGCAGTCATGAGGATCACTCTCCGGAGTGTCCTTCATGTATCCCTGGATCATTTTGAGTCATCATGCGTCACCACCCGCCACATGTGGTTGATTAGCAGACTAACAACTAACGATCGTAATTACATTCAATGGCTCTTATGCTGATTGGCAATCAACAGCTGCCTCAGAGGAGTCCTCTTGAACCGTCTTGTTGTTCTTAACTCACCATTTGAATAATGCAGGATTCAGTTTGGCATTTGTTTTTTATATGATTATGAATGATTAACTTTGAGTACAATGTAATTTGATTATTTATTTGTGACTTGGCACAGCTCCCATATCCCAGCCTACCTGTGCTCATTAAGAATAAGTAAAATAGCAAATTCCCTGGTTACTTAACGTTAGTGTATACTACATAGACCAGTAGCTGTTTCAACCTCTTATCAAGGTAAAATAGCATAATGGGTACTCACTTTGGAGGCCATATAAGTTTATAAAAGAAGTGCCGTGTAAGTTCTTTCTGGGGTGCACAGCGATGTCAAGCAATCCAATTTGTTCAAAGAAGTGCAGTAGGGTTGGTCTAAAGTGGAAAAGTTAGAAACCAAAGAGGACATAGCAGCACGATTAGACAGCAGCAGATGAGATGCTATAAGACTAGCAGAGTCTGTCTAATGAAAACTCCGTCTGTGGAACATTGCCACACCAGGAGGCTAGTCTCTACATATAGTCCTGTGTTACCATGTGTAGATTTACGCCGTTGTGTCAAAACAAGCAAAAGAGGCCAGTATATTCTGAGATAATGTGACATCAATGAACATCCTAAGCCCCTTCATTGCTTCCACTGTTTCGTTGAGTTTGGCCGCAGTCGCTCACGCTTGCTCCAGAATGCATTTCGTCTGATCCAGACCTGATATAAGAGGCCATTTCATTGAGCCTGAAGATCTATTCCCCGATGAGCCGGGAGAGCCGTGAATCACCAGTTGTAACGTGAGCCAGGAGTACTGCAGGGGCCAGACGTCCAGGTGTATTGGATTTGACTCGGCAGACATAACAAAAGCGCTTTGCCTGGGAGATTTGTAGCTTAATGTTGCCATTAAACATTTTTGTGTTTCTGCCAGGAAGGAGTTGTAACTCACCCAGGTTGCATCGTCTTGGAAGGTCTCCTGTTTGTCTGGTTCTCATTCCTATTTCCCAGCTAAATGCAGAGGTTATCGGTAGGGGTGGTACGACGAGACAGTAGACCAGGCGATGAAATCCTTTGGAGGCAGGCAGGCCACCAACATACACAACAACTGCTGCCTCGACTGTAGATAAGAACAGAGCTCAGCCTGGCCTATTTTTCAGGCCGCGACCCCCCAAAATAATCATATTTGAACTGGGGACCCCCCACCTTGACAAGCACTTGGAAATTGTAGGCATTACATTTAGTTTGACTCGGTTCCACAGATAAATATTGTGAAAATAGAAGCGCTGCGAGGCTATTTTCACAGTATTTGCCTCTTTATTATTTGGCAATTTGGACAGTTTGTTGATGACTTTTGATGCAGTAATGGTATTTTGGGAGACCCCCCCAAAATCATATGGGGACCCCCCCTAGGGGTCCCGACCCACAGGTTGAGAACCACAGCAATTAGAGAAGTGGTGAGGTCTTGAAAGCACAATCCAGCGTAAAAACATGAATCTTGAGGGGGTGGAGGTTATTTCCATTCTGACTCACAACAGAAGCATAGGCAGACTATCTCAAAAACAGTTTAAAATGCTCTCATCAAGTTACAGCAGTGTGTTTGCTTTTCTTATAATCAAGCAGTCCTTTTTTCTAACATCAGTGACACTCACTACTTCTGACGTTTAATCGGTTAATTCTGCTTCCAAAGGACCAGTCCTGTTTAGCTTGTTCAGAGGGAGAATGTCCTCTATCCATCTCTCATTCGCTCTCCAGGGGAACCTCAATTTCACTCTCCATTCAGGCGTGAAAAGCCGCAGTGGTCAAGTTAAAACCTGCCACCGGAGCCTTAATAGTGCTCTAATTTATATAAATCCTTGTTTGTTATGCTTCGGTGATCTTTAACTTCAACTTCAGCGTTCGTTCGGTGCCCACTTTATTGCCTTCCGTCCCAAAGCACCGATTCATTTTCTCGCTGATGCTATACGGCAAAATAAAAAGAGGAATAAAATATAGAAATCCATATGTGTCACTGGACTGGAGTGGAATTGATCCAGGCATTAAGAAAAACCCCTATAGGTTTTTTCACTAGTTACCCAAGGCCAAATTAAATCAACACTGAAGGCATCAATCACCATGTAATACATGGTTGCTTTCTTGGTGAGAAGTTGTTCAACTTTTCAGAAAAGCAACCTTATCCCAGGGGAAGATTATCCTACTGATTATGTATCATATTTGCTGTGATATATCAATCCACCATTGTGATAAAGCATAACAAAAATCACAAAAGCTCTCTCAGGGATGCTGTTACTTATACATGTACTGTACATGCGTACTGTACGTACGTGTGAACATTATCCAAAGTAAGGTCTGTTTGCACAAGCCACTATATACGTGACCGGCAGGTATGTGAGTCATAACTGGTACAGGAGTAAGTAAGATGGGATAGGAATAGGCAGTGGTGTAAAGTAACTACACAACTACAAGTACATTTACTCAAGTACTGTACTGATTAGTACAAAAAAAGTACAAAAGTACAATTTTGAGGTGTTTTTACTTTACTGGAGTGTTTCCAGTTTTCAGTACTTTTACTTCTACTCCACTACATCTCAGAGGCAAATATTGTACTTTTACTCCACTACAATAATTTGAAAACTTTAGTTACTAGTTAGTTTGTAGATTTTGATTATTACAAAACATACATTTACCACTTCAACCCTATATACATTTCGGCCATTTGAAAATAGCCGAGCTACAAGCGCACAATTCGTCGCATTGCGACGGATTGTGAGCTTGTAGATCTGCTATTTTCAAGTATTTCATACTTGAAAACTTGTGAAATGGGACATTCTGCATGAGTACTTTCTACTTTTGGTACATTTTGATACCAATAATTTTCTACTTTTACTCAGGTAAATTTTGAATTCCTGACTTTTACTTGTGAAAGTAAGAGTATTTCTACGTTGCAGTATTGATACTTTTACATAAGTAAAAAATATGAATACTTTTTTCCGCCCCTGGGAATAAGAACAGAAAAACATGATGAACTAGAAAAAGTGCTCCTCGGAGCACAGGTCTCCGCCAGGTCAGGTACGTTATTGTGGCCTCCTGGTGGCGCTATAATAGGCCAATGTGAAAAGGGTGCCATTTGTTCAAGGGCTTTTCACTGCAATCGGACACTGCATTCATGATTTGAGGCATTTTGTTCCAAAAATATGTTTGCAGAATTAGACCTGCTGGTGGCGCTATAACAGGCCAATGTGAAAAGGGTGGCATTTCTTCGTCAGCCTAATAGAAATGTGCGTGTGAAATTTCACGGAAATCGCAAGCTGCGTTTTCAGGACGGACACACGGACACACGGACGGACGGACGTACAGACGGACAGGGGGTAAAACATACTCTCTCGCCATGCCTTTCGGCCTGGCGGAGACAATAATCAGATGGACAGTTCACTTCAGCAGAGTCATCCTGTATCCTTGGGTCTGTAGTATCGTTATAAAGTAGAACAAATGGCATTAAAAACACATATCAACTGTATATGCGTACTGTACACAGGGCATTTTTGTTAAGTGTTAAATCCTCATCTCTCTGGCTCTTTAGAAAACATCAATACATTTTCAGGTAGAGTATAAACACTTTGATTCAATCAGGAGAGAGAACTCATGCTTGATACAATATAAACAAGAGAAATTGGCAGTGATGAAACATTAGCAGACAAAATTGGCCTGGAACACAACAAATTGAAGCTGATTTATTTTTACAAAATACTTTTTGTTTTATCAAACAAATATATCTTACAACACTTAAGCATAGTTATCTGCAGAATGTCATCATTTTAGGGGCAAAGCCACTTGGCCATTGGTGTTGTAACATTTTTGGAGGACAGGGTGGCAGCAAGGCCATCAAATAAAATACAAATTATGATTTTATTTTGAATACAATATCAGTGAAATTACTGACTAAGAAAAGCTGTTTATTTCACAAAATAAGTTATTGGTTTTCTCAAATGATTTTGTAGAAGCTTCTGAGTCAAAAGGCCCTGGACTATAATCAGAGTCACTGGACTCTTGAAGATGGGGATGCAGAGTGAGGGCGCGCTCCCAGCCTCCCACTGGGAGGCTTTGTCAATGTAAATGCTTTGTCAATGTAAATGCGTGGATTCACGCAAGAGCGGATCTTTCCGCATGTCGCGCAGACCTTGCGTTTATCTGCTCTACACGACTTGTCCATTTGAAGCATAAAACTGCTGGAGGCAGGAGCTGATTTTCCCCCTCTGTCCAATCGGGTAGGATAATTCCTTTTAATTCCTTTTAACAGGACGTTCATGAAAGTCCTTGCGGGCTTGTTTCCAATGAGGGCCTATGAGCAATTAGGGGTTAAGAGTCTTGCTCAGGGACAAATTTCATTTCATCGACACATATGCTGGCCCGGCCTGGAATCGTACCTGGGGCAACCAGGGACTCTGGCTCCCTAGGCGGGCTCACTAACCACTCAGCTATGGCCGCCCCCAGTGAGTTGAAGGAGGACCGTCCCAAGACTCAGGAAGCACCATGGTGCTCAAGGCAGAAGGCGGTGCGGGCTACGGGGAGGGTCCTGAAAGTGAGTGACAGGCGCGTCACTCCCGTTTTTTTTAATCCGCTGGCTGCAAAAAACTGTGACCGCGCACAACCTGCGTTTAACGCTAGCAGACCATGTTTTGGTGGGAGCGTGCCCTCAGGAGGAGTTAAGAATTTACTGTAGAATTTCAACAAAAAGCACTGGTGTCTAAAAAATAAGTGCATTGACAGAAAAGAGGTCAGAGGAGAAATGGTGATATCAGCTATAGGGACCTGTGTGGGTGGGACCATCAAGGCCACTGTGGCCTCGGGGCATGTCATATTTTGGGCCAAACAGAGGGGGCACGGCAATCATGAAATTCTTGACCCGGTTTTGAGATTATGTACAGATACTGGGATGTGGAAACAAGTCCCCATGACTTTTTTTTGTGTTATCCTTTTAGCCTTAATGTCTGACTGTACCATGTGCTGTTTACATTTCTGACTAATAAAGTATTCAATCAATCAATCAATCAAGCCTCATCTATATTACAAACATATTCATTCACAAACATAAAAGGTAATTTTCTTGGTTTATGATGGTAATAATAGCCACGACTATGCTAATGAATAAAGCACTGTTTTGAACGTGGCCAGTAAGGATCTTTGGCCTATCATCACACAAAGGTCATTCTCAAACATACAGTACAAAAAGAAAAAACCTGACTCTTCATTTAACTGCCAGTGTTATATTATCACTCAGGACTTTACTGCGTAGTTCAGTTGTGAACTCAATACATCCTGAAAGTGCTGCTGGAGCTGGCAGTCCCATGGGAAGAACAGTTTAGAAGAAGCCTTTGAGAGGACCAAGTTCGCAGGACTGGACAGCGACTGTCAGCAGGCTGGTTGGACAGCGAGGTGTCTCCCAGTGGAGGTTGGATGCAGAGGATTTGCAGTTTATAGGCAGGACATAATGATGTTGACAGACCCGAAACGCCCGATGATTCCAGGAACATCACTGACGGTGTGTTCAGAGGCATCAGTAGAAGTATATGTACAAGCTCTACCCAGCAAACCCCTTTACAGAGTGCCTACAGAACCCCCTGCTGTCATAAGTAGTTAACGACAGTAACAAAGTACATAATACTTGAGTACTGTAGGCCTACTTAAGTATATTTTTTGAGTATCTGTACCTTACTGAGTATTTGTATTTTTGGATGCTTATGACTTTCACTCTACTATACATTTCAAAGACAAATACTGTACTTTGTTTTGACTCCACTACATTTCTAGGGGAAAACGTATTATGAATTAACCACTTAAGCCAAATTTTAAATAAAGTGAAAATAGCAGATCTACAAGCTGAGAAAACATCACAATGCGATACGTTGAGAGCTATGTGTGAGTCCAGCTTAAGTCTGCTATTTTCACTATTCTTCATATTTTTGGAAAATTGTAGATTTTTTAAAAACGTCTACGTTTTAATACAGCAGTGCATTAAAAAGAAAATGTAATGTTTAATTGGCACTTTTGAATACTTTCGAATACCTATATAAGTATTTTTAAAGCAAGTACTCCAGTACTTTAACTCAAGTACAAATTCGACTGTGCAATTTTCACTTGTAGTTGAGTGTAATATTTGATCAGGATTACCTACCAATACTGGTCATAAGATAGGTGGCTTTAATGCTTACGCGCAAGGTTGAAAAAGCAGGTACATAGACAGGTAAATATTTGATGTGCTTTGTCTTGTGTTTCATTTTGTGTCTTGGCATTCTCAATTGTTCATGAGTATAAAACAGTGGTTCCCAAACTTTTTAGCTCAAGACCCAAAAGAGAAATTAGACCCACACTAAAACGAGACCCAAACTAGTGAAAATAGCAGATATACAAGCTCACAATGCACGCCGCGTTGTGAGCTTGTAGATCTGCTATTTTCACAAATTTATGCAAATTGGATCATCTGAACTTATTTATGAAATACTTATGAAAATGTTTGGAATTGTTTTCTTAATTGATGAAAAGCTGAGATTTTTTTTTTTTTCATTTAATTATGATATATTTTCATATAGGAAACGGGAAAAAGGGGGATATTTACTCGCGACCCACACAAATTGGTCCACGACCCAAAGATGGGAAACAGTGATATAAAAACACATACAGTCTGAGGGACCATATTACACGTATCCTGGCTTCTCTCCACTGGCTGCCGGTACAGTATAGAATCAATTTTAAGATTCTCCTGTTTGTTTATAAAGCTCTAAATGAGCTGGCTCGCTCCTATATCACTGACCTTTTCACCCAGGGGTATGTTTGGCCTCGGGCCAATTTTTCTTTTTGCTAAGTCGTTAGATGCTGGGCCAGAACATAATCAATGGCTAATTTAAGAGCTGGAACATTGACAGACCGTCTTATACAATTATAAATATATTAAAAGGCAGTGTGAGTGATATGTTTTTTGGTTAAAACAAAAATAATTTTGTTAAAAAATTGTGCTGTATATTCTGATAGTAATCATTGCTAGAGTAATTTGTTCAGGAACAGGGGTCTCCCCGTCTCTCCAGCTTTAAAAAAAAATGTATATCTTAATTATTTTTATCCCACGATTTTGTAACCCATTTTTTCACCCTGTGCTAATTGCCTATGTAATCCTGGGCGCTACTCTCCCTCTGCCAGCCTAGGGAGAGCCCAGAACTGTGCTCATGCCTCCTTCAATGCATGAGGAGCTAGCAAGCTGCTTCTTATCACCTGACAGGGGGGAGTTTCCCCGGTAGGACTCCAGCTCTTTAATAAACAGATTTTTTTTTCTTTGCATTGGATTGCCAATTTCATCAGGAGAGTACCCATTTATCAGCTTCAGTAATTGATAGTGTTCCAGTTTCAAGTTTGTCTGCTTACTTCTTTGTGTCATCACTTTCAATTTCACTTACCCTGTATCCTGTATGAGTGTTCACTAATGAATTGGAGAGACAGGGAGACCCCTGTTACTGTCATCATTATTTTGATGAATTGAGAACAGAGGACCCCAATGGAAACAAGCCATAGTGCTTTCTTGGGTTTAAAATCCTCTTATCAGACCTTGTATTGAAAAAAAAAAGAAAAAAAGAAGAGAACATCTAGAGTCAGGCAGACTCCCTTTAGAACAGAAGTAAACAAGCTCTTTCGTAGAACAGGAGCTCAAGGTCTCTTCTTAGATATGGAGATAAACTGGATAAGGGCAATGTGGATAAAGGCATTCAATTCATCTTCAGATGCAGGTAGATTCTCTATTTGGACATTATAGCCAGGGGTTATCAAACTTTTAGATTTTGGTGCTTTTGGTGTGCAAATTTGGGTCACGGACCCCCATAACTCAGAGAGAATCTTAACCAAAAGCACTGGTGTCTAAAGAAACGAAAAACAGAAAAAAGGCAGAGGAGAAAACAGGGTAATCAGCTGGGGAAGAAAAAATCATTTTGTGCAAATCTTTGAATATATATATATATTTTTTAGCCAACGTTTTTGTGTTGGTCCCTGGAACAACATATTTAAAGATGGGGGTCAAATACATATCATTTTAGGTGGTCCTTGACATGAAAAAGTTTGAGAACCACTGATTATAGCAACATAATATTTGAGTTACAAATGTCCGCTTTAAATATATATATATATATTCAAAGATTTGCACAAATTGTCATGATTTTTCAAAAAATAGCAGATCTACAAGCTCATGAGCTTGTATACCTGCTATTTCTTAATAGCCAAAGTATAAGGTAATGGTTAAAGTTGTTAAAATCTAAAATGATGGCTTAACCGGCTTAACCTTAATGGGTTACGGTCACTGTGGCCTCAGGGCATATCATTCTTAAAGGGCAGAAGGGCAAACTGAGGGGCCACTGAGGGGCCTCTAGGTCGGATGGGTATAACTTACAATCCTTTGAAAGGTAACAAAGATACCATAATTCTTGCCAATTGATTATTTTGTAAGAGCAGAAGACACATTTTGTCAAATGGTGGCTATATAATATATTAGAAGAGAACTGTTCCATGTGGGCCTGGCACACAAAGGCCTTACATTAGAATCTGTGGAGAACTCGACAGATTGCTCCAACAGATGAAGACCAGATTATGTTGTTTGTGAAGCCACCGTCACCACCATGCCATCCATGACAAGCCACTCATGCCCGGTGCACACATTATACAACTTCTAATCAGAGAGCACGTTAAGTACTGCAGTTTCTCTGAATCTTGCTGCTCTTCATGTCCTAGCTTAGGGTGTCTAACGTTGCAATTATACGCATCTCGGGGGGTGACTCATTACAGGATTACCTCCTGAGTCCTATATCTTTTCACCGCACCATCTGTATTGAGCCACGAGAGTAGCGTTAGGTTCCCCCGTTTTGGAGGTAATCGATGTGTAGCACACCAGAAGACGATTGTCACTAGACTAGAAAGGAAGGTAGTCCCACTATACCCCTCCCCCCACAGATCCTTACATTAAAGGGATAGTTCACCCCCAAAAAGATGAGGAACAGTTTAATTTCAATGTTATTTCACTAACTAGTTAGCCCAATAAGAGAATGTGTAAGAATAGTTTTCACTATCTCCCCACCTTCTGTACAGTACAGAGTTGTAGAATTATGTACTAAATCTAATATAACTACAACAACAATCTTCTCTCATGGGTGTCCCTGGCACAAAGTGTTTTCAAATGGGTGTCTGCAACCAAATGCGTACCAATTTGCAGGTCCGAACCATTAAACCCATGACTCCAGTCCTCTTTAGAGTGGCCGTCTAGTGATGACCGAATAAGATGAGGAGCACCGCAAATGTAAACAAAGACAATGTAGAACAAGTCGGTACTTTCCGCTACTTTACTTGTTGCAGCTGAATGCCTTTCCTTTGTACTAACAAAAACAAAACAAAACACGTTGAGTCGATTGAGTTGTTTTTCTACGACTGGTGAGAAAGGATTTAGTGGTTGTTGTGACACTGGGGGGTGTTACACAAAACCACTGATGGCTACAGGAAATACTGCATACATTAGGGGGAATTCAGTAAACTGACAGGAGAAATGTTCTTCATACACAAGAGTAGCCCCTAGGTGCAATTTTATAAAAAAAAAATTTAAGTTATATTGATTGTGTACTCACCCTCTTCTCTGTGTTATGTTTTATCAGGGCTTGGTTTGTAAGTAAGATCACATCGATCACTTGGTACTATATACAAACTTGAGGGAGAATATCACTTATTCAGATTTGTTTAATTCACAGGAAGGGCAGCATCATCATCATTCGCCTGTAAACGCACTGTGATGTTATTAGGACTGGAGGTTCGGGCCACTACATACACCCTAACGTCTAGAGTTCGGGCCGCTATGTGACCCTCACACCTACATCGGCTCGACTCACAAGCTTGCGCACAGGGCTGCGCACAGGGCTGCGCACCGAGGTGACGCAAAACGCGTCACATAGGACCCAAATAGGCCCCGCCGGTCACATTTCCCAACCCGGAAGAAAGGGTGAAAAGGGAGTATGCGCTGGGTGAGCAACTCCATACAAGTGGATGGGCGGGGAATGGATTTCCGTTGCCCTCTCTATTATTTCTAACTCTATGCTCCACACGGGCTCCGTACTCCCTCAAGTCATTGCCAATGCGCAGTTTGAAGTGGGTCGGCCCCATAAATGCACATGACCATAATGGGCATAGCGGTCGGATCTATGGCTATAGTGGCCGTGGTCCTGCCTATATATGGGCATATCGGGTTTGTTTATGGTTAGACTAGATAGACTAGTGACGTGGCCGTGGTCTGTGTGCCCGCAGGCCGGCCGGCCACGGCTGGTCCTGCCATTAGCCAATTTTAATATAGGATATCATCGTTGTCGGGCAGATACCTTGTATCTCCATGTTTGATCTTTTTATGTTATTTAAATTTTTTTAAATAAATAAACAGTTGCTGCTGATGATAGCGAAAATGGCAGATTTACAGCAGGCTACAAGATCACAACGCATCCCATTGCGATGCGTTGTGAGCTTGTAGATCTTGTAGAACTGGTAGGTTTTTATAAAATATTTAACCAGTGACAATCATTAACAAGAGCTTATGAATAAATCATAACTACTTTGCATTCCATTTCCATTTTCCATTTCCTGAAAAGGTGCGTGCGTGTGTGTGCGTGTATTCAGTGGTGGAAAGTAACTAAATACATTTACTCAAGTACTGTACGGTATTTTTTACTTTACTGGAGTATTTCCAATTGTCAGTACTTGTACTTCTACTCCACTACATCTCAGAGGCAAATATTGTACTTTTACTCCACTACAATTATTTGTAAACTAGAGTAGATACTAGATACTTAGTAGATTTGGATTATTATTACAAAACACACTAACCACCTCAGCCCTATATACATTTCAGCCATTTGAAAATAGCCGATCTACAAGCTCACAACACAATGCGACACACTGTGAGCTTGTAGATCTGCCATTTTTTCATTTGAAAACTTGTGAAATGGGACATTCTGCACGATGAGTACTTTCTACTTTTGGTACAAATTTTTTATTCCAGACTTTTACTTGCAACAGAGTATTTGCAATATTGATACTTTTACTTAAGTGAACATTTTTGAGTACTTTTCCCACCCCTGCGTGTATTGTATTATTTGACACTGCAGTGAAACTAGAGCTGCCCGAGGCTTGGCATCATGACAGATCAAAGTGTGGACAAAGTGAGGCTATGAGCTATGACTCCAGCAACGCTATTTCAGTACGATGCCAGGACTGATCTGTCACTACAGATTCCTGCACTAGACCGGAGGAGATCATCGATTAGACATACCGTTCATACATATAACCCTGATTCATAGCACGACAAAACTATAACAGACGTATGACTCAAAAACCTGTGGTGGACAAAGTGCTCAACCCCAGCACCTTCAAATGTAGTGGAGTGAAAAGTACAATATTCGTCTTTGAAATGTAGTGGCGTGAAAGTCCAAAAGATCTTATCCAAAGATAAGATATAAATACAGATACTCAAGGAAATGTACTTTGTTGCTGTCCACCACTGCTCAAAACCCTTCAAGCTTTTTTCAGTGCAAAGTTGAGAAACACCTGACAGAAGAAAAGACTTGTAGCTTCATTCCTGATTCCCTCCTGTGTGTGGACAGCAGACAAATCCCATACAATACAATACATCCACTGATCTTCTGAACTAGCATTACACCATGGCATTCATTTTCAAACCAACTAGATTGACCTAAAAATGCCATTTCCACTTCTACTTTGCAGCAATGACAAAGATCTTCTCCGTGCTCCGCTCTGTTATGAATATGCATGTAATCTTGCTGTATAATTCCCTCCAGACTGCATGAATCGGCAAGGAATGCAGCTGCGCAGCATCGGGATAACAAGATTTCAAAGAGGGCCATAAAGACTACCGGCTGTACAGGAGCATATCGTCGCTGGCATGTGGAAACCTTGCATGTCCATTTTTAGATTTATTTTGCTATTCAAAAATAGCAGATATACAAGCTCATAGCACGGCACCGAGTGCCGCACTATGAGCTTGTAGATCTGCTATTTTTGAGGGGGGAAAATCGTGAAAATGTGTGCAAATCTTGAATGTATAATTTTTTTTAAAGCGAACATTTTTAACTCAAATCTTTGCTTCTGGGGGAAAAAAACGTCTGTTGCTACAGTATAATCAGTGGTTCTCAAACTTTTTCATGTCAAGGGCCCTCAAAATGATTTGAGCACTGACCCCATCTCAAAATATGTTCTTCCAGGGACCCCCCAGAAGCAAAGATTTGAGTTAAAAGATTTTCGCTTTAAATATATTCAGATTCAAGATTTGCACATTTTTTTTACGATTTTTCAAAAAAATAGCAGACTACAAGCTCATAGCGCGGCACAGAGTGCAAATACCTGATCATAGATCAGCTATGTGTGATACTTTTGTGTGATACTGTCGTATGATGAAATAGGGCATTAATTTACGAAACAAAACATAAAAAGTTGAGGTTTCTGCCCGACAGCGACAATATTAGTGTGTTCACTCAGTTTTCTTTGTGTGTGTGTGTGTGTGTGTGTGAGGGGGGGGGGAGCATGATTATCTTAATATTTTTCAGATGGCTGAGCAGTTTATGATTGAATCTTGTAATTGCCTATGTTAAGTGACGCCCCATTGCTTTCAAGATGGGGTTTACAGCTTCGTAACGAGCAACGATGTCTTCCAGGCAATTAGGAGGATGTACTTCCCTGAATATGGAGAGACGTGCAGGAAAGCCACCCTTCGCGAGTGACTTTTGATTTTCTTTGCGTCATGGTGCGGTCTCACCAGCCCCCCCTGGTGGGGGAGCTAGGCCACCCACCAAGTTTGCATGTAAACTCTACATAACATAACGGAAAATGGAGAAATATTAAACTCATTAGGCTGCCAGTTAGCTTGCTTTAAAGTTGTTTACTCCAGAGTAAAAAACCTTTTACCTTCATATTTAATGAAAAATGAAGCTTTAGGTACTTAAAGTCATACTGTGTAACCTGTGTGAGTATTCTTCGCTCCACCTCTGGTAGCTATGTGGCCATTACAGCCTTAACAAATTTTGTTAGAACTGCAATTCCCAGTGTAGCGGGTAGACTCTCATGACTAAAACTAGTAGTTTATAGCAGTGGTTCTCAACCAGTGGTCCGGGGACCACCAATAGCAGTAGTCGATGTGCTATTTCAAAAATAGCAGATCTACAAGCTCGTGAGCTTGCATATCTGCTATTTTTGAATAGCCAAAGAAATCTAAAGTGACTCAGATGCGTTCCCGGTCTTAATGGGTTTAGACATAATACAAATGAAAAAAAGATACATAGTGTTACACAGAAGTTTCTCACACTATGAGAAAGTGGTCAAGAGGGTGGAGGGTGTGTGATGGTGTGGAGGATGGGGTTGAGGAGGGGGAGGAGGTGTGAATGCACTGCCTCTGCTAAGAGGAAACAACAGGAGGAAGTGGTGGATGATATGACAACTCATAATTTCATGAAATAAAGACCACCTTCTCTATTGTTCATTCTGTCGTGAAGAGGTGAACCATAACAGATACCTGCAAGATGAATTAAAGTCATAAAAAGTGTTAGGACCAGTTTATAATATCTGTGTACAGAGATATATATTATAATGTGTGTATATAAGTTCTTTCTTTGATTTGTATTCATTTAATTGAATTCCTACAATGTATTAATTCAATGTGTTAGTTAGTAAGTTTCCACTCCTCTGTACTCCTCTGTCCCCTCCCCTTTTCTAATAAAGTGCTTGGACAGAGGGGAGTGCGCCATTGTGATTTTGGACCTTGTGAAGTGATTTACATGGTGGTCACAATCCTCGTCGAGTAAAAGAGATCTCGTGTGTCACGTGTAAAATTCTTCATCTGTGTGTGATTAACAGCAAGGGGGTTTAAGATAACGATCAAGAACCTAACATTTCACTGGTCCTTCGTGTCGGATTTCTACGTCGTTTTTGGAAGAGGAGAAGAGGACGCATCGCAAGTCTATCGATAGCCAGAGATCCATGAGGGTCCTGCAAAGCCCTGGGGTGTAAATTCGCACCAGGCCGGTGTCCCAAGCAAGTCCGAAATCTTCTCTTCGACGAACGACTGCCGAAATCTGAACGTGATCACACACCTATAAGAAACACGTAAGTGGTCCTTGTGTGGACATATTGTTGTTATTACTTAGGTGTAATATTGACAAGTGTGTTGTAGTTGTGCATAGATAAGCAACTACAGTTATAGTTGTGTTGTAGTGGCGGGGGCCACTGCATTTTATTAGCTGCAATTGTATACTGAGAAACGAGTTTTGTGTGAGTGCAAGAGAGAGTCACGGTAGTTAAAAGATAAAGAGTCTGATAGCTCCCTCCGGAGGATTTAGTGAATTATCCTTTGGGGCAAGTCGACACGTAGTGGACCCTCCAGGGCAGATCCTTTTGTCTATGTTTAGTCTATATATCTTGTATAACCCCGATCACATTCTCAGGGGTGTACGGTGTGTGGTTTGAATGTGATAAGTTAGCAGATCCCCTGGGCTAGTCCACACGTGGTAAACATTGGTGAATATAAGGGTGTGATGCAGTTTTTGACCAGTATACAGCAGTGCCTAGATAAAGTTTGAAATACTATACACTTAGTTAGGATAAGAACAAGATATTTACAGTGATTAAAATAATTTCTACACATTGAACAGAACATTATAATAACCACACATATTTAAGTTTTCACCCACATAATAGTAATTGACTGCTAATATGGAGAAGGAAAAAGAAGATACAGGTGCTCCTGTGAAACAAGTGATTGTAATCGATGTTACCAACGAAGGAGATAAGCCAAAGCAGGGCAAGAAGAGAGGCCAGCCAAGGGCCCCCAACTCATGTTTTAGGTGTGGTCGTTTAGGCCATTTTGTGGCTGATTGTATATCAAGCACAACAGTACATGGATGGGATGATACGAGGAAAAAGAAAGGCCAAACAAGGGCCCCCAACTCATGTTGTATATGTGGTCGTAAGGGCCATCTTCTCTTCGGACTGGCTCTTTGCGAGTCATGCAATATGTCTGGCTGGGATGATTAGAGAAGAGAGAAAGAGAAGAAGATAGGAGGCTGTGCGCATTAGAGCGACAGCGAGAGAGAGAGAGTTTTTGTAGTAAGAAGAACATGTTTTGTTTTGTCTAAAAGATGTGTAAATGAGAGAGTGGATTGTGCATTTTTCGTGATCTGTATGAATTGCCCCACATTGATGCAGTAATCATTTAAACATTTCAAAATTCCATGTCGTGGTGCACAACGACATGGAAGGAATGATGTTTAAATGAGAGTAAGAGTGTATGTATGTGTGTGGATGAATGTATTGTTTTTTTAGTAACAACATGAGAATCACAGTACATGGCAGTACAGTCCACCTAGAAGTAATTTTTCTGCATGAAAGGAGGAAGAGAGAGAGTGTGCATGTGTGTTCAGGTGTTAGTGTACATGAATTGTAAGTGAATGTGGTGTTTGGGTGTAATACATATGTACTATATGTAAAGTGTGAAGGGTAGCAACAGTAGTGTGAACAAATGGGTTATGACGTGCGTGTGTGCTTGTATACGTGCATGTGTGTAGTTTCATGTACCGAAAAGACTGTGTGTGTTTGAAGCATGTGGAATGACGTCACTTACGTTGGAGAGTGTCAGGTACTGTGTGTGTGAGAGGAGTGAGTGTGTCTGTCTGACTGTCTGCATGTGTGTGTGTGTTCACATGTGTGCGTGAGAGAGAAAGAGACAGAGAGACAGAGACTGATTACTGGAGTGTGTGTGTGTGTGTGTGCGTGTGCGTGTGAAGTCCAGCCAAGAAAGAACAGGAGAAGCCCAAATAATTTTCAGTTTAGAGTATTTTTACTCAGTTTGGGAACTTTAAAGTATCTGTAAAATTTTTTTTAAGTATTTCTACTCATTTGAGTATTTCCACAAGGGCTTGTTAAGTCCAGCCAATTTCTCAAGGGAAATAGCAAATTTTGAGGCCACGTTTCTCAGTTGTCTCATGCTATCTCTTGTGTTGATTTATTTTTGGGAGAATCTCCCACACACGTGAGGTATGTGTGGAAAACCACAAGTAAGCTCTTAAAGCACTTGAAGGTCACGGGCAATAAAGCATCTAGCTTCCTAGGCCACTCACTCAGCATGACATGATGCAAAATTATGGGTTTAACTGGTTTGTTAAGATAAAAGAAAAAAATTAGACGAGCTCCTCTGTGTAGACCATGCCTGACCATACTAATCCCTTTGTCCAAACTGAAAGATGTTAAGGCCTCTAGGTTTTTACTCCAAATGTCTCTTAATTAACCCATTAAGACCTGGAACCTGTGTAAATTTTTTGATATGTACTGAACCTCATCTCACTAAAGTTCGTTGCCAAGATGCATTTTCTACTTTGTTTATTTTTTGCTGCACAGTAGACTAGCAGAGGCACTTTTACGCCTGGGAAACGCTTATGTAGATAAGATAACAAAGGAACCTAGTCGCGCTTCACATTGGGAGTTTTTATTTGTTATGTCTGCCACCAGTTACACAGACCTTTTCACACTTAGGATCTGAAGTTGAGTCATGACCATAGGTCATATCTCAAACAGGAGGGATGGTACACATATAATATATAATTAAGCAGCATTTTCACACTTATTATAATTTTCAAAATTATGCTAAACAGTTTTGTACATGTTTTTAGACAATGAAAAGGTAACGAAAGGCCATATGTAAGACTATTATTTCCACTTCTTGAAAAGTGATGATACTGTAAAACTAGATTGAAGTACAGATGTGTCAAAACGGCCATAGCCATAATGCATCACATTAGTGGAGCCATACATGAAAATAGTCCAAAGTGCAAATTATCTGTCTAGTCTTTTCTCTCTCCCTACAGGTACTGAAGCACTGGTGATCTGCATGCCGTGATAAAGATCATCAAGCGAAAGGACCAGGACCAACTCTGCGCTGAGAGGGTCCGTTCCGAGTCCTGGTCACGACGCCCACCGCTGTAAAGATACAAGAGCGTGAGACGTGGATTCACAAGAGCCACTGTAAATTGGTTCGAACATTATCAGACATTTAAGTAATAGGAGTGCTAAAGCCAGCAGCGGGTGGGGCCGAGCTGATAGCGCTACGGTCAGACCCAAACCTGGAGAAGACTCCCATTAGAATAATCCCCTTCCCCATTCCTATTGCACTTAGAATTGCACCCCTGGTATTTTTGTGAGTTTTTTAATTTCTATGAGTGTATTATATATTTGTATTATTAAAGTTACTCGTAAATCGAGGAGTGTTGACGAAAATGTTTCTCACCGTCTAAATCTAAATATATATAGGTATATTTTTACGCTAATCAAATCGCTAAGACTAAAATGTGAATGTTTATGTTTGCACACATATAAATATATCTGCTTCACACAACTGGTCATGAGAAGTGACATGCCTCGAAATCCAATATCGCTGGTGAGCCTTGGGAGAAAATGACTTTGAACTAACAGCAGCTATTTGCCGTGTAAACCGTACCATCAGTTGAAATACGCCCTAAATAGCACTGTTAAGCCTCTATGTCACTCGGAAGCCTAACCTTTGTTATGTCCACGCTGGCTCTGTGAAGAAGGGTCAGATCAACGAACACAATTGTCAACAGACATTAATGCTGACTCCCCCGTGTTTGTTTAGATCAACTAAGAATTGGAGGTTGTAAGAAAAATACAATCTCACTGGTAATCCCGTGCCAATAAGGTTGGTTTGTCTCTCTTTCCCCATCTTGGAGTGGGAAAGCTTATGTTACGTGTAGAGACAATTAACTATAGACGTAGCCTGTTCTTCAATGCTACAAAGACAATTGAAGAGGCCCAAAACCGTGAGTTTGAGTCAGCGTCGTTAATGGCCGTCCAGAATAGATGGACTCTTGACCTTTTGACTGCTGCGAGTGGAGGGGTCTGTGTTTCTGATAAAAAGGACATGTGGTGTTTTTTTTATTTCAGATGACATTAATTCCAAGAATGTTAGTGACGCAAAGCAAGACCATTAGTGTATGGTCAATGAAAAGGTCGTGCAGACATGCGGCGTTGTCTCAGACTGATGACAATATTTGGCCCAAGTGCTCCACTCCACACGAGAGTGTGTATTCCTTTCAAGCCCTATTTGAGAGTGACATAGAAAGTTAGTCCCAAGGCCACTGGAAGCGAAGAGGCAAATGTTTGAGTTGTTGGGTTGATTAATAAAAATGTGATTGATGTTCAGAAGTATTAATTAAATGAACAACAGGAGGGAATGTTAGGACCAGTTTATAATATCTGTGTACAGAGATATATATTATAATGTGTGTATATAAGTTCTTTCTTTGATTTGTATTCATTTAATTGAATTCCTACAATGTATTAATTCAATGTGTTAGTTAGTAAGTTTCCACTCCTCTGTACTCCTCTGTCCCCTCCCCTTTTCTAATAAAGTGCTTGGACAGAGGGGAGTGCGCCATTGTGATTTTGGACCTTGTGAAGTGATTTACATGGTGGTCACAATCCTCGTCGAGTAAAAGAGATCTCGTGTGTCACGTGTAAAATTCTTCATCTGTGTGTGATTAACAGCAAGGGGGTTTAAGATAACGATCAAGAACCTAAAGATGGGGAAAGAGAGACAAACCAACCTTATTGGCACGGGATTACCAGTGAGATTGTATTTTTCTTACAACCTCCAATTCTTAGTTGATCTAAACAAACACGGGGGAGTCAGCATTAATGTCTGTTGACAATTGTGTTCGTTGATCTGACCCTTCTTCACAGAGCCAGCGTGGACATAACAAAGGTTAGGCTTCCGAGTGACATAGAGGCTTAACAGTGCTATTTAGGGCGTATTTCAACTGATGGTACGGTTTACACGGCAAATAGCTGCTGTTAGTTCAAAGTCATTTTCTCCCAAGGCTCACCAGCGATATTGGATTTCGAGGCATGTCACTTCTCATGACCAGTTGTGTGAAGCAGATATATTTATATGTGTGCAAACATAAACATTCACATTTTAGTCTTAGCGATTTGATTAGCGTAAAAATATACCTATATATATTTAGATTTAGACGGTGAGAAACATTTTCGTCAACACTCCTCGATTTACGAGTAACTTTAATAATACAAATATATAATACACTCATAGAAATTAAAAAACTCACAAAAATACCAGGGGTGCAATTCTAAGTGCAATAGGAATGGGGAAGGGGATTATTCTAATGGGAGTCTTCTCCAGGTTTGGGTCTGACCGTAGCGCTATCAGCTCGGCCCCACCCGCTGCTGGCTTTAGCACTCCTATTACTTAAATGTCTGATAATGTTCGAACCAATTTACAGTGGCTCTTGTGAATCCACGTCTCACGCTCTTGTATCTTTACAGCGGTGGGCGTCGTGACCAGGACTCGGAACGGACCCTCTCAGCGCAGAGTTGGTCCTGGTCCTTTCGCTTGATGATCTTTATCACGGCATGCAGATCACCAGTGCTTCAGTACCTGTAGGGAGAGAGAAAAGACTAGACAGATAATTTGCACTTTGGACTATTTTCATGTATGGCTCCACTAATGTGATGCATTATGGCTATGGCCGTTTTGACACATCTGTACTTCAATCTAGTTTTACAGTATCATCACTTTTCAAGAAGTGGAAATAATAGTCTTACATATGGCCTTTCGTTACCTTTTCATTGTCTAAAAACATGTACAAAACTGTTTAGCATAATTTTGAAAATTATAAGTGTGAAAATGCTGCTTAATTATATATTATATGTGTACCATCCCTCCTGTTTGAGATATGACCTATGGTCATGACTCAACTTCAGATCCTAAGTGTGAAAAGGTCTGTGTAACTGGTGGCAGACATAACAAATAAAAACTCCCAATGTGAAGCGCGACTAGGTTCCTTTGTTATCTTATCTACATAAGCGTTTCCCAGGCGTAAAAGTGCCTCTGCTAGTCTACTGTGCAGCAAAAAATAAACAAAGTAGAAAATGCATCTTGGCAACGAACTTTAGTGAGATGAGGTTCAGTACATATCAAAAAATTTACACAGGTTCCAGGTCTTAATGGGTTAATTAAGAGACATTTGGAGTAAAAACCTAGAGGCCTTAACATCTTTCAGTTTGGACAAAGGGATTAGTATGGTCAGGCATGGTCTACACAGAGGAGCTCGTCTAATTTTTTTCTTTTATCTTAACAAACCAGTTAAACCCATAAAAAGGTAGAAATGGCTGTCGCTTTACATTCTGAAAACATTGAGATCCAAGAGGAAGATGATGATGATGATGAGGAAGAAGACGATGACATCTATGCAAATGTTGGGATCAAGACTACAGCTCAGCAGAAACATCCACGGAAGATAAGATCTGGTAAGAGATGTTACTACAAATCACTAGAAATACATGTATACTGCTAAACTTTTTAAGCCAGAGGTTGAAAAAATACTGACTGAAATAACTGTGTGTGTGTGTGTGTGTGTGTGTGTGTGTGTGTGTGTGTGTGTGTGTGTGTGTGTGTGTGTGTGTGTGTGTGTGTGTGTGTGTGTGTGTGTGTGTGTGTGTGTGTGTGTGTGTGTGTGTGTGTGTGTCTCTCTCCAGTCAGAAGACGGTACAGGATGCTTGGAATGGGTCTTGGATTGCTTTGTGGTGTTCAAGCTCTGCTCAACATTGGTCTCAGACTCTCTCTCTGTAAGTCAAGTTTCAGAACAGTGTATATTATTTTAATATTTAATATTTCTGTGATGATTCTAGATGTATTAATTTTATTTTCAATATTAGCAAATATTGTATGATACCCCATAAAATGTATTAATAGTAACAGTAGATTTAGTAGTTTGACCCCACAGCCATTTGGCCCACACTCCAACATAATTCAAATGAACTACACAAACCAGAAAACCAGCTGCCATGTCAACCCTGCAAGATAACATGGGAAATGGATGTGTCTGATGTGTCTCAGCTTGTGTTGGCTACAACAAGAATAGCAGATCTACAAGCTCGCAGCGCTGCACTAAGTAACGGGCTGCAAGCTTGTAGATCTGCTATTTTTTGAATAGCCAACGCAAAAAAACAAAAATGACACAGATGCCTTCCCGGTTTTAATGGGTTAAGGAGGTCTGTTCAGAACAAAGTTGTAAATAAAACGTTTGTTTGATTCTCCTTCTTACAGATTCTGAACTGATTAAAGCTGGCTCCAGACCAGACCGATTTTGGGCCAACTTGGCGTCGGGAAGCGTCGTATATAGTCGTCCAGTCGGTTAGGGGTCCGTCGGGGGGTCCGTCGGGACCTTTTCGGCCGACCCAGAGCCGACCGAACATGTTCAGCTTTTTAGCCGACTGGGGCCCGACTGGAGTAGCTATGTAGCAGAGACGAAGTGATAACAGAGGGCTGTCGGTGTTGCCAGATTATGTGAGAGAAACAAGCGACCATGTCTATGAAAACCTACATTCACTGTTTCTGGTTGTTGCTCCCAGAGAGAGAGAGGTTGATTGATTTGACCTACTTTTGCGCTGTGGTGATGTAATTTATTGGGAGCAGGTGTGTAAGATTCCAATAGTATAAACATTTTAATTGGCTTTCATATACTCTTAATATATTTTTTTCAAATTAGATTTGGCCTTATAGATCGAAATGTGCTCAGTTTTGGCTATTTTCTGGGTGCTAATTTCAATAAATTAATTAATGTATTTAATTTTGATTATTCAAATAACCGTTTTCAAAAATGTTGTGTACACGTCAGCAGTGGTGGAAAAAGTACTCAAATGTTTTACTTGAGTAAAAGTATCAATGCACGATTTTCCTGTCAATAAGTTTTTTTTTTAGACACCTGCAGTCCCCTGTTCGTTTGTCAACAATGATCTAAATGGGAAGTTTATTTCAGCAGCTAGAATGTGACAGTTTTAGTCCAACAATGATCTAAATGGGAAGTTTATTTCAGCAGCTAGAATGTGACAGTTTTAGTCATTTTTTTGGTGCGCAACACAACCCTCGTTTAAGTGAATCGCTTTCACCTGCTGCTGCTGTGCGGAGTGTGCGCTACAGGGCATATCTCCGCCAAGCCAGGGTGACCTACCCAGGCTCATGAAATTCATATTCAGGCATAGTAGCCAATTAGAATGAAATATGCAAAAACGGACTCATATACTGATACAGAACCATATATTGGCTATATATTATGGCTGTCGGGTGGAAATCTTGTATGTTCCTTTTTTATTATTATTTAAAAACAATTTAAAATCGTGAAAATAGCCAATCTACAAGCTGTAATTATTAATAATTAAGAAATACTATATTTTAAAGAGTGAAAAATCAACTAAAGTCATTATTAGTGCAAGTTCATTCACATTTCATTTGAATGAAAATAACTTGTGGGTAAAATACATTCTGTGAATCTAATGTGATTAATGTGACTCCTACTTCAGTCAGTGAAGTCCAGGGCTGAATGTGACATATTGAGACCTATATAACTAAATATTGGTCATTTGCCAACACATTATTTTGTGAAATAAATGGGTTATATTTCACAGATAGTTATACTATTCTTATAATATATTAAAATACAATCATCCTTAACCTTCAAGTTAAATGCATTATTTCCGTGGACTTAAAAATCATTTTTGGACTTAAAAATCTTTATAATTTTTTTGGATGGCCTTCCTGCCCTGGCATTTGGCCTTTGTGCCCTCCAAAAAAATTACAACACCAAAGGCCAAGTGGCCTTGCCCCTAAAATGATGAAATTCCAGGCTTGAATGCAATAGATGTAGCCTACTCTGAGTCTGTTACAAGTAAAAGTCCGGAATTCAACATTTACTTGAGTAAAAGTACTAAAGTATTGGTATAAAAATGTACTTAAAGTACCAAAAGTAAAAGTACTAAAATGTTTGAAAATAGCAGATCTACAAGCTCAGAACGTGTGCATCGCAACACGTTGTGAGCTTGTAGATCTGCTATTTTCAAATAGCTTATACAGTAGGTATAAAATAGGGCTAAAGTGGTTAATGTATGTTTCATAATGATTTATATCTGCAAAGTAACTAGTAACTAAACATTTCAAATAATTGTTGTGGAGTACAAGTATAGACAATTGGAAATACTCCAGTAAAGTAAAAGTACCTCAAAAGTGTACTTAAGTACAGTACTTGAGTAAATGTACTAGTTACTTTACACCACTGCACGTCAGTGAAGAAAAAACGCTGGGAACATCCCTATGTACAAGTGGCTTTGCAGGGAAACAAGCCCAAAGTCGCTTATAATAAGCAGACCTGGCAACACTGGCAGGCTAAAAGTCAAATTAGCACATGAATGGCCAGTCGGCGACAGACTTAAATGCCAACTTTTGCCAACCGAATACCAGTCTGTTGCAGTCTGAAGTAGTCTGAAGTAGTCTGAAGTAGTCTGTTTGGTCTGGAGACGCCTTAAAGAGAACAACAACCTGGTCAAAGACCTGGACCAGATACAGTCCAGTTTTGACCATCTACAGTCCAGATATAACAACATAACTGAACAGAAGGACCAGATACAGTCCAGTTTTGACCATCTACAGTCCAGATGTAACAAACTAATTGAACAAAATGAGAGTATTCTTTGTGGTCAGTGAGACATCAAAGTTGTTGTTTTTTTGTTTCATTGGTATATCATGTTGTTCATCATTTATCAGTAATCTGAGCAAATGACAAAACAGTGGCTAACATTATTCTTTTTTGTTTTTTTAGAACCACATGGATTTACACTTGCTGGTGGTGTGTGTTATCACATCTCTACTCGGAAGACAACCTGGGTGCAGAGCAGACAATACTGTAGAGACAGACAATCACACCTGACACGTGCGTGCGTGCGTGCGTGCGTGCGTGCGTGCGTGCGTGCGTGCGTGAGTGTGCGGTAACATATATTGTACAGTGTGTATTTCAGTAACCAGCATCCTTTCTGTCCAGGACTTTCTTAACAGAGTTAACATAAACCAGATTGTGTGGCTGGGTTTGACTGACAGAGAGGAGGAAGGAGTGTGGAAATGGGTAGATGGAACACCACTGACCACACCAACGTAAGACTTTACCTTCATTCTACTATTCTTCATTTAAACTATCATTGGGGGGCGGCAGTGGCTCAGGGGTGGAGTGGCCGGATGGGAACCGTGAGGTCCCGGGCTCCCCCAGAGTTAGTGTCGAAGTGTCTTTGAGCAAGACGCTGAACCCCTAATTGCTCCCGATGAGCAGGTTGGTGCCTTGCATGGTTTCCTCTGCCATCGGTGAATGAATGTGTGTGTGAATGGGTGAATGTAATCTATGCAAAGCGCTTTGGATAAAAGCACTTTGGATACAATTTACCATTGTAAGTACATTTCACACACAGGGACTTTATCTTCCCTTCTTTTTTCTAAATGGCGTTAAATCCAAATACAATAAAATCTTATAATAAAATACCAACCAGCCACACTGTCACTAACACAATTATACATGTTGTCTATTTCACTATTCTGTTCATTCTAATATCTAGAATATAATGTGAGGTCATGGTTAAATATAATAAAGTAAATGTATTATAATGACTTAAATGTTCCTACTCCAGGTACTGGTTGCCTGGTGAGCTTAATAACCATGAAGTTGAAGACTGTGCTGTGCTTCAAGGTGGAGGATGGAACGACATACCATGTGCTGCACAGCGCTTTCTGATCTGTGAAAGAGTTTTCCAGTGAAATGTTGGTACAAACATGATGTCAAATATATTTGGACAAATTGTACTTTGAAGTACCAATTGAAATGTTATCTTTATTTAGAGACGCATGTAGGAGGGTACCTGCCCTTTTGCCCCTGATGCCCAAAGTGCCCTTGTTTTAATTAAGGCCTGCCCAACACTGATGGCCCTTATCAAGAAGAACATTTTATAAATAGATGCATTTTCTATAATAATTATTATTTATAATGACATAAAATCAATATAATACATGAGTTGGCTGCCATCAGTCAGGTTTCAGTTTTCACCTGATGCAGTGATGCAGTGGTGGAAAAAGTACTGACATTTTTTACTTAAAGTAATACAATGCAGGTCCACAAATAACGATTGTGACATTACCGTCACTGCAGGTCGTTCGTTTATTCCTGCGTTACCCAGAATTCCATTTGTTTTCACCGGAAGACGGAAGCGTTTCAAAAAGCGTTCTTTTAATTGTTTTATACTATCTGTGGCTCGTTTCTCTTGTCTTAGCCAGTGGAGCTTTAGTTACCGTGAGCTGTGTTTTCTTTTGCTGTTGTTTTTCGATCTTCAAATCCTACAATCTCTTAAAAACAGCGTGAGATTCCTTTTTGTTATTAGCGCGGTAGTTCCTGGCCAAACAGGAAACCGGTGCATTTCCGTTTTCCGGCCGGATGACGTAATTTTCACGGGAATGACTACCCTAGCCACCGTTTCAATAGAAAATAGTTTATAAAAGGCTTTCGGGGGTGAATTTCACCCCCGAAGAAATTCATGGAGTGGGTGTTGTGAAACATTTGCCACTCACAAAATATATACAATTTAACTTTAGTTTTGTTGAAAATGTTACCTAGTATTACTTTGAGTAAAAGTATCAATACCATAATGTAGAAGTGCTCTGTTACAAGTAAAAGGCCTGTGTTCAAAATGTTACTTGAGTAAAAGTACAAAAGTATTGGCATCAAAATATACTTAAAGTACCAAAAGTACTAAAATGTTTGAAAATAGCAGATCTACAAGCTCACAACGTGTCGCGATACGACGCGTTGTGAGCTTGTAGATCGGCTATTTTCAAATAACCTATGTATAAAATAGGGCTAAAGTGGTTAATGTGTGTTTTATAATATAATCATTTATATCTGCAAAGTAACTAGTAACTCAAGTTTTCAAATAATTGTAGTGGAGTAAAAGTATAATATTTGCCTCTGGGATGTAGTGGAGTATAAGTAAAAGTATTGAAAATGGGAAATACTCCAGTAAAGTAAACATTCCTCAAAAGTGCACTTAAGTACAGTACTTGAGTAAATGTACTTAGTTACTTTACACCGCAGTGGTTCTGAGTTTAATTGTGCGACTCATATCTATACTTATTTTTTGGTGCAGATTACACAAATGAGATAATGTGTTCATTTAATTTGTGAGCTTTTCTGGGCTTTGTACAGAGATTAAATTGTCTCTGTAGCTAATTGTTTTCTTTTCCCCCTCTACTTCCAATCAATGTGAAAATGTAGTTAGCTGGCTCCTGGTTGTAGCTGCAAAATCTAAGACTAACCTTTGAATGTAAAATAGTTCTGCTTTGTCTGCTATAGTGTTAAAGTAGCCTACTAAACTTTTTCTTATTATGAATATTGGTTGAATATGTTGCTACTTAAATTTATTTTCAATAAAAAGTTTCTACCGTCACTCAATCTCCACATTGTCTCCCTGACTTCCATCTTCTGCTCTTTGCCAACCCCTATATACGTACTTCAGTTGACAGGCATCCCCTTCGCTATGGTGTTCCACTTGGCCAACCCTCCTTTTGTCCCTCTACACCAAATCTACAAGCTCACAAGGTGATGGCTATTTCCCCTGAATTTTCACCAAATGTTTGTCTATTATGACATGCCAGTCTATAGACCAGAATGTTTGAATGGGTATTTAAAATAGCTATATGTCTAGTTTGTCAACCTGTGGATATTTATAACAAAATGATACATTTCTATTAGTCAATAATAACATCCAAACTGGAGTGTTGCAAGGAGACGCCCTCGCTCCCTTCCTTTTCATAATAGTACTGCATGGACTAGGGGAGCAAGAACTCGGCTTAACCATTACTCTCAGAACAGACCTGGACTATAGCCGATGACATCTGCCTGCCATCTATTTGATCAAGTAGAACAGGCACAGGAGCTCTTCACCTGAGTGAGTTAAGAGTGTGCCAAGGTTGGCCTCATGCTAAACGCAAAGAAAACCGAGGTCATAACCTTTAACATTCCCCAAGAGCATCCGTCCCTAACAACAGTATAGAAGGCACTGCTCTAAAGGGTCAACTCCACAGAGAAGGACGACACAAGCTGAGACACATATCAGGCACATCCATTTCCCATGCTATCTTGGAGGGTTGACATGGCAGCTGCTTTCAAGTGATGAAAGCGCTCGCATGGAGAGCTCTTAATGGCATGACCAGTGTGTGGAAATCCAACCTCCCCCGACACATCAAGAGTTTCTGTTCTTCTACCGTTAGTCCATGAGCCAGACAAGATTTCATTATCGAAAGAGTGGGCAAAACCATACCTATATTAAATTGTTCATAGGGTCAATATAAGTAAATAAATATATGATAACCTCTCCACAGGAGCAGCTTTTTCATGGTTATCACACATTTTGTTATTTTCCCCATACGTACATGACAGGTGAAAAGATGACAACATTAAAAAAATAGTTATCATAATAAAACTTCCCCAGTTGATTACTTACATGAAGACAATGATTTATCGTATTACAAGTTTTCTGAAATTGTATATTCAAATATGCAAATTGGGCATTAGGAAAGTATGCCCGAATTTGCATAACTTTCCAGAATCAACATTGGAACATTGGACAAAGCCAGAGTCAACATTCTTATTTAAATTTGTTAAGATGTTGGAGTCAAAGGTTTTTAACGAGGGAATATTAAAAATCGGGCTCAATTTTGGGGCTCTGGCTCATGGACTAAATGCTTAATTTGCATATTTAAATATACAATTTCATAAAACTTGTAATACGATAAATCATTGTCTTCATGTAAGTAATCAACTGGGGAAGTTTCATTATGATAGCTATTTTTTCACCTGTCATGTACGTATGGGGAAAATAACAAAATGTGTGATAAATATGAAAAAGCTGCTCCTGTGGAAAGGTTATCATATATTAATTTACTTATATTGACCCTATAAACAATTTAATATAGGTATGGTTTTGCCCACTCTTTTGATAATCATTGCTCAATTTTGGGGCTCTGGCTCGTGGACTAGTCCGTTCTCCTTTATGGCTGTGAGTGCCGGACACTGACGCATGGCCCTACACCAGTGCTACACCAGAATGCTACGTGTGGTGTTGAACATCAAACAGGACGAACACATTACCAACAAACGTTTGTACGGGGTGCTGCCACGAGTGTCAGAGAAGATAGCAGTCAGGAGGATGAGACTAAGTCAAATTCCAATACCCAAAATCTCGGCCATTGGCTCACTCACACTCGGTCACTCCAGCGTGGCGGTGTTAAAGTGAAATTGGTGACCTGCCGAAATATGTGACCATCTTGTGGACTTACAAACATAACTTACAAATGCGTGGCCTAAATACTTACAAATATGTGGCCTAAATAACGCTAGGTTGAACTCTGCTAATAAACAAACCGCAATGATTTACGTTCGGACACTGGCGTTATGTGATGTCTACACGATTGTCACATATTTAGGCAGGTCACTAATTTCACCGTAACACTGCCATGCTGGAGTGAGCGAGTGTGAGTGAGCGAGTGGCCGAGATTTGGGGTATTGGCAATTTTCAGTACTTGTACTTCTACTCCACTACATCTCAGAGGCAAATATTGTACTTTTACCACTACAATTATTTTAAAACTTGAGTTACTCGTTACTTTGTAGATTTTGATTATTATTACAAAACCACTTCAGACCTATATACTTCGGCCATTTGAAAATAGCCGATCTACAAGCTCACAACGCGTCACAAAGCGGCACGTTGTGAGCTTGTAGATCTGCTATTTTCAAAGGATTTTTATACACTTTATACATCTGAAAACTTGTGAATTGGGACCTTCTGCATAATGAGTACATTTACTTTTGGTACTTTAAGTACATTTTGATACCAATACTTTTGTACTTTCACTCAAGTACTTACTTGTAACGGAGTATTTCTACATTGCAGAATTGATACTTTTACTCCACCACTGCTGGAAACGCCGATGGAGGGCTCGTCTGTGGGCGACGTACAGAGAATATCAATATCATAAGTGTCCTGGTCTTCCAAGAAATAAGGTTAATGAATAATACTGCTCCAATGCGACGCTCCCGGCGTTATCTACCCAGAAATAAATGTTTGGTTGTGGTGATGTTTGGCTGTGGTCATGTGGTAATGCAAAGCCCTTGAGAGTTGCCTGACAAGCAGAATCACTTCACTGTCTCCTTCCATCCCATCATCACAAGGCTGCCGAGCATCAACAACACACCGTCCTGTCCGGTGATTCATAGCCAGGCTGCTGTCTCGCCAAAGAAAAAAGAGAGAAATCACTCAAATCCCCAAAACCCTCGAGCAACATCCTTCCCAGCTAAACTGAACCACTTGAACCCCAGCATGGATTCTGTGGGGAGCATTCGTCCAAAACAACCTGACAATCTAGGACGTATTTTGAGCTTGTAGATCGGCTGTTTTTGGTATCTGATATCAGATATCTGGTGTAGATGGAAAAAAGCGGTCCGAGTGCATTTGTAACTGAGGTCAGTTTTACTAATAATAGAGGGTTTGAGTGGTTAAGAGACCGACTTTGCAGAGAGGAAATAGCACATCACACAAACGCACGCACGCATGCACACAAACAGTCTCTTCAAAAAGTAGTTTGGACCACATCATGCTGGACTAAGCTGAAATGTCATTTTTTTTTTAAGACAGAGAGAGTCACATCTGTATCAAATACTCGGGTCTGTTTAACGGCGGGCCGTGTAAGCCGATCCTCTGCAGTTTGTGGACGCTCCTAAAAGGATTCAAAGCAATCTCCCAGAAGCTGGACTGAAGCTGGAAAGGTCACACTAGTATGAAATCCCTGTATCATCGCCATCTCTCAACCAGAGAGGCAGGAACATTTCAGACAAAATGGGAAAAGGAGCTTCAAGGGCAAAAATTACAGCTTGTTGTTAAAATAACCTTACATCAAATGACTGATGTAAACTTGAAGGTTTCCATGCATGGTTACAGCTCTCTGTTATTATGAATGAGCTACAGTCGCAAGGTGGACAGCGGAAAACCTCGTCTTGAATACATTTTCATGTCAAGGACCCCCAAATTGATATATATTTGGCCGCAGACCAATGCTGCATTTTTAGCAAATTTAGCTGGGGACCCCCTGAATTTTTTTTTTTACATTTTAACAACACGAATTTGGTTGGGGGTCCCTGGCTCAGAATATTTTCAGAAGCCAAAAAACATTAATTCGGGGGTCCTTGGCACGAATAATAATTATGTTTGAGAGCCACTGATCTAACCTGACTCCATTTCTTCAGCACATTTAAAACAGTTACATTTTTCACAAGAGTTGTACGGGGGAAGGTGTGTGATATTTACTATCCTGCAGCCATGGCTGAACAAACACACTGAGAAAACAAATGACAAGAACAAGCAAGAATTGCCTCATCGCTCCTCTGGGTGTCACAGAAATGAACTGTCCATAAGGTGGTGGAGCGGGTGGAGTTTGATGCCTGTTTTCAGGGTTGGATTTGCTGGAGGCAGATGGAGGGGGGGGGGGGTCCATGCCTCTGCTATGATATGACATCCCACCCCTCTGGTCATCTATTTTGATGGCCAGTGGGGATATGCTTTATCCCTGCTTCAGGTCAGACTGAATTGAATACCTGCATTTCCTCCCTCCTTCAAAACCACCATAAAAGAGCACCTGTCTGCAATTTGCAACTGGACCTAGACAAGTCTTCTAGCTTGAAACATACAATACACATGTGTGTGTGCGTGTATATATATATATATATATATATATATATATATATATATATATATATATATATATATATATATATATATATATATATATATATATATATAGTGTAAACATGTAAGCATGGAGGTCCAGGCACCCGAGGCTGCAATGCCAGCCTGACAGCGCGTCGCGGGTTCGAGTCCCGATCCTGACGACCTTTGCTGCGTGTCACTCCCCATCTCTCTCCCCATTTCCTGTCAGTCTACTGTCTATCTACTATAAATAAAGGCATAAAACCCCCCAAAAAAATTATCATTCCTTGCAATGCGTTGTGAGCTTGTAGATTGGCTTCGCCATTTGTTGTATACAAAATATATAGTGCTCAAAGGAGCACTTAAACCATTTTCAACCCATCTTCATTTTGTAATTGGTCCGTGCACTCATGCTCATTATAAGATTCATGGCATCATATTTATGTCCACTTGTTCTGTGTCTCTGGTACCGTAGGCTGTGGACAGTTCAGAAACCTACCTACCAATGATGTTATTGGTTTGGTCCCCCCCCCCCCCACACATACACACACACAGTGTGCAAGCGCAGTCTAGGATTACATAATAATTTATATGTAATCCTAGGCTGTGCCTGTCTTCTTGTTTGTGCGCGGCTTGAATTATAAATATTTATTGCTAACATGTGGCTTAAAGCAAAGCGATTCACTGAATTATTCAACAGTTGTTAGGCCTATTACTACTCACGACTCACTTTTTTAAAGGGCTGTTGACGTGTTTGACACAAAGAAAACCTTGGAGAAGTTTCTGAACGTTCAAAATATTGGCTACGAAATGTAGAAGAAGAACATTCCTCTTGCTTTGTAATATGACGCGCGCGCACGCGCACGCGCACGCGCACACGCACACGCACACGCACACACACACACACACCTTGAAGTCCAACAGGGCTGAAACACTAATTAATTAGGTTGATTATAAAACAATATTGATTAAAAAAAACATTATTGATTGCTTCTTAATCATTTAATTATACACACAGTACAGAGTGATGGAAGTACACATGGAAGCGTGTCTTTGGGTTTTACAAATATTGAACTCATGAAAAGTATTCACAAGAGCTTGTGACTAAATAATAACTACATTGGATTATTTTTTTTCTGAAAAGTAACAGAATTGGACATACAAGGCTTTCTTTCATCCGACAGCGACGATATGTCCCTGGCATAGAACCACTGAGGTCCTATGGCTCCTGTCCATTGTGTGTTTTCCTCCTGGCTGAGCAATCACACAGCTCTGTGCCCATGCACTGCCTCAGGAGACCCTGCAGGGCCAAAGCAAACAGCCTCAGGAGAGCCCGCAGCTCTGTGCCCATGAAACATGCCTCAGGAAACCCCGCAGCTCTGTCCCCATGCAACCAGCCTCAGGAGTCCCCACAGCTCTGTCCCATGAAACCTGCAGCAGGGGACCCATGGCCCATCCCGCCTGGGGCAAGACACCAAGGTTATTTTTCATTGTCTCCGCCAGGCCGAAAGGCATGGCGAGAGAGTATGTTTTCGCCCCTGTCCGTCCGTCCGTGTGTCCGTCCGTCCGTCCGTGTGTGTGTCCTGTCTGTGTGTTAGCACCAAATCTCTGGCACCGTTGGCCCGGTCGCTGCGAAACTGTGCACACACACTCCCTGGATGCCAATTCAGAACCTCTGCCTAAAATTTTTCACATGGGCCTGTTATAGCGCCACCAGGAGGCCGATTTGTGCAAAACCCATTTTATCCCATTACTCCTACAGTTTTTAACCAAACCTCATGCAAATCGGTACACAGTATCTCTATAGTCATGTGATCAACCCTGATCTGTCTGATTTCCCATATTCCATCCTCATTGGCTAAGGTTACCATCCAAAGTTTGCAGGATTGGTCCGTTTTGAACAAACTGCCTCAAATCATGAACGCAGCTTGCCATTTGCATAGAATTGCACACGCACATTCCCACTAGGCCGAGGAAGAAATGGCACTTAAAACTTTTCACATCAGCCTCATGGTGGCGCTATAACAGGCCGATTTGCATTTTTAACTATAACTGCACCGATCTGCGTGAAACTTTGCACGCCTACTCCCTAGAGGCCAAGGAAAAACATCTGCACTGCATTTTTCACATCTGATTTTTACAGCGCCACCAGGAGGCCGACTTATGTCAAATACATTTTTGGATATTAATCCTTCAGATTTTATCCAAACATCACACAAATCGGTACACAGTATCTCTATAGTCATGTGATCAAGACGCATCTGTCCGATATTTCATATTCCATCCTCATTGACTAAGGTTGACTTCCAAAGTTTGCAGGATTGGTCCGTTTTGAACAAAATGTCTGAAATCATGAACGCGGCGTGCGATTTCCGTGAAAATTTGCACGCATATTCCCACTAGTCCGAGGAAGAAATGCCACCCTTTTCACATTGGCCTATTATAGCGCCACCAGGAGGCCACAATAACTTACCTGACCTGGCGGAGACCTGTGCTCCGAGGAGCACTTTCTCTAGTTTGTTTTTATTTTATTCAGTTTTTAATTAGTTAGAGAACGACAGAACGTTTATTGTAATGTAATGTATGTAAATGTGTGTAATAAATGTAATTGTAATGTATTAGTCAGGGGCGAGATTCAACATGAAAACAAATCCAAATATAGCGGATGTACAAGCTGCGAAAATAGCGGATGTACAAGCTGCTATTTTCAGATGGGGATGCGAGCAATTACATATTAATTTGGGGGTCCTTGACATGAAAATGTTTGAGAACCACTGGTTTTAAACAACATTTAGGAAGCAAGCCCAAATAAGCAACTACAATTTAGAAACAAGCCCAAAAAAACCCACAACCCGTAATTACCAATATTTATAAGCGACTTTACAGAACAAAACAAGCCTATAATAAGCAGACCTGGCAACACTGCGTGCATGCTGGGAGCATCAACCCCGGTGCCAAGGCGACGCGAGCCCCCCGCCGCGCTCCATGAGAACGCCCTTTGTTGACTCGGTCAGCGGGCCTCCCGCACGCCAAGCGGAAGTACATTGTCAAGAAGCGCGAGTCGAGGCGGCACAGCCATATGGTCACATTCTTTGCCGCATCACCCGGGAAAGATCCACTAGCTGTCACTTGCGTGTGTGTGTGGGTGTTAGATAGACAGAGAGAAAGTGTGTGCTGGTGTGCGTGTGTCACGTGTGTGTGTGTGACATTTTTGACATTGCACTGCAGCATTATAAATAAGTAAGTCATCAGTTTGATGTCCCAGCCTCCCTGCCCCCGGTGATGTATGTGGCGTGAGTGTCATGAGTGACGGATTTGCACAGCGAACGTGCCACTTCCATTTGCACCAGGCCCAGTCCCCCTGAGGACGGATAATGTCTTCAGAAATCAGATTTCTAAAGATGCGTCTCTGGACATTCGGACACCGAAGACTGATTTATACCTCATTGTGCGAAAGTGTCACTGGGGAGAAATAGACGTTCTGAAAGCTGGATGCGCTGCATTGTGAGCCTTTAGAGCATTGTGAGCCTCGAAGCTGTGTACAATACATCTCAGGGGAGATTTAAAAAAGCCTTCAAAAGTAAAATTATTCAGCAGTACAGTTTTGAGTAAAACAGCTTTATTTTTTTCATCTTTTATCATATTTTAGGGTTTTTAATATTAAAATATATTTTTTCAAGTATTGTAAAGGATAGGCAAAGAATAAGCATTGTACTTCTACTTTTTTCGGTCATTGAGTTTGGATTTTGTGTGCGAGTTGACTTTGGGATACGTACATTTCTGATTTTTCTTTTGTGTTGTTTTTTGATTTGTTGTAAACAACGGCCGAAAATAAACCATTCATTCAGCCTGTAGATCTTCCATTTTCGGCAAGCAACATGTCGTACGACAAGAGTATAAATTAAGCACCACTCACGCCTATGTTGTTACGCCATTACCACAGCAACCAATGCAGATAGGTCAACGGTGTCTGTCAGTGTGGGCAGTCAGTCCTAAGGTTCATAATTTGAGAAACAAATCGGATTTGCCCGAATTCTTAACGAAGCCCTACTGTAGGAATGTGGTTCAAATATGATTTGCACAAAATCAGTTGTTGAACTCATGATGGTCTGTTTTTTTGTTATTCAAATTTGGTATTTGCATGGGCTGCCAGTCTGAAAACAGCCCAAGGCTGCAATGTTGCGTCAAGAGTCAGACATCCATACAGGTAGATTAGAGTCACGTCCGCCTGATTTAAACAGATGATGATGGGAGTCTCTGGGTGCCTTTTCATGCCCTAAGTAAACGAAAAGGTCATTCAAGTTCTTTATAGAGTCTGTGGACAGCAGTCATAAATAAATAAGATGAAAACTTCTATGGCTGGGATTACAGAATCTGTGTCTATTTGTATCTATTAGAGAAGTTTTATGCCCCACATTCCTGGTCAATGAACTAAACCCCCGGCCATGCAGGCAGATAGTATACTGGCCTGGAGGGAGTTGTAGACTAGATTAACTCTCACTGGGGATGCTAATAAATATAGAGGAGGGAAGAAAGAAGAAGAAAGAAATGGGGAGGCACAGAGAGAGAGAGAGAGAGAGAGAGAGAGAGAGAGAGAGAGAGAGAGAATGGGCTGAGAGGGGTTGAATTGGAATTTTCACTCATTAGGAAAGTTAAGCAGAAAAACGAAAAACAGGAAGTCCTTTCTCCGGAGGAGACAAAGTCTTGTTAGTGTAAACGCAACAGACCTTGTGGCTTCTGTTGAAGAGGAATGCGCAGACCTGCACACTCGCACACACACACACGTGCGCATGTGTGTGTGCACCGTACACACACACAGAGTTGCGCGCACACACACACACACACACACACACACAGTATGTGTGTGCGAGCGCATACACGCATGCACACACACGCACGCACATGCACACACACACACATGCACAAAGGAAGGAAAGAAGAATCACCCACTTCATATACACATGATTCCTACCCCTTCCCTCTCTCTTGTGTGCTCTCTCTCCCTTGTACTCTCTCTCTCTCTCTCTCTCTAGCTACTTAGTGGGTATCGCTTTTTCACTCCCTCCCTCCCTCCCTCCCTCCCTCTCACTCACTCCCTCCCTCACTCCATCTCTCTCTCTCTCTCCCTCCCTCCCTCACTCCATCTCTCTCTCTCTCTCTCTCTCTCTCCCTCCCTCACTCTCTCTCCCTCCATCTCTCTCTCTCTCTATCTCTCTCTCTCTCTCTCTCTCTCTCTCCCCCTCAGTCACAGAGCGCTGGGGGTTTGGACACAGTGCCAGGGACTTGTGGCAGAGTGCGTTGCGTCTCTTTTCTTTCTCGCTGGTGCAACTGTCTCCCTCATGAGCGCGACCTGTTCACCGGGTGGATGAGGGGGGAATATCTATTTATTTGCGTGGAGCTGCGATAACAAAGGAAGAGTAAAACGAGGAGCGACACATCCCTTTTGTCCAGGCTTGACAGCAAGGTTAGTGTTGAGAAGCTTTATTGCTCTTTTATCTCTAAAAACAAACACATGAGTCTTTTGTGTTCTACTGTTCTGTTCCCCCTCACTTTGTCATACATGCAACAAGGCATTTATTTGACTATACCAGACACTTGTTTGGTTTATCTCCTTTTTTTTGTTGTTAATTGGGACTTGGAATCCTCCCATTAGACAGGTTTCTGGATCATGGCCAAGTAATCCAATCTCTAAATTAAATAAAAAAGTCTTCTTCATCTGAAGAGACTTTTTATTTAATTTAGAGATTTAGAGATAAATATTATGTATAAGTACATGCTTAAGAAATGTGGATAATACATATTTGTTTTGTTTTATTGGACTGTATAATTATTGTGCATCAGAGGGGAAATTACTCTCTTGTGTCTTGCATGCTGAACGGGTGTGTGATGGGTTTTATTAGGTTTCCCTTCGGGGGCTCAGGCTGTCTGACATCATCAGCGGTGACTGTGTGTGAGATACATTCAGGTGGAGTCTCTCTCTTTCCTCCAGCAAGGTAGCCTACTGTACATAGCGCTGAGGGTGGTGCGCGGGAAAGGCGCGGGCGGTGCCGTGCGCACGGCGCGCGCTGTGCTCCCCCAGCGCGCTCTACAGTGTGCTCCCCCGGTGCCGTCTTTTACATGGGAGGCAATTAAGCCGGATTGGCAGCATACACCGGCGATGGTAACTTGGAGACAGGCGTGTGGGAGATGCACGGCGGCACATGAAAGAAAGGCTGGGGGGGGGGAGTCACATGAAAGCACCGTTCTCACAGAATAATTATTAGAATTCACACAGCTTTGTCTGTACGTGTGAGAGTTAAAATTGCCTTATGGGCTTCCCCTTGCCAGCTTTTGCTTGACTTTGTGCAAGACTGAACATTGACAGAGGCATTGTGCATGTGTGTGTGTGTGTGCGTGCGCGCGCGCGTGCGTGCGTGCGTGCGTGCGTGCGTGCGTACTTGTGAGCACACATACTAAACTGTGTGCATATATAATATGTAACCAGTAGCCTATGTGTACACGTGCTTGTGTGTGTGTAGGAGTGACGAGGCTTCCCTCCGGAATGGTTTGGAGGGAACGAGTCCATTAATGTTAATGCACATTAACACAGTAGTGAGTCTTCACGTATAATGACCACAAAGCATGGGCTTCAAACCAAACAGACATACTGTTTTGTTTTTTTACAATACCATTATAGCGTTCCGATTTTGTCGTTCCTAGATGAACAAGTGTGTAATTCACATAATGAACGGATCATCTCTTGTGTAATTTGTGTAATGAGGGGAGCGTCTATATGGTCCATGTGCATTTCCTATACCGCTGGCTGTCTTTAAAATACGAGACAAAGAGTTCCCCTGGGGACCAATGAAAGCCTGCTACAACTGCTCTCTGGTTTTCTACAACACATCTGACGTTACACGTTTCAGCACATGCTACAGCATGATGGCTGTGGCTTGGAAAAGCTCTTCATTCGGGGCCTCTGGGGTCCTGGTGGCACAGACCCCTGACATAGGGCCAAACGTGACTTGATGAACCGTGAAAGCTCTCATGAGAATCACGGTGGGGGGGCCAGTTTGATTAAGAATGTATTAAACAAGGAGACAGGGAGAGCTCGGCCGGAACGGAATGCATTATGTTTTCGTGTAAACACACGCGGAGGCACGCGTGGTGATCATTCTTGAAAATGTTCTGACACTTTTAATGCCATGCTCGGAGCCACACTTTTTTGACACCTTGGTGTTCCAGAAGGAAATATATTGCATAAGCGAAAGAGCGTTTCATTTATCTAACGATGAAGTATAGGCTTACCCACCAAAGAGTTTGTTTAGACAAAAGCCAAGCATGATCAGCCTTTAAAACGCGCCGTGATAAACATTGGGACTAGTACCGTGATATTTTATTTTAACCGTCTTCGTTTGGACTCCTTTGTTTAGTCTGTGCATCACGTGTGAATACACACACAGCCACTTTCTTGCCCTAATCACTGTCGCCATTGTGGAACTTCAAGGCCGTCAAGATCATGAGATTGTACTTGACGATTAATTGTCATACAAATAATTGTGATTTTTCTCATTGGACATTGGAACATGTAAACAAAAATCACATTTCTGTTTGCCTTTTAAACAAAAATTGCACTGGGCAGATAAGACAAATTACTTCAATATACAAAGAAAATGATTGACGATGACCGGTACCAATCATCATCCTATATTTCTACAAAGCTCTGTAGCTCTGTGCCTGCTGCGTGCGTCCCCAAAACTCTTCTGCCCGGTTCTCCTCAGTGGCTGGAGCTATTGATCTGCATTTGCACACAGCCATTGACCGTTGCCATGTGCTCTGAACACCGAAGTCCGTTTTTCGCTTTCCCCAAATGTCAGCTGTTTATTATTAGCATTTTTGTGTTCGCTGGCTCCCGGGTTGCCAAATCATGTGCGTGAAACAAGCGCCGGTGTTGCCACATCCGTGAAACAAGCGGACCATGACGCACTTTGGGTGCTCATTTCCCCCGACGGGTATGGTCTAGTAATGATAATATAATAATGTGCTATGATACGAAATAGGCTATATTTAATAATGTTATCCTTTCCGAAAGCATTAAAAAATGGCTACTGTATAGCAGATGGTAGATATGCAATTTCCGCTATTTTGAAAATATACAGTAGGAAAATTTTTCAACATGGAAACAATTATGACGATAATGCAACAATAATTGCGGTTATCTCAAACTATTGTGATTTGGACGATTATGTAATAACTGTGGCAGGCCCAGTGGAACTGCCTCATACTCAGGCAGTTCCACTGGGCCTGCCGCAGTTATAAGTAGGGCAGGGCTGACCATCATCAGTCATTTTGTCTTTAGGCAGGGCACTGTGGCCTGTGTCACCTTGTCAGGCACAAATAAACACATAGCCATCACAGCCATGGCGGCCCCATCAGCACGGTGTTGACATCCCCCCCAGTGGGAAGAGGCACTGACCGTGAGAGGGTGACAGCGTCTCTACACAACAAAGTGCACACTTTCAGGCCACACACACACACAAAGAAGCTCTGGGCCACATGCACAAACACCTACTACACACGTGTGCACGCCGCACATGTACGTGCACAGATACATTCACGCTCACAGGTTTGATCGGGCTTGTGTATGTACGTACGCAAAACGCTCAAGGAGAATCTCTCTCTCTCTCTCTCTCTCTCTCTCACGCACACACACACACACACACACAAGACGCAAATACTTGTGTATAATATATACAAGTATGTGTGTCTTCTTGTGTGTGCCCAGGCAAGCGTGCGATGCGCGCACGCACAGTCCGCAGACAGTGGTGGAAAAAGTACTCAATTTTTTTTACTTAAGTAAAAGTATCAATACTGCAATGTAGAAGTACTCTGTTACAAGTAAAACTCTGGAATTAAAGTAATTAAAGTTAAAAGTTAAAGCACAAAAGTATTGGAATCAAAATGTACTTAAGTACCAAAAGTAAAAGTACTCATTGTGCAGAATGTCCCATTTCAAATGTATAAAATGATTTTGAAAATAGCCGATCTACAAGCTCACAATGCGTCGCATTGCGACGCGGGCTAATGTATGTTTTGTAATAATAATCCAAATCTACAAAGTAACTAGTAACTAAAGGGTTCAAATAAATGTAGCGGTGTAAAAGTACAATATTTGGATCCGAGATGTAGTGGAGTAGAAGTAAAAGTATTGGAAATACTCCAGTAAAGTACAAATACCTCAACATTGTACTTAAGTAAATGTACTTAGTTACTTTCCACCACTGTCCGGAGACACACACACAATCACACAGACACCGTTCACACACCGTTCACACAGAGTACACACTTGATTGCATGCACGTACCGCCATACACACATGCAGAGGGTGGCACACACACACACATTTGATTGCATGCACGTACCGCCGTACACACATGCAGAGGATGGCACGCGCGCACACACACACACACACACACACACTCACCCCCACACACCAGAGGGGAGGTGGCGCAGCGAGCGAGCATCGTGACCAGCCACTTGGCAGGAGCTCTCAAGGTGGAAGTTTTGAGTGAGGTGCATTTCAAATGCGGAACAGATGATCAAACTGGTGGGTGTCGTAAATGCAGGAGTGTCTGACAGCACCAGATGTGGATGAGATCTGGCAGAGAGAGGCCCCTGCATCTCAAGGAGCAGCAAACTCACAGGAGTGGAACTGAGAAGATATAAGACATTTCATCATCTCAGGAACGTGTTTATTTATTTTGTGCCGCATAGGACTAGATGCAGTTCATTTCACAGGGTGTTTCACTTCATTTGGCCTGATGTCTATCTTTGGGGGGGAGGGGGGGTTCACACCGGCTTTTTCACAAGACGAGTTTAGTTGTTAAGCTGCGGAAAAGAGGATGATGTTTTCGATTGGAAATTAATAATCTTGTTCAGGTTCGGGAACTATGGACTCAACCACTTTGACCCTGGAGTAATAATAGGCAATAGGCTAGAATTTCACACGTATTTGATATTTGTTTCACAAATGTCCCAAAATTTCAAGTATCTGATCTACAAGCTCACAACATGTTGCATCGTCATGTTGCATTATGAAAAAAAAAATCTTATTCGTAATGATTTTGAAAATCTTTAAATAGCTTAAATGGTTAATGGTTACAGTATGCTAATAAGTATGCTAATAAGTTAATCGCCTAATAGGAGGAATTATATTTTGTTGAACCATCACAACAGTCCACAAAATTGGGTTGAGTCATGAGAAAAAATCTTTTGAAAATTATGTTCCCAGAGGGAAGTAGAAAAACTGCTTACATAAACAGCCTTACATCACTCACATAAAGTATTTGCTCTGTAATAATAATACATCATTACTATCAACTGAGGCTTTACTTATCAATGACCTCATTCCTGTATGTAATCCTAAATATTAAGCTATGAAAAAGTGCTGTATATAAGCAACCCGTTTAAATACAGTTTATGCTTATGTGGCATTGTCACACGTTTCTAAAGATACAGAGGTTGTCTTAAACTTGTGCACTAAAAATACTCATCGACAGGTTAATGCACAGATACTTCAATTACTTAATGTCAAACTGTTATTTTCAAATGTCCTGCTGGCAAATGAAGTCTCAAACAGAATAAATATTTGTTGCTTTACCAAACCAAACAAAATAAAGAGGCACAAACGGTCAAGTCAACAAATCCCAGAATCTTTGAGAATAAACAAATCATGCAGAAGAGACAGATTTACTGTAATACAGCACAAAGCGCTAGTAAGTAAGTGGCTTATTGTCGGTATAGGCCAAGAACGAGGGTGTCTATCCCCTTTTCAATGTGCTAAACCGCTATAGGAGATGGATTACTGCGGTGGAGCACAACACCTACCAGCTCCCAGTACGTTACCCAGGCTGTGCTACTCGTACGCTGAGTTGGCGGTGTCCGGGATTGCACCCAGAATCTTGTGGTACAAAAGGCGAGTGCTCTACCGACTTAGCTACCCGGCGACACGCAGTGTATAAATAAAAAAAGAAACAATGGTAGAAAAAGTACTCAAATGTTTTACTTAAGTAAAAGTATCGATAGTGCAATGTAGAAGTATTCTGTTACAAGTAAAAGTCCGGAATTCAAAATGTACTTGAGTAAAAGTGCGAAAGTTGGTATTGGTATGAAAAAAATAAAGTACCAAAAGTAAAAGTACTAAAATGGTTGAAAATAGCCGATCTACAAGCTCACATTGTGAGCTTGTAGATCAGCCATTTTCAAATAGCCTAGGTAGAAAATAGGTCTAAAGTGGTTAATGTATGTTTTATAAGGAAAGTAACTAGTAACTAGACGCGTCGCAATTCAGGGCAATTGCAAAGTGTGGTTGCGCCGACGCGATTCGCGGGTCGGTGCCGCCGGGACCCGAGTAATACGCTGGGAGGAATACCGTCGGAGGCTGCGGCAATTACATTGTCACGTCACTCCTGAGATCACTTGCTTTTCATTTTGAGAGGATTGATCCCCCAAAAATCATGTTTTTGCATAAAACGGTTACGTTTTGGGCATTTGTGGCGCCCTCTATGGGTCAAAGTGGAAATTATTCAAATTTGGGATTGACCGGACGTTTCGTTCGTGATTTGTAGAATTTTTGGTAAAACGGGCCCCTCCCACTAACTTTGGAAGCCATTTACGGACGAACGGTAAGGACTATCAAAATGCCGTTTGGATATGTTTATCGCATGGGCCCAGAGATCATGTGTACCGATTTTTGTTAAATTTGGACAAAATATATGGGAGGAGGAGCTAAAAGTGTGTTTTGAAGAAAATTCAAAATGGCGGAAAATCTATCCTGACGCAAATGGGCGTGGCCTATATGGGGAGATGCGTCATGACCCAAGGAATCTAGGGAAAAAGACATTTTGATTTTACGACCTACGGTTCAAGAGTTATAGGCCAAAACGTAAAGGGGGCTGTTATAGCGCCACCATGTGGCCGATTAGTGTAATTATTATATCAATAATTTCGGACTAAATTAGGAACCTCCCCTCCAAATCTGGTAACTCTAGCTCTTACGGTTTCTGAGAAAAAAATACTTGAATTTGAGTTTTTGCACTTTTCCATTAAAGTGGATGGGGAAATTTAATGCACTAATAAATCAATATCAATAAAACTATGCAACCAATCTCTTAGCCTTATACAAGCACACGATTCCCGGTGAGGCCGGTCATCTTGACATATGGCACTAAATTGGGAAAAATAAACTGTGGGAGGAGAGACGATCTAAACTATTGTTTATCTCCAGTATGAATAATAACTAGACGCGTCGCAATTATGGGAAATTGCAAAGTGTGGTTGCGCCGACGCCGGTCGCAGGTCGCCGCCGCCGGGACTTGAAGAATACGCTTGGAGGAATACCGTCGGAGGCCGCGCGACGTGCCATTCGAATTTGGTGCTGATTGGATCCTGCGTTCGTGATACATGGCGTTTTGATTATAAGAAATAGGCCCCTCCCACTAAATAAATAGGCCCCTCCCACAAATGTAGCAGGCCAATGACATCGTCCTGTAACTCCTCAGATCACCTGCTTTTCATTTTGAGAGGAGTGATCCCCCCAAAAATCATGTTTTTTCATCAAACGGTTACGTTTTGCGCAGTTGTGGCGCCCCCTATGGATCAAAGTGGAAATGCTTTTGGGGATTCGTTGAGTAAACCACCTTCGACATGTGATTCAAATGTGGGATCAATTGGACGTTTCGTTCGTGATTTTTGGCATTTTTGGTAAAACGGGCTCCTCCCACTAACTTTGGAAGCCAATTACGGACGAACGGTAAGGACTATCAAAATGCCGTTTGGATATCTTTATCGCATGGGTCCATAGATCACGTGTACCGATTTGTGTGAGATTTGGACAAAATTTGAAGGAAAAGGAGCAATAAGTGTGTTTTGAAGAAAATTCAAAATGGCGGAAAATATATCCTGACGCAAATGGGCGTGGCCTATATGGGGAGCTGCGTCATGACCCAAGGAATCTAGGGAAAAAGACATTTTGATTTTACGACCTACGGTTCAAGAGTTATAGGCCAAAAGGTAAAGTGGGCTGTTATAGCGCCACCATGTGGCCGACTGGTGTGATTTTTTTTTAAATAATTTTGCAATAAACTATTAACCTCCCCTCCAAGTCATGTAACTCTAGCCCTTATGGTTTCCGAGAAAAAAATACTTGAATGGGAGTTTTTGCAATTCCCATTAAAGTGGATGGGGAAATTTAATGCACTAATAAATCAATATCAAAAAATCTATCCAGACGCAAATGGGCGTGGCCTATATGGGGAGATGCGTCGTGACCCAAGGAATCCAGGTGAAAAGAAATTTTGATTTTACAACCTACGGTTCAAGAGTTATAGGCCAAAACGTAAAGGGGGCTGTTATAGCGCCACCATGTGGCCGATTAGTGTAATTATTTTTTCAATAATTTCGGACTAAATTATAAACCTCCCCTCCAAATCTGGTAACTCTAGCTCTTACGGTTTCTGAGAAAAAAATACTTGAATTTGAGTTTTTTCACTTTTCCATTAAAGCGGATGGGGAAATTTAATGCACTAATAAATCAATATCAATTAAACTATTCAACCAATCTCTTAGCAAAATACAAGCGCACGATTCCAGGTCAAGACGGTCATTTTGAGATATGGCACAACATTGGGGGATAAAAACTGTGGGAGGAGATGCGGTCTAAAGTATTGTTTATCTAGAAAGAAGAATAAAGTTCATCAAGTACTGTAGCCTGTTAGGGCAACCACACTAATAAAGCCGGAGGATTACTATAGTCTGGTTGCCCTGTTAGGGCAACCACACTAACTAAAGTTTTCAAATAATTGTAGTGGAGTAAAAGTAAAAGTATTGAAAATGGGAAATACTCCAGTAAAGTAAACATTCCTCAAAAGTGTACTTAAGTACAGTACTTACTTATTGTACATGCAGTCACACTAGTGCTCTGAGATGCATTGCTTTGTAACATGCAATGCACACAACTCAATATTGAACAAACCTAGTGTGTTCTACTGCAGTGGTTCTCAACCTTTTCAGGCCGTGACCCCCCAAAAATAATCATATTTGAACTGGGACCCCCCAAAATAATCATATTTGAACTGGGGACCCCCCAAAATAATCATATTTGAGCTGTAGACCCCAAAAATAACCAGTTGAGGCATTACATTTTGTTTGACTCGGTTCCACAGATAAGTATTGTGAAAATAGCCGATCTACAAGCTCACAATGCCTCGCAACGGCTATTTTCAAAATGTTTGCCTCTTTCTTATATTATTTGACAATTTGGCCAATGTTTGACCAGTTTTTATTGCATAATTTGTTGTTTTCTTTTTGAGGTATTAACACATTGATTGCCAAGAACGAGTTAACTCGTTTTTACTCGTTTTTAAAATCCATCACTTGATTGCCAAGATCGAGTTAACTCGTTTTTAAGGGGGAAAAAAAAAAAAAAATATATATATATATATATATATATATCTTTTAAATTTTTTAATTTGACCCAAAGACCAAGAAGATATGATTTTTCGAAGATCTAGACTCCTATCCACTTCCTTGTTAACTTAAAAATTCTGTATCTCAGCTCCTGGGTACTCAATGTAAAAACCCTGGCATGAAACTGCAAAAAATCTGAAATAATTCTGGCAGTCAATGTTAGTTAAAAAGGTCTTAAAAGGTCCTTAAATTGTCACTTCACTGTCATCTGCAGGGGACCCCCCTAAAATGATGTGGGGACCCCCCTGGGGATACAGACCCACAGGTTGAGAACCACTGTTCTACTGTACCGCAGTATTCTCTGGTCTGTTCTCTGCTGGGTGGGATCTGGTCTGTTCTCTACTGGGTGGGTTCTGGTCTGTTCTCTACAGGGTGGGTTCTGGTCTGGGTTCTCTACTGGGTGGGTTCTGGTCTGTTCTCTACTGGGTGGGTTCTGGTCTGGGTTCTCTACTGGGTGGGTTCTGGTCCGTTCTCTACTGGGTGGGTTCTGGTCTGTTCTCTACAGGGTGGGTTCTGGTCTGGGTTCTCTACTGGGTGGGTTCTGGTCTGTTCTCTACTGGGTGGGTTCTGGTCTGGGTTCTCTACTGGGTGGGTTCTGGTCCGTTCTCTACTGGGTGGGTTCTGGTCTGTTCTCTACTGGGTGGGTTCTGGTCTGTTCTCTACTGGGTGGGTTCTGGTCCGTTCTCTACAGGGTGGGTTCTGGTCCGTTCTCTACTGGGTGGGTTCTGGTCCGTTCTCTACTGGGTGGGTTCTGGTCTGTTCTCTACTGGGTGGGTTCTGGTCCGTTCTCTACTGGGTGGGTTCTGGTCTGTTCTCTACTGGGTGGGTTCTGGTCCGTTCTCTACAGGGTGGGTTCTGGTCTGTTCTCTACTGGGTGGGTTCTGGTCCGTTCTCTACAGGGTGGGTTCTGGTCTGTTCTCTACTGGGTGGGTTCTGGTCTGTTCTCTACTGGGTGGGTTCTGGTCTGTTCTCTACTGGGTGGGTTCTGGTCCGTTCTCTACTGGGTGGGTTCTGGTCTGTTCTCTATGCTGGGTGGGTTCTGGTCTGTTCTCTATGCTGGGTGGGTTCTGGTCTGTTCTCTATGCTGGGTGGGTTCTGGTCTGTTCTCTATGCTGGGTGGGTTCTGGTCTGTTCTCTATGCTGGGTGGGTTCTGGTCTGTTCTCTATGCTGGGTGGGTTCTGGTCTGTTCTCTATGCTGGGTGGGTTCTGGTCTGTTCTCTACTGGGTGGGTTCTGGTCTGTTCTCTACTGGGTGGGTTCTGGTCTGTTCTCTACTGGGTGGGTTCTGGTCCGTTCTCTACTGGGTGGGTTCTGGTCTGTTCTCTATGCTGGGTGGGTTCTGGTCTGTTCTCTAAGCTGGGTGGGTTCTGGTCTGTTCTCTATGCTGGGTGGGTTCTGGTCTGTTCTCTATGCTGGGTGGGTTCTGGTCTGTTCTCTATGCTGGGTGGGTTCTGGTCTGTTCTCTATGCTGGGTGGGTTCTGGTCTGTTCTCTATACTGGGTGGGTTCTGGTCTGTTCTCTATACTGGGTGGGTTCTGGTCTGTTCTCTATGCTGGGTGGGTTCTGGTCTGTTCTCTATGGTGGGTGGGTTCTGGTCTGTTCTCTATGCTGGGTGGGCTCCCAACGTGTGTTCATTCCATGCATGTGCATGCACCCATGTGTCTTTATTTCCACATGCATATCGCCACTGTCTCCGGGCAGAAACCTATGTCTAAAACCGTTACTTTCCAGGAAATACTGTAGAAAATAGTTATACTTACGGTATGTTCCAATGGGATCATGTAGTTATTACAGTATTTAGTCACGAGTTCTTGTTAATACTGTTTATGTTCACATCCCGTTTGTATGCGAGAGCTGGCGAAAACTTCTGGGAACTCAGATTAGTGTTCACGGGTTAAATATTTATAAAACTCACAGACAGAATTAACTACTTTCAAGCTGGAGTGCCTATTTGACATCAATATGCAAGCTATTCAATAGCTTTCAAAAAGTAGCAAAAATATCTTGATCAACAAGCTCACAACATGTTGTGATGCAAGTGTGTTTATCAGCAACTTTGGCTACTTTTGCACATTTGACGAAGTATTAATTCATGAAAAAACATAAAAAGATGAAATATGGAGATACCAGTTTTCGGGCCCGACAGCGACAATATCAGAAAGACAAAGAGAGAGAGAGTAGTTGTGTATGTGTGAGTGATCATGCACATGCAGGACAGAGAAAATTAAATATGTCTATGAGAAGGGAAGTCTGTGTGACTGCACGTAGTGTACAAATATCCATGCATGCTTACAGTATGTATCTGCAGTATGTGTGACCAGTCATCCGTGTACTGTGCATGCATGTGTGTACATAATATGGATTATGCATATGGTGCCTATAGAGAAACATCCAGAGCGTTCATTTGGGCTTGGCCATGTATAAATATTTGATGTCGTAATATGAGAACACATTGTTCATACCGTCTGGGATTTGGGGTATTATGGTAATACCTTGTCTTTTCCTGGTTTTTAAAGTTATGTAACGTGCTTATGAACAATAAGGCCATCACACGCATAGCACTTACAATAACAAATGACACCGATCATCCCCTGTATCGCTACTTCAAACTCATGCCATCTGGGCGAAGATACAGAGCCTTGAAGTGGGAAAAGGTTCGTTTTAGCAGGAGTTTTGTCCCCTCAGCCATAGCGGCATTAAACAAACTGCCCCGTTGATAGGAAAAGGATAGGGGAGGGGGGGGGGGGAGAGAGAGAGTGGGATTAAGTGACTATGACATCAAAGTCAAGGGGCCAATCCCAGATTACTTTTCAGCCTAATTATAAAAATAAAAAAACAGACCACAGAAAATCCACTGAATGTTCAAAGTTACGTTTTTTGGGGTGTAATTGAGGTCATAACCCCCCCCCCCCCCCCAAAAAAAAAGTGAAAATGAATGTCATAGAACCTTTAAAATAAGTGTTAAATAGCGCTATTCTGATATAGTCTTTCATGTCTCATACAGTTAATTCATACAGGAAGAACAAACAAGTGAAATTGCAAGTGAATACACAAAGAAATGAGCAGACAAAATTGGAACTGGAACAACTGAAGCTGATAAATGGGTACTCTCTCCTGATTGGATTAAATTGGCAACACACCTGAAAATGTTTTCTGAGCTGGAGAGACGGGAAGACCCTTGTTTACTGAACAAACACTCTGTGATTACCATCAGAATATAGAGCTTTAACATTTTAACAATAAACATTTCATTTAAAAGAAAATACTACTTACCCTACCTTTAATTGAAGTCATTACAGTATAAAATGGGCCGTACTGTTAATTTATCCATTTATAAATCAGAGTTGAAAACCTTGCAGGCTTATGCAAAGGTTAAAAGGTTTAAATAGTGTGGGGAAATGTGGCTGTGTAAGGGTTTGTTCTGTGTGAGAGTCATGGTTTCATCAGTCACCGGTTGCCCGGGCGTCCTCCTTGATGAGGACGTCATCGGTGTGTGTCTGGTGCCAGCTCCCCCTCTGTATCCAATTCCACTGAACAGATGATCATCTAGGGGGCGGGGGGGCATGCTGAGAGACACCCTGCACACACGCACACACACACACACACACTTTCTCTATGTCTTGCTTTCTCTTCACCCGTTCATTCTCCCTCTTAAACTCATCACTAGCCCTAACCTCCTGCCTCTCTATCTTCATCACTAGCACTCCCTCTCTCTCTCTCTGCCACCCTGGTATGGATTTCAGTGTTGTAACTATTAGATGCAGCCTCTGTTTCTGTCTCTCTCTCTGTCTCTGATTCTCTGCCACCCTGGTATGGGTTTCAGTGTAGTAACTATTAGATGCCACAGGCAGTAGGCATTCAGCCAGTGTCCATTACACTGTCAGAACGAGGAACCAGCAACAGGAGAAGAAACTCAATGCATCATCATGTCCTCTCTCTCTCTGTCTCTCTCTTTCTGTCTCTCGCTGTCTCTCTCTGTCTCTCTCTCTCCGTCTCTCTCTCTCTCCCTCTCTCCCTAAGCCACAGAGACAGAATAAATACAAACAGAGCAGCGCCTTTCTTTCCAGAGTACAGTATGTGAGGCCGAGGCGTTTATTTGCACCCTCCTCTTCAGCGTAGTGTGTGGCGCCGCTCTTTCTACAACGCTGAAGCGTGTTGGTGGGTGGGTAGTGTTGGGGGGGGGGGGGGGGGGGCATCAAACAGGAGGGCTGATCTCTTTTTGTTCAGCTTGGTGAGATGAGAGGCACAAGGAATATTCAAATCAACGATATGCTGTTGAATTTTAGATACACGTCCTCCATCCCACGAGGGGTATTCTGAATCTTAAATTAATGCAGTGCTTGCTTCGACAGTGTGTGTATATACCAACTTAAATGAGGCGAGAAATTGTGTTGGTTCAATGTGGCCTGAGGTGTTAGTAGTTTGAAGTGCTGATTTCAATAGAGGGGATCAACAGTAGTACAGAAGTACATTTCCAATTAATCTACTCTGTAGACGTTTCAGAAATTCCTTATAAAAAGCCCTTTATATAAGACTGGTTCCACGGTAACCAACAACAAGATGAATCATTAAAGGTAGGGGTAAGTGATTTTCTTTGGTTAAAATAAGTGTTAAATAGCTCTATATAGTGAATAAGAAAGAGGTTGCGCATCAACAATGGGTTTTCTCAGTGGAGTGCTAGACCCAAAATCCAGTATACATATCAAAAATAGGAATTGAAAAGGTACCCCAAAAGGTAGCACAAACGAACGCTTGTAAAGCGTTCGTTTATTGGTGTGAGCCAATAAAAATTGGACATGTGAGTACTTTGTCCTCCATTGATTTGATTTGATTTTTTTCAATTCCAATTTTGAAGCTCTATATAGTATTCAGTGCTATAGAGTGTTTGTTCAGTAACAGGAGTCTCCATGTAGCCCTTTACTATTTGCACAGAAAATACATTTTCAGGTTGGGATACCAATTTTATCCAATCAGGATAGAGAACTGGAGACAGGATACAGATTAAACAAGTGAAATTGGAAGTGATGACACGAATAAATGAGCAGACAAAATGGAACTGGAACACCATAAAAATGAAAAATGACATTTCTGTTCATTGAAGAGCTGGAGAGATGGGGAGACTCCTGTGACTGAACAAACACTCTATAGCAATGATTACAATCAGAAAACAGTGCTTTAACCTTTTAACAAAAAACTTTGTCTTTTAACCAAACAATATCACTTAACCTACCTTTAAACATTAAACAATTTGATTTGAGGGTTCTCCTCAGACTTGCGGTCAGACAGATACAAATATTTATGTTTTCTTTTTGGTTCTCGTTAACTGTTGGTCCGGACCGTTCGAATTGCCATTTGGCACTGCACTGCCTTGGGGTCATATGAGACACACACGGCAAGTTTGAGACCACTCAGTCGGACGTTTTCAGAGTTATGCTGGCCACAGAGTGACACACACACACACCAGGGGCGTAGCCACAGGTGGGCCGCGACATAGAAAGCTGGCCCACCCAATCGATTTTGCAAAAAGAATATATATATAATTATTTATTTGATAATAAATCTGTAAAATCAGGCAAAAATAAGAATTAAATAACATAACCCTAACCTAACCCTAACACCGAAATAAAGTAACCAAAAAACGGGAAAATGCTGCGCGAGCGTGCATGCGTGCCCACCCGCTCTCGCCTAGGCCCAGCTTATACTAGCGTTCTGGCTACGCCACTGACACACACACAAACAGTGAGTTATAATTAACTATTAACAAATAGATTTGAACTTATTTTCCTTGCATGGCTGCTGTTTATTTGTAAAATAAATCAAATCAAATCAATGGCAGGGGTCAGGGGATGTATGGAGGCTACAGTTGTGTGTGTGTAATGTGCCATTGACATACGGTGCGAGTCCTCTTTGTACCGCAACCTGTCGAAACTCATTATTTGCTGAACTGTGACTCTGGGAGCGCGACCTTATCCGATCCAATACACTGGACAGTGTATGACCTGACCTCTGAACCAACATGTGTGTGTGTATTGACCCGGCACCACCACACCACCTCATACGTCACCATTACATGTCCTATATAATGAGAGCACCATTGTACAGCTCAGCTTCATGCCGGTCTTAATTGGCATGATGTATGTCAACGCAGGTTATTTTTAAAAAAAGAATAAAGAAAGAGCCTATATTGTATGAAATCAAGGTGTATTCTGTCAGCATCCAGTGGTGGGAAAAGTACTCAAATTTTTAACTTAAAGTAATACTAGGTAACTTTAAAACAAAAACTAAAGTTAAATTGTATATCTTTTGTGAGTGGCAAATGTTTCACAACACCCACTCCATGAATTTCACCCCCGAAAGCCTTTTATTTATATATTTTCTATTGAACGGTGTCGGGGGAGACTCTCCCGCGAAAATGACGTCATCCGGCCGGTTTCCTGTTTGGCCAGGAACTACCGCACCGGTTTCCTGTTTGGCCAGGAACTACCGCGATAATAACAAAAAGGAACCTCACGCTGATTTTAAGAGAATGTAGGATTGGAATATCGAAAAACAACAGAAAAAGAAAACACAGCTCATGGTAACTAATGCTCCACTGGCTAAGAGAAACGATCCGCAGATAGTATAAAACAATTAAAAGAACGCTTTTTGAAACGCTTCCGGTGAAAACTAATGGAATTCTGGGTAATCGAGGACACGGAAAATTGTATGCAGTGACGGTAGTGACCAGCAGAGGTTGCTAAAAATCGTTATTTGTGAACCTGCATTGTACAACTTTAAAGGTGTAGTGAAATGAAAAATATGTTTTTCACACTTTTAGAGCATATCCGTGGTCATCATATGGGCATACCTAACAATAGATGCCAAAAAAAATAAAAAAAACCATTTTTGTGTATTTTTATATCTAAAGTCCCTAAAAAGGCAATCTTAATTACTTCCTGTAAACGAAAACGTGCTGCGTGATGACATAACGCAGCCTTCATGAATATAAATGAATCTTGATTACATGCACCTGTTTGATTCCCATAGCTTCACGTTCTTCAAACACAGCTGATTTTAATTACAGAGATACTCCGTTTTTAATCTCATTGAAGATGAGTGTATTACTCTTTTTAAACTTCATCTGCACACTAAAATATGTATCTGAAAACATTATAGGTTAGAAATAAGCCAGGTAGTAGCAAACGTGCTTCACTGGCCGTCTCTCTCTCACTTGTAAACAAACACTAGCCGTGTTGCGCACGGCTGAAGTGATTGAGATCCAACGTCCCATAGCCTGAAGGGATGGGACCTTCTGATTGGTTTAGAGTCGGTTGAGCCGACGTTTCAGACTGAACCTTCAAAATAAAATGACCGAAAATGTCACTGCAGTGCGCCTTTAAGTAAAAGTATCAATACTGCAATGTAAAGTAAAAGTCCGGAATACCAAATTTACTTGAGTAAAAGATGCATTGTGAGCTTGTAGATCGGCTATTTTCAAATGGCCGAAATGTATATAGGGCTGAAGTGGTTACTGTATGTTTTGTTTTGTAATAATAATCAAAATCTGCAAAGTAAGTAGTACCTAAAGTTTTCAAATAAAAGTAGTGAAAGTACAATATTTGGATTTGAGATGTAGTGGAGTAGAAGTAAAAGTATTGGAAATTGGAAATACTCAAGTAAAGTACAAATACCTCAAAATTGTATTCAAGTACAGTACTTGAGTAAATGTGCGTACAGTACAGTAGTTACTTTCCACCACTGTCAGTACCCCCCCCCCCCCAAAAAAGAAAGAAAGAAAAACTTTTTGACTGTGTTAATTTGCTTGAACTCGAGCACAGAATATATCAGTGATTCTGATTCTGGTTTGAACATTGTGAAAGCCGTCAGGACATCTAGTCTTGGCACATTGATGCATGCAGGGAAAGGTGAATTATTCATTCATGTCGGTAAGAACAAAAACCAAATCCTGTGGATCTCGGGGATCCACGTGGGAACGCCGTCCTGGCTCGAAACGTGGCTCTCAGACATGACTTCAAGTGGCCAGCCTTGTTATGTATGTCAGTCATCTATGATGTATGACTCCAAATTTGGGTATAAGGCTTCAGCCCCTTTTGACTTCCATTATGGATTTACAGTTAAATATTTCAAAAGGTATAAAACAAAAGTTTTGAACGAGACATTTTGGTGCTGATCGGTTTGAGAGAGTAGTTCCGCGGGCACACAGACATAGACACACAGACCAACCCTGTCTCTACACCAGGGGTCTTCAACAGGGTGTCCGGGACCCCTAGGGGGTCCTCAGAGTTACTACAGTTGGGCCGCCAAATCTTTGTGTAATGTGATTTTTTTTTAACCCTAGCATCCCCTTTCTGAGGATAACTTCAGCCAAAAATAGCAGATCTACAAGCTCACAACGCCTCGCGCTGCTGCAAGGCGTTGTGAGCTTGTAGATCGGCTATTTTTGGTAAAAAGGTTTGGTGTAGAGGGGAAAAAAGAGCAGACTAAAAAGGTTTCATCTGCAACACAATTCTGCAATACAATATACTGCTTCATCTCTCTCTCAGCTAGGGGGTCATTGGCCTGAAAAACATTGAAGACCCCTGCTCTAGACTCCTGCAGAGCCACATACACCATAACAATCTGCAGTACAACCAAAAACAAATCACATATCATAAAACAATTTCATATTAAAGCTGACTAAAATGACACTTCTCTCTAAAGCTCTCTAAAAGTCTTGATCCTGCAAACCCAATCTGAATTTGGCTAATTGAAATAGGGCCCTATTTTCACAGGTGCCTTACCCCATTATCCCTAAACTTTTTTGCCATTTTTTACTATTTTTAAAAACATTTTCAAATAGTTCAAATAGTGAATCTACAAGCTCACAACGTGTCGATGTAGATCGGCTAGTTGAACTATTTGAAAATGTTTTTAGAAATAGTAAAAAATGGCAAAGAAATGTAGGGATAATGGGTAAGGCACCAGCGAAAATAGGGCCTATAGTCTGCTCTACTCTACATTATGTACTAAGTCCTGAGTGTTAATTCATCCATTTGTAACTCCCAAGAGTATGTAACCAAGTGGACCCTTAAATGTAACCCTATTTGGTTTAATTTGGTTATATTTACATTTGCACACTCAAGAGTTAAATTAACACTGAGGACTTTATGGTTGGCATGCCCTAGCGGGATGACTGTGCGGGTTCCGTAGGGGTCCTTCTGAGGGGCAGATGAGATGAATAGGGGGAGTTGGGTTCTGGAACAATGATGTCTGACACCGTCTGTCTGCTGATTAAAAGCGCAGGAGGTTCCAAGGAGCTCCTGTCACTCTGACTCAGTCCCACAGAGCTCAGAGGAGCTCTTGGGTCCACATCAAAGGACCTTGGATTGTGGAAGTGTCTTTTTTTTTGTTTGGGGATTTTGCTGCCAATGTCTAGAAACTAGAGGCAGTGGATTGGAGAGTTAGCATAGATAAAACATCTGGACATGGGACTGTGCCAGGGGTTCAATATGTAAAGAGTTGTTCCACTTAAGCTCTACAGTAGGGAACTGTACTTCTTTGAACAACAACATTTGTTTCTCTATTTAATAGAGAAAATAGCAATCTACTACAAGATCACAAAGTGTCGCATTGCAACACGTTGTGATCTTGCTATTCTCGCTATTCTGAATTAAAACAAACCCCCAAATTGACCAAGGTATATTTAATATTTAAGTTAATGTGGTTAATATACATTTTAAATTAAAATGAAGCAGCTGGCTCTACTTCTTGTAAACATTTATCTTCCTCTTGATGGGTCAGAAATATGCTTTGAGCGTGAACAAATCATCTTTGGTTCCCACATAAGAATGTCAGAGCCAATGACGAAATAGAGATTATTTGACTAAATAAACGTAGTCAAAATAAGCCGAAGTAGAGGTGTGCACATTACATTACATTACAGTCCTTTAGCAGACGCTTTTATCCAAAGCGACTTACAATAAGTGCATTCAACATAGGTAGGGAACTAAACTAATCACCTGAAGTCTTAAGTGCATTCTCTTCTAAAACAAGGAACTAAGAGTATACCTAGTGCTAAGGTAAAAGTGCAATATATCAGCTACCTACTTTCTTGAGCATAGGCGGCGGGTGAGCTTGACAATTGGGAAGGCACGTGCAACGCGCAAAAAAATGCGGTTTCTGGGCGGATTGTGTTAGTTTCTTTTTGGCTTTTGGTTACTTTATTTCGGTTATAGGGTTAGGGTTAGGTTAGGGTTAGGTTATTTAATTCGTATTTTTGCCTAATTTTACTGATTTATTATCAAACAAATTACTAAATAAATATAATATATTATATATAATTTGCACAATTCCCAGAATTTCCCAGCATAACATTTGGGAAGGCTTAGAGTAGCCTTCATTACCCGCCGACGCCGCCTATGCAGATGAGACAAATAGGGGAAAAAAATGAGCAAGAGCTAAAACAAATAAGTGTATCGAATAAACAAGATACAATAAAACAAGAGTTCGTACAACTAATTAACAACAAGTAGGCAAGGCGAAGAGGAAGGGTAGTGTTTCCTAAAGAGGTGGGTTTTCAGCCTGCGGCGAAAGATGGGCAGTGACTCGGCTGTCCTGACATCAGTGGGGAGTTCATTCCACCACTGTGGGGCCAGAACAGAAAAAAGCCGTGACCGTGTAGATCGGCCAAAAGGACCACTGAGCGACGATGCAACCAGTCGCCCAAATGGCGGCAGACCAAAGTGGTCGGTCTGCCGCCACAGTTTAGTTAGTATTTTTCAGCCTACGTTTGTTTGAACTTTTTACCGTACCCTCTGATGGACAACTTTGCAGACAGGAAGACTATAGACATGCAGACAAATATACATGCAGACAGACAGACTATTGATTACAATAATTTGGCAAATTAGTGAGTGTGACAGTATAGCCATGACAAATCCACAATCCAGAACTTATTTAACCCTAAAAATGGTTAAATGTTTAACCACATGAACCCTGCAAAACTAGACAATGTAATGCTGCGCTGTGAGCATGTAGATCGTCTATATTCGGTGGAGATATATTGCAGTAGAGGGGAAAAGGAGCTAGTATAGAACCTATAGGGACACTGCCTAATAAAGCAATTTTTGCTTTATTAGACAGCAGGGTGCATGTAGACTCTACATATTCTCAGACCACTGTCTCTCTACATTGTAGAGACAGGAAACCAAGGTCAGAGAAGGGAGACTGATGGGTGTCGGATTAAAACTCAGGTTCTCGCAACTCACAAGGAGCACGTGGCCGAGCCACAGGGCACCCCCCATTCACATGTTCTTGAACTGCGTTCTTGAAGTCTTTAACTGTATTAGACAGAAACTGGGCTTTCTGAAACTTGATAAAACTGTAGTAGATCAAAACACAGGTCAGGTTAACGACGTTTCCAAATATAACTAATGTAAAAACAAAGCTTTTACAGCTCAGAGAGAGAACATTCCTCAATTAAATTCAATAAATCACTGAGAAAACCAGAATCATTTGTAGCACAACAATAGCGTTTTAAAAGCTGCTGTCATCCTGAGGGAAATTTCAGAACGGGGCCTTTAAGGCTGCAATGCATAACCTTTCAAGTGAATAAAACATTATTTTGTATTTTTGTAAGGACCACAAATAGTAGGCAAGTGGTATATTGAATGAAGGTCAAACTGCATTATATCCTCAATATTTTATTATAGCTCTTACAGTAGAACTTTTGGAGCTCGCAGTGGGACCCGGGTTCAAATCCCGGGTACAGGACGTAAAAGTTAAGGATGGTAGTTTAGCCCATTAAGACCGGGAACGCATTTTTTTAATGTCTTTGGCTATTCAAAAATAGCAGATCTACAAGCTCATAGCGCGGCACTCGTAGCGCGGCACCGAGTGCCGCGCTACGAGCTTGTAGATCTGCTATTTTTTTTTAAATCGTGAATATTTGCGCAAATCTTTGAATATACATTTTAACTCAAATCTTTGCTTCTGGGGGTCCCTGGAACAAAATATTTTGATATGGGGGTCCGCGGACAAATACATATAATTTTGGTGGTCCTTGACATGAAATATGTTTGAGAACCACTGATATATAACATCATAAGTGAAAAAAAAATCAGTTCAGAAGACGCTTTTGCACACATTTTCACGCTTTTAAAAAAAAATAGCAGATCTACAAGCTCATAGTGTGGCACTCTGTGCCGCGCTATGAGCTTGTAGATCTGCTATTTTTGAATAGCCCAAAGAAATCTTATAAAATGACACAGATGCGTTCCCGGTCTAAATGAGTTAAGGCTGAGATGCATCATGAATAAGAGTTAAGACCTGGCAGGCATCTCTCTGTGGGCACACTGGATGATGGGGAATATAAAACTCCAACAAAAAGAAAATAGGTACAAGGAGTTCTGTCTTTATTCATGCTGCTGCATATGAGATGAGCAGAAGAGAATGTACGTTGGTTGACAAGGCAGCTGGTGGAGCGCAGTATAAACATAAAAGGGTTTGCTTCTATGAGAGAGAGAGAGAGGGCTTTTATTGTTTCCTGAGGCAGCGCTGCATCATATAATCAAATGGAGTGGAAGACACGAGAGAAAGTGACAGGAACCTTTTTTGTGTCTGTGTGCGCACACACACACACACACACACACACCTATTGTCAGTGGTGGAAAAAGTACTCAAACTTTTTTACTTTTTTTACTTACATTTTGAGCGGAAACCCCTATTTGTAACTATACCTTTCAGAACGGGAACCCCTTTTGGGGTTCTTGTTGGTATGTACTGTATATACTGTAGCAACATACATAATTTTAAAGTCTTTCAGAACACTTAGGTCAGGATTTAGAAGGTACAGAAATTGTTAAAATTATGTTTTTATGTGGACGCGCCTCCAGTTCATTAAGTATACCTGGTTCTCACCTTAGCACCTCCTCCACCACCTTAGCACCACCCACCTGTCCTAGTCCCTCCTCCTCCTCCTCATGCCAACACCTGTGGTGTTATGATAATGAGGGGGAGGGTATGTTTTTACTATGTCACTAAAGCGCTGTTTCTCTATTGGCACGTTTGACCCTCAAGGTTTCAGCCTCCAGGTAGAAACTCAAAATAGTCAGAGAAGACATAAAACACCATAAAAACACCACCAGGGGGCTTAATGAAGTTCTATCAACCTCATAGACACATGAAAAACAGAAAAAGTTTTTAAGTAAAAGTATCAATACTGCAATGTAGAAATACTCTGTTACAAGTAAAAGTCCGGAATTCAGAATTTACTTGAGTAAAAGTACAAAAGTATTGGTATCAAAATGTACTTAAAGTACCAAAAGTATAAAGTACTCATTAAGCAGAATGTCTTCCAATGTTTCAAACGTATAAAATGTATGAAAATCTTTTGAAAATGGCAGATCTAAAAGCTCACAGTGCGTCGCATCGTGACGCATTGTGAGCTTGTAGATCGGCTATTTTCAAATGGTCGAAATGTATACAGGGCCGACGTGGTTAATGTATGTTTTCGTAATAATAATCCAAATCTTCAAAGTTACTAAAGTTTTCAGATAATTCTAGTGGAGTAAAAGTACAATATTTGCCTCTGAGATGCAATACAAGCTACAGATACAAGCTACATCAGCTATTTCCAGTGAAGACATTTTACAGGGTTTAATTGGCTGAGAGAGGATTGTTAAGAGCAGTTCTTAAGAGCACCCTGACAGCATTCTCATTCAAAGAGCATTGTACGGTACTTGAGACGAGGAAGTTGTTATTCTACAGCAGTTTCCCTCACCTCATGTAAACTCTAAAATGAGTTCAACCTCTGCGGGTCAGAGCCAGGATTAGCCCGAGTAATGAAGTGTGAGCCCAATATGACGGCTCGTCACCCAACACTTCTAATAATCACGTCTAGAACGGGCCTGTGTGAGAGAGAGAGAACTTTTCTAAAAAGTTTAGAACAGGTCATATAAACCACCTGCCAAAACACCATTAGCGTTTGGATCCAGAACAGTCCGGTTTGTTTTAAGATCCTCACACTTATCTGAGGTGTTTTTTGGCAGTGACATGTTGTGCGGGAACCTTGCCCTACGTGACCTCTAGGTGTGTGTAGCGCTTGTGTGGGCTAGAAGGTCTTATTCCTGGAGACACCGTGACGTATCTGCCCTTACTGATATACCCATTACTGGGTTTAGTCATGATGGGTTTGGCCCCAGTAAGATAGATAACCCTCTTAAAAACAGACTGCCTCCCTCTTCAAACCCACAACCATTTTCAATGTTGAGTGTTGGTCTAACTTTGGCTTTGGCACAGTCTCTGATTCCTCTCTTTGGATCTCTCTTATCAAACATTTATTTATGTAGTACTTACTATCACAAACATGAGAGTGTGTGTGTGTGTGTGTGTGTGTGTGTGTTCTCCCCTTAACACATTAATCCAATATGGATCATCATTAGCTCATATCCTGTCTAGGGTTTGATAAGGCTCATTCACTTGTGATATGCTGCTAACCAGGCCAAGCGCCCTTCTGAAAGAAACAGCTTAGACCAGCATAAGCTGGACCAGCAACTTCTTGCTGTTTTTGTTCAGCAGGGCTAACGCTAACCGCTATCATTGGACCATGCAGGAGGAGATATTGAGTGTGCTTAAACCTTACCTTTCATGTAGCATCTGGTCTTTCGGTAATGGTGTGGTCATTCAGTAGTGGCGTCTTCATCGCTCGCTGCTGGCAGTGTAGTTTGGTTTGGTCGGATGTATTTACAAACGAAGGTGCTCCATACAAAACATGCTAATAACACGAATACAAACAACTGAGGAGATTGTGGTTTTCTCAGTAATGGTGCATTAATACTGGTTCTCCTCCTTGAAGTCTTCCCCCTAGAAACACTCCAGTCAGTCCATATTTCCACACCGTGACACCGCCTATGGCAGGCAGGCAGGCAGTCCAACATGCACAGGCCCAAAGGTTAGCCTTGCTTGCCCTAGCTCTTCCTGGTCCAATGTCACATGACCTTTACTCCTCTCTCTACAGTGATATCGAAAATAGCAGATCTACAAGCTCACAATGCCTCGCATTGCGATGCATTGTGATTGTAGATCGGCTATTTTCAAATGGCCGAAATGTACAGTATATAGGGCTGAAGTGGATATAATATATGTTTTGTAATAATAATCAAAATCTACAAAGTTAACTAGTGACTAAAGTTTTCAAATAATTGCAGTGGAGTAAAAGTACAATATTTGCCTCTGAGATGTAGTGGAGTAGAAGTAAAAGTACTGCAAATTGGAAATACTCCAGTAAAGTAAGTAAAACATACCTCAAAATTGTACTTAAGTACAGTACTTGAGTAAATGTACTTAGTTACTTTACACCACTGACTATAACAGTGCTGTCTTGGCCATGCAAACACCCAAGATGTCTTAAACTTCAGGTTTCTATTTTAGGGGAGACAACAGCATTCCATTTGTGGGATTTAAAAAACAAAATATATATATATATATAATTATAGGGCATTTTCTTAGCCCTATAAGCTTTGTACATGAAAAGTATCTAAACTAGCCAAGATACAAGCTCACGTTCTGAGCATTCACTACATTTTCCAAAAAGGAAATGCATGTATTTAATTCAGTCTGAACAGAAGCAGGGATAAAACGTATCCCCACCGGCCATAAAAAATTAATGAACAACCAGGTAAAAGTAGAGGCGTGGACCCTCACCCCCAATCAACCCCAGCAAATGCAACCCTGGGAGACGATGTAGAATAGATGATCAAACTGCTACGGCCAGGCTTAAACTCCATTATTCCACTCTCATTATTTTGCCTTTCATTTCTGACATTCCTGGCATGCTGTTTGTCTATGGATAGAAGCTATTTTATTGCCTAGCTCAGTCAGATGATGACCTGGAACCGAGCCAAGACAAATGAACTGAACCCAGACCACGGTATCGAATCCAAACAAACAATGCCGTCTTCTCTTTCTAGGACATATAGTACTGTCATGGCTCTCCGTATCAAAGTTCCCCATACAGTGCAAGGCATAGGGAGCCCAAGTCTAGTTGCTCATGTGAGTCATAGTGCCACTGCTTCATGAAGATTAATTTGAGTGCCAGCGTACTGATGACTTGGCACATGAGACCTCAATTATAGGGCTGAACAATGAATCGGAAATTAATCAAAACTACTGCAATTTCCAAATAGCTAGAGGCTGCAACAAACTGCCCAAGAGAGAGGGGGGTTCACAATGGACTTCTATTTTAGGTAATATTTGGTATAATTGATGATGTATAATATTCATTTCACCCGCATGTATACTTAAAGGACCGTACATTTTTGCATGCTTAGCTCACTGTCCAGAAGTCATGGCCTTAGTCTGTACTGTGAACTTTACATTACTGCTGACAATTCTCAGTTTTCCTGCCCTTCCAAGAAGTCATTGGTTTACATTTGATTGATGGATGGATGGATTGATTGATTGATTGATTGATTGATTGATTGATTGATTGATTGATTGATTGATTGATTGATTGATTGATTGATTTATTGATTGATTGATTGATTGATTGATTGATTGATTGATTGATCGATCGTGAAAAGATGTTGTCAAGTCAAGTCAAGTCACCTTTATTTGTCTAGCACATTTAAAAACAACAGAAGTTGACCCAAAGTGCTTTCCATTCACAATAGCATCATAACAACCTCATAAAATACAACATAGTAAAAGAAACATAAGAGCAATACCTCAAACAAATACAGCATAAATAGAAGAACATAAAAGCAATACATGCAATACATTCCATGGCCATAAGTTAATTGCCCTCAGACTGAGCTGAAGGCAATGGAGAAGAGGTGGGTTTTTAGGGTGGATTTAAGCACTTCAATGGTGGAGCTGGACGTTGTGGTAGTTACAGACAGTATACAGAATTGAAGCTGGACTTAAAAAAAATAAATAACCCGTCATCACAATTTTGGTAGAAAAATCACAGTTTGATATTTTTCCCAAATCGTTGCCCTAACCTTAATGCAGCCGAGGCAAACTGTAGGCCTAAGGCCATATTTATAGCCTACTTAGTTGTGCAAGGGTGTCACACGCAGTGAAAATAAGTAGACCTATAACTCACACTTAACCTTGTTGCAAGTGTCAAAAGCTGTTGGAGTGTAGTTCCTAGAAGGCTTTGAAGAATACCTGGAGTTTACACAATTGTCACCGCATTTACAGTAGCAGGAAACTCAACAACCCTATGTCCCACTTGATCAAAATGACATCTATGTGAGGGTGAACTCAAGGCAAGAAATGATTTGTCCACGGTCTCCATGTTACTCCCGTTCATCTTTTTCACTTTGGTATCACCCTCTTTATCATACATACATATCATTAAGTAAGCAACTGTACATTCATTGTACAAGCAATGGTGTTAAATCATTTGTTTCCCCAAATGAATAGAGTCCTTTTAATTAATTCAACTTATGAAACTCATTAGGAATCTGCTCCATTGCATTTCATGTTTTAACACAGGGAACAAATTACAACATTCTTCTGTTTTACAACGTTCTTTTTTCTCCCAATTTAGTCGTTATGCCAATTAACACTCCCCACGCCTTTCTGTGCTGCCACTGCTATTGTTCCCAATTGGCTCACCTACCAGTGAGGAGCCCGCACATGGGGGGACGTAGCAGTGGTGGGAAAAGTACTCAAATTCTTTACTTAAGTAAAAGTACCAATACTGCAATATGGAAATACTGAAGTGTGAAGTGTCCTGAATTAAAAAATGACTTGAGTATTGCCATCAACATATACTTAAAGTACCAAAAGTAAAAGTACCAAAATGTTTGAAAATAGCAGATCTACAAGCTCACAATGCGATGTGTTGTGTTCAACACCGTTCAACACCGCCCACTGACAAACGCTGGCAATTGTGTTTGTAATTTGTATAGATGCCTGGCCAAGCTGCATGATTGCTTGGCGATGGATTTGAACCCCTAGACTCTGCGGTGGTGGTGGTGGATAAGTAGCCTACTATTGTGCCACCTGAGCTCCACAACATTGTTCTGTTTTATTCTCAGTTTAGGGTTTCCTCCTATCAACAAAGCTTCAATGTCTTTTAAAGTGTACAGTGCCTCACTGCCTCCTGCACGTGGTTAGAGCTTAATAAAAATATGCCAGGGAACATATTTCCTTAATTTCCATACTACAAGCTATGTCGTTTAACTAACTATCAGTTAGGTAATCAATTTTAAATGAAGCCGGCATGCACAGCATGGCTAAAAGTAAGGTGAAATGAGCTGTGCAGATATCTAAAGGGAATCATCGCTGGGGGAGTTTAATAATATCCTCAGAGATGGATACTGATATGATACGATAACGATACGAGTCGACTCAACGCTTCTCGTGAGATGGTAATCAGCAATGTGATGCTGCGCTGCCACATCTCATACTTGTTGAGGACTGAGAGGAGCGTCTCCAAGCAAAAACAACTCCCTTTTACCCCCAATGTGCCTGTGAGCGCCTGATAAATGAAAAGCAAAGGATGCGTGGCAGAGAGTGTGTGTGTGTGTGTGTGTGTGTGTGTGTGTGTGTGTGTGTGTGTGTGTGTGTGTGTGTGTGTGTGTGTGTGTGTGTGTGTGTGTGTGTGTGTGTGTGTGCGTGTGTGTGTGTGTGTGTGTGTTTGTTGGGGGGGGTGTCAGCATGTAGGGAAGCAGCAAGCCTACGGCGGATATGAGTTTGATTACAGCACTTCTGGTGCTGGTCTGATTGCGTCACTTTTACAAACAACTCCACATTCAACACATTACAACCCAGAAGAGGGGGGAAAAATTATAATCCCTCCCATGTTGGAAGGTTGCTGCTTTGCATGTTGAGCTCATTACAGTGCCTCATTCGCCAAACTCATCACCACACCACAAGCTCTAGATTGCAACCCGTGCTGTCTTATCCTCACCAGGCTTCTTTTTTTTTATAGAACAGCTACATTTATTTCCCGTACAAACACACAGCAGGGCTGCTGCTAATTACTATCCTATTGTTCCCTCATACTTTTGGTGGCGGAAATGTTTCCCAGGCAACGGCGTTGCCGCTAGCCCAAAGCGTGCCGCGGCTGCTTCCCTGCTTTATTTGCCGTATTTGATCTGGAAAATATATTCGGCTGATTGATGATTGCATGAAATAGGAAAGAGCCTTTGTTCATTACTCATATATTTGTCTTGAGCTGTGCGCCGAGCAGCCGTGATGATACATATTGAATCCTACATTCAACCTTCTTTTTATTATTTTGAGATGGTCTCACCGGTTCATGATACAAAGGCCTGGGCCACAGGTGTTCAGCCGAAAAGGAAATTGGGGAAAAAAAGGAAATGGAATCCAGATGTGGAAATTGCAAGATACAATTAAATACTTAGTTCATTTTATTGATTGGTTAGACAAAAAAGGGTTGGGAGTGCAACTGGTCTTGGGCAGAGGCGATCACTGTATGTCTTTACTGGGCACCGGTTAGGCACAATGCATTCTCAATGTATGACAAATTGTTTGCAATAAATCTACCAGAAATCTGAAATGTTTTGGCTTTAAGGGTTAGACGGAGCCAGACAAATTAATCCCCATGAATGAGTATGAATTTTGAAAGCATTTGACTCGTTGTTTATCTCGTTTCTCAATGAGGTTATGAGCGATGCCGATGTGATTTGTTGTTTTGTTTTTGCAAGTTTGTGTGTCAAGAGAATTAATGGCGAAGGTCTTTAGATTGCAAAGTGCTCAAGATTATGAGTAAACACTGAAAATCATAAAATATTAATGAAAGATATGAAAGTTAGTAGACCTAATATGTATTATACATGTATATAAAAATGAATACACAAAAAAACAACAAACAGGGGAGATTTATAAAAGCAATGTGACCTTTCATCGTAACTGGAAGGAATATGTTGTGCAATGTGACAAAATAAGAAATAGCTCTCTTTTAAAAAAGGTAGAAGGGCAGCCGGGAGGAAAGTCTCTGTTCAGTCAGGGAATAAATGCGATCTCTCTGTTATGACCCATCCAATGAATTCTACACCTGCTGTAACCCCTAGGTCAGCTTGCTTTTTGTCAGATCTTTCCAGCATCTGCCCTGAACTTGACTTCACATCGATGAACCGCGTCCTGAGTGACGTGGAGTCACACACGCACACTCACACACACACACACACACACACACACACACAAGCAGCCTGCCACACTCGCCCAGGGCAGTCAGTGTTCACTCGAGCCCGATTTTTACTTCGGCGTACGAACTGTCCCAGCATGCCGTAAATAGCCGATGTACAAGCTCACAACGCGTCGCATCCACGACGCGTTGTGAGCTTGTACATCTGCTATTTTCAGGAGGGTGACACCGTCGTACGGTGGGAGTATTAGATTATCCATTATTCACTTATTATTCAATTATGACGCACATGAGTCCAGGCCTCCCTGCCAACGACCGCCATTAGACCACAGCTCTAAATCTCCACAACGTGGGCCCACATCCTCCTAATGGGAGCGCTGAATGAAGCCTAATGTCATCAAAAAGCAATAAAACCGACTTTATTTTTTATATCAGCCATCAGGATCTCTGTGCGTCACGATTCTGAGCAGTAGGATATTTGGATGCAGGCCTATATCATTCTATATTCTGTGGATGTTATTTTTAGCCGCAACATATACTGTAGATCAGTGTTGATTTCGTCGACTAAAACTATAGTTCGTCGACTACCTTTTTTCACTGACGAAAACTCAATAAAAACTAAGCTACGATGACTGAAACTATGACTAAATATATATATTATAAATATATTATATATATTTGTTGACAATTTTGTCAACAAATAAAAACTAGACTAAAATGTTAGGGAGGGACTAGAGGAGAAGAGATCCAGTAGAACTAAAAGACAAGTCATTTTATGTTTGGTTGCGTTCAGGTGTTACGCTCTGAAAATAGCAGATCTACAAGCCCACAACGCGTCGCGCTGCGACGCGTTGTGAGCTTGCAGATCTGCTATTTTCAGCATGCAACCAAGTGTAAATTCAGGCATTACGGCGCCATCAAGGCCCAAGGCCCGCCAAAAGAATTCTTTGTCGACTAAATCAACTGTAGATTTAGTCGACTAAAATGTTATGATATTTAGTCAACTAAAACTAAAACATTTCAGATGACAAAAATATGACTAAAACTAAATAGAATTGTATTCAAAAGACTATGACTAAAACTAAATAAAAATTTGATGTCAAAATCAACACTGCTGTAGATATATATATCCTGCCTCTGTAGATTGATAGTGTTTTTTTTGCACACATACAAAAAGGCCTCTGGCTCTCTCCGTCTTTCTCTGCAGCTGAAACACTTTTTCGTGCATTCATTATATCTCAGCTTTACTACTGCTGCAATAGATATCCTTCATGGCATCATCTCTAAAGTCATCAATATAAAGTCCAATATGTTCAGAACTAAGCTGCTCACTTGCTTGCAACAGCACCCGCTCTAGAGACCAGATCAAACACGTCCTCCAAGGTGGCCTTCACTGGCTTCCAGTCAAACAAGGAGTTGACTTCAAAATACTCCTCAACACCTATAAAGGTCGTTTCAGACGGGGACCGGTAGACACGCCTATGTAATTAATTTTCAATGAGAGGCGGGTGATTATTTGAGACGCGCGGAGAAGTTGAAGGTGAGAGAGGCAGCGAGCGCGGTCCCGTTAAATTCTCGCACTCGCGCTCGTTTGTGCACACGCCCGGGCGGCAAGAGCTGGATTGTGTTCATGCGCGCCAGGGGGGCCTCGAAAATTACTCTAGCCCAACTCCTATAAATCCGGCCCTGCTCACACTCCCTCGTGTCTGGCGATGCCAACCTCCTGGAAATCCCCAAGACCAAGTGCCGAACCCATAGGGTGATAGGGCCTTTTCAGTTGATGCCCCCTCCCAGTGGAACGCACACCCTAGGAAAACTGAGCAGAAAAAGATTCGCTTGCTGCATAAATATTAAGGAAAACTCATTAGACAGAGACTTAAGAAAATAGAATTTCTTTATTTTTAATTGCTCATAATGTGCTCTGTGCTCATAGTGAGGGGTGATTTTTTTTTAAAAAGCAAGCGTTTCGGTCCTGGGACCTTCGTCAGAGCTATATGGGTGGATCACAGACAAACAAGTTGCTTTTATAGGGCTCTAGATCAGCTCAGCTCAGGCGCTCAGGATCACTAGTCAAGGTCATCACCATGGCAAACGCACACCCTAACCACATCAAGGAGCCTCCCACCCCCCCATCCTTCAAAACCGGCCTCAAAACCAACCTCTTCAAAATGGCTTTCCCCAGCTAACCCCCCACCCCTGTTATTTTTACTGTTTATACTTTTAGACACAATATATTTTAATATATTATTAAATCATATATTTTTTTTTGCCTAATAACCTAATTTTTTCTTATTTTATTTCCATGCAAAGCAACTTTAAGTACTTAAAATAGCTAATCTGAGGTGTTATTATTATTATTACTAGACCTACTCCTTTTATCCCCATATATGGAGATTTCTGTGTCTGTCTCTGTGTCCCTTTTATCCCCATATGTATGTACAGTAGTCAGGCATGCCCGCATATGGAGCACTTAATTGCTAAGACAGTACTAGTTCAGGCGTATTCAGAATGATTGATGTCATGTATTAATATGGAATACAGGGCCAACAGGACAACATACTGGAGAGAATGCACACTTAAAAAGTGAAACTAAAACACATACAGAATGCGACCCAGTGGACTGAACAGCAGGAATAGAAACAATGCATATACAGTATAGACATACTGTCAAGTATGACAGTATGTCTCCTCTCACAGTAGCTTTGTCAGTGAGTAATAGTATTATTGAGAAGAGAAAAAAGTGAGTTTGTATCTTTACTTTAACAAAACCTCTACAAATAAAAGATGGAACCAAACACTTTAGTATATTTTTCTTTTATAAAGTATAATTGTTTGTAGACAGTAACCTTCAGTAACTTTGAAAGTTATAGCATTATTATTTTACCAGCAGTTTTACAGTATATTGCACCTGGGGACTGAGTAGTTGTTTTCAAAATGTTTTGAGGGGTGATTATGGGTTCAGCAGCTTGTTCTCTGCTCTGGGGAAAAGGCTGTTTCTCAGCCCATTGGTGCGTGTGTGTATTGTGGTTCTGAGCCTGCCTGAGGGGAGGGTGGTGAGTAGGTGGTGTCCGGTGTGTGAAGGGGTCTCACAGGGGCCTGTTTGTGAAAACAGCTCAAGTGGACTTCTGTCAGGTTTGGGGAGCAGGGAAGCCAATGATCCACTGAGCCGTTTTTCACTGTATGCGCTGCAGGACCTTCCTGTCTGCCGCGGTTCAACCAGAGTATTAGACTCTGACTGTACAGCAGTATGTCAGAATGCTCTCAATAACAGTGGTGGAAAGTAACTAAGTACATTTACTCAAATACTGTATTTCAGTAAAATGTTGAGGTATTTTTACTTGAATTGAGTATTTCCAATTTTCAGTACTTTTACTTCTACTCCACTCCTCAGAGGCTGGAAAATATTGTACTTTTACTCCACTACAATTATTTGAAAACTTTAGTTATAGTTACAAAACATACATTAACCACTTCAGCTCCATAATATCATTTTGGCCATTTGAAAATAGACGATCTACAAGCTCACAATGTGTCGCGATGCGACGCATTGTGAGCTTGTAGATCTGCTATTTTCAAAAGATTTTTATACATTTGACTTGTGTGGGACACAACTTGTGTGGGACATTCTGCATAATGAGTACTTTTACTTTTGGTACTTTAAGTACATTTTGAATTCCGGACTTTTACTTGTAACAGAGTATTTCTACAGTGCAGTATATTGTTTTACTTAAAGGTTTAATGACATTCACTTTTACACCACATTCAAAGTCTTTGTCCTGGTCCTTCAAAAGTGTGCAAAAAGTTTTAAGTGAAAATTCCATTCCAGTGATCAATGGCAGGTGTTTTTCTCTCACATTTCTAAAGCCTTTTCAACTGCAATGAAAAAATAAATCTTTGCCTGCGGGTGTCGCTGGTGAGGGATTTTGCCTGTCAATCATCGCCTCTGCTCCGCCCCCCCCAAAGGAAAGGATAGGGGAGGGGAGGGGCGAGGAGGAGAGTGGGCGGGATTAATCGACAGTGACCTCACTGTCGAAGGGCCAAGCTCAGATTACTTTTCAGCCTAATTATTCAGAAAACCCCAGACCACAGAAAATCCACTGAATGTTCTAAGTTCAGGTTTTTTGGGTGTAATTGAGGTCATAAAACCCCAAATAAAACATTGAAAATAAAAAAAGTGAAAATGAATGTCATGATACCTTTAAGTATAAAATATGAGTACTTTTCCCACCACTGCTCAATACTGCAGCGACAGACAGACAGACAGACAGTGAGAGAGTCTGTTGCATCTCAGGATCCTCAGAAAAAAAGAGGCACTGCTGGGACTTCTTGACCAGGCGGGAGGTGGACAGGCTCCATCCAGATCAGGCCCTCAAATACAGTATGTGGCCTCCCAGGAACTTGACAATGGCAACCGCCCACACAGTCCAGTGTGTGAGTGTGATGACTTCTTCAGGGTTTTTTTTTGTGTTGAGGTTCAGGTGGCTGTATCCTTACACCATGCAGAGAGTGTCCAGACCAGACCTCCTCCCTGTAGGCTGTATTGGATCTCAGCCCCACTATGGCCGTGTCATTTGCAAATTTGATTAAGGTGAGCTGTGGGTGGGAGTGTGCAGCCATTGTGCAGTGATTGCCTGACATGCTGCGATCCGTTGGATAGAAAGTCCTTATTAAGTCAATTAATAGCAAAACCAAAACCTACAGCAGGAGGTGTTGTTGTTTTTTTGGTGGGCAAGCAGTGCGCTGTGTTTAGCACTAACGAGGTGGCATCCTGGGGAATAACATTTCAGCTATGACTTCAAGGACTAAAATATATAACAGATGGTAGTTTCATCTCTCTGCTAACCACCCATTAGCCCAAAACTTTCTTTGTGACACCAGGCTGCATTGTGCCTTAGACTAGATCAGAGTCTGCTGTGCTATTGTTGTGATCTAGCACATTAACAGTGGCTGCTGAAATAATTGTCAGCCCAATCCTTCCCTCTACTCTCTCTGGCCAGAGCTAACTGGCCAGGTGTAAGTACAGTAACATTCAGATAGAACGCTCATACCTGTTAGCAGTGGTGGACATAAATGAAGTACCTTTACTTGAGTACTGCACTCAAGTACATTTTGAGTATCTGTATTTTTGAGTTTTGTATTTTTGGATACGTCTGACTTTTACTCAACTACATTTCAAAGATAAATATTGTACGCCGGTGCTGGCACTGGTCTGTAGTACAGTTTTAATTTGGGTTAGGGTTAGACATAAACAGACATAAACAGTGGCTCAGACATAAACAGTGGCTATATACCCCCTCTATCTGTCAGTTCAAATGCACAGTATATTTTCTATTTTAACCCTGTGTTTGTTTGTTTGACGTCAGTCCATATTTAGGTCAATGTTAAACCAGACAAGAGCTCCTCTGACTTCAATTATAAAATCAAAGATAAATATTTTACAAAAAAAAAATATATATATACAGTACTGTATGTACATCATGTAAAAGAAAAGGGGAGGTACTTCTGTGACCTAATGTGCACAAGAAATTTGCCTTGATTAGCTCTGGACATACAGACACGCAGACTGATTCTCAACCTTTTCAGGCCGCGACCCCCCACAATAATCATATTTGAACTGGGGACCCCCAACCTGACAAGCACTTGGAATTGTAGGAGTTGAGGCATTACATTTAGTTTGAATCGGTTTCACAGATAAATATTGTGAAAATAGACAATTTATAAGCTCAAAATGCCTCGCGTTGTGAGGCGTTGTGAGCTTGTAGATTGTCTATTTTCAAAAATGTTGCTTATTTGACAATTTGGTCAATGTTTGACCAGTTTTTATAGTTTTTTTTTTTTTGTTGGTATTAAAAAGGTCTTAAAAGTCCTTAAATTGTCACTTCACTGTCATCTGGGGACCCCCCCCCCCAAAATCATGTGGGGGCAACCCACAGGTTGAGAACCACTGTTATAGATGACTAGCCTCCTCCTCCATGCTTACATGTCCACCGTTGCACAGGATTAACCACTTAAGCCCTATACAAAAAATAAATTAAAGTAGTTCATAGCACCCACTTGTCCAAAGTTAATTGTTAAGCATCTATTCTACCCTAATATCACCCCTACTTGCGACAAATACAAAAGAGACACTATACCCTTATCTGCCTGTACTGGCTGTGCCCTCAATAACAAACACTCTGATAGATATGTATTGTTCATACCCTATCCAACATCCATAAAGCAGAATCTGGACCCCGGAGCCCCCTGACAGCATTTTGGCATTACTGATGGATCGGAGACGATCCTCATCTGACATTTGCAGAGTGTTGCATGGTTGCCTTTGCCTCACTTCTGGGCTAGACGTGCCAGGAGTGCCAGACAGTCTTGCTCTAATGGAAGGCTGCTGCCCCGCCCACACTCATTCAGTGACATGTAGCATGGCATTCCATTGACACGGAAAATAACACCTGAAAATAGAGCTACATCTTATGGTTTTGTTTATTTATTTCTAGACATTGTGCCTCATCGTGGGGTGGTTCTCAAAGTGTGGGGGGGGGGGATGCTAAATGAGTTAATAGCATCACAATCATTTTAACCACTTTATCCATTTATACGTTGGCTATTCAAAAACTAGCAGATCTACAAGCTCACAGCGTGTTTTGATTTTTTTTTAACATAAATATTCTCTTCTGGGGGTCCAATTGGGCCAAATACATATCGGTTTAGGGTTAGGGTTAGGGTTAGACATGAAACAGTTTCAGAACCACTGCCTTATCGGGTTGGGGTGAGGGAAGGACGGGCGTTATTGTCATCTTCTTTCTACAATTCCACATTGGTGTATATTTTGTAATGCCCTGCAACCCTATAAACCTTTGTTGAAAATCTCGATAAAAAAGACTTTGAAAAGAAAAAGAGCCTCACATCCAGTCGTTCTTTGCAAACAAACGTTCAACAACAAATTGAGCTGTATCTTCTTTTCATACCACATGCAGCACAACAAATATAGCCCAGGCAGGCAATAAGACAAAAGGGATTCCATGTGAAAATGCCAGAGGGAATAAATTATGTAAGATCGTCATTGAGGACGAGAGGAAGGGAAGTAAGATTTAATTTAAACAACCAAGTACTAGACGAGAAGAGAAAAAAGGAGTGACATGCACCGCCATGCAACAGAGTATAAATTCTGCCTGAAGCACGGAAAGGGGGAGGGAAAAAAGAAAGGGGGGATTTCAGGGGCTGGGAATCCCTCGTTGCGCTGCATGATGTCGTCTGAGACAGCTTTCACTAGAAGCAAAAGCAGAGGAGAAGAAAAATATAAAATGCCACTCTAACAAGCCTCTGGAGACCTCAGCTGCCTGGCTCTCTGAAGTGGGAACGGCTCGTCTGATGTGAAATGCTTTTAAAGACCTCGACAGAAAACAGGCTGGCGCGCTACATGCATCATGGACCACATTATTCTGTCCATACAGTCCATAGTAAAAGGCTTTGCATGAGGCCTGATTTATACTCTGTTGTGAGACAATAGCCGATCTATATGAGCTCATAACATGTCGCATCGTGACGCGTTGTGAGCTTGTAGATCTGCTATTTTAGGCAGGGTATACTGTAGGCGCCACCACACGCGCATGCTGTCAATGAGTGTGTAAACAACATATAGCGTAGAGTTAACACAATCAACACCAGAATGATAGGAATTCTCCAAGGTCTGGTACACACTTGCAGATTGTATTTTTATTTATTTTTTTAAGCCTTGTTAATCAAGGTTTACTATTAAAGCAAACATGCTCAGTTTACAGTAAAGATCAGAGCAAACTGTTCTTCCTGAATAGAATAGGCTCAGGTCCTTTGACGTGTGCAACAGGATGCTGCAGATTTCCCATCAGAGTGTTGTGGCCAGTGTCCTCTTTTCTGCAGTTACATCAGAAACAGACTGAACAAGCGCATGCAGGACTCACTTGTGAGTCTCTTGAATAGAACAGTGGTAAAGTAGTTAGTGTAACAAACGTGAGTCACTCAAAGCATTTGTTCAGTCAGCTGTGAATTTTTGTAATTGCTTCTGATGTGCAGCTTGTACAAGTCCAACGATGGCTCCACTGCATGCTCTCCAAAGCTGGGAAGCTGGAAATGCAATGTGGTTCACATGATGCAGAAGTGTAAATTCAGTAATACCATTAGTCCATATCTACACATTCCATGCAGACATCTAAGGTATTGTTGCCATGTGTCTTTCATTTCACTCAACCCTGTTATGGATAAACTCACCACAACTTCTTATTTTAGGTTTTCTGAATATATAGACTGAGCTTCCATCATGTGTGGCAAACGCTGATAAGAGTTTCTGAAAAGCGATTCACGTTAACTGGAAACATTTAAATGGTGTGATGGTATGGGTTGTAAAACTCTCAGCAAGTTGCATCATTTTCATGCTGAGAGAAATTAGTGACTCACTGCAAAATAATAAAAGTATTAAGGTGCACGGCTCAATAATGTCATGAAAGTGAGGAAACACAACGAATGTCTTTTTCACATGGGGTTTATATACCTCTCACGGACAGAAACAACGGACAACGTTTCAACCAAACAGCGTTGTCATCATTTCCATGCAACAACTTCAGATAAACATCAAATGACTGGTAGAAGACAAACCTATTTACTATCAACTTCCCTTGGCACTACCAGTGACAAATAGCAGAAACTAGCAAAATGGCCTGGCATCCATTCGTCACATTTAGCGGCTGTGCACAGCCAGCAATGACAGACTTTGTGATTTCTTGACTTAACCTTGCAGTAGACTGCCACCGCGGAAGATGTATTTCCATCATGAACCGCTGCGACGCATCATTTACTATAAAATTCATTATCAGCATTCTCCTGCCCCAGCTGCTCCACATGCACAGGCCGTCTTCTGTGTGATTTATCCCCTCGGGGACCATGTTTTCCCCCATGATCCCAGCAGCGTCGTCAAGTGCGATTTATGCACATTTGATTTTCAGCCTACCAGGGGGGGGGGCGTGGTGTGGGCGTGACACGGCCCTCATACTGTAATTAGGGATACTTTCATGACGTAAAACAAAGTGACGATTTCACGATGATCAGCAACCGGTGGGAGGGTGGGGGGGGCACTTTGAAAATGATCCAAATGGCCCCGGACCGCTGGCCTAGCGGTCCGAGCACTTATAGGCTTCAATGTAGCCTGACAGCGCATCACAGGTTCGAGTCCCGTTCCCGATGATCTTTGCTGCATGTCTTTCCCCATCTCTCTCTCTCCCTGTTTCCTGTACATCTCCACTATACACTATAAATCATTGGTTCTCAAAGTGGGGTCCGGGGACCCCCAGGGGTCCTTGGGGTGGTTCCAGGGGGGTCCCCAGCTAAAGTAGTTAATGTAGCATCACAATCATTTTAACCACTTTATCCATTTATAAGTTGGCTATTCAAAAATAGCAGATCTACAAGCTCACAGCACGTCACTTCGTACCGCGCTGCAAGCTTGTAGATCTGCTATTTTTGAAAAATCTTGAGAAATGTTCTCTTCTGGGGGTCCCTGGCTCAAAACATTTTCAGATGGGGGTCCGCGGACAAATATATATCAATTTGGGGGTCCTTGACATGAAAAAGTTTGAGAACCACCTCTATAAATAAAGGCAGAAAAGCCGCCCACAAATTATTATTTTTTAAAGAATGATCCAAATGTCTTAATCGTCTTTGTCACCGGTTACCTTATTTTCAGGAGACACACAGCAGCAGCAGCCATGTGAGAGGAACCCGTGGCAGACAGAGGATGTCCTCGTCCAGATAAAAGCAGAGAAGCTCTCCTCCCTCCTCCCTCCCTCCTTCCCTCCCTCCCTCGGAGGACGGGAAGATGACTGTCACCAACCGGCAGTCCTTCAACGCCCTGATAGTCATCTTCGTCCTGCTGTCCACCGCAGGTCTGTATACGCTGTATATACTGTGTCTCTTTCTCCCTTATTTGTCTGTTCTGGGAACCATATTCCAGTAGTGGAAAAAGTACTCAAATGTTTTACTTAAGTAAAAGTATCAATACTGCAATGTAGAAATACTCTGTTACAAGTAAAAGTCTGGAATTAAAACATTTGTTGAGTAAAAGTACAAAAGCGTTGGTATCAAAATGTACTTAAAGTAAAATTTAAAGTACTCATTATGCAGAATGGCCAATTTTACAAGTTTTCAAATGTATACAAATCTTTTGAAAATAGCAGCTCACAAAGCGTCGCATCGCGAGCATTGTGAGCTTGTAGATCGGCTATTTTCAAATGGCTGAAATGTATATAGGGCTGAAGTGGTTAATGTATGTTTTGTAATAATAATCAAAATCTACAAAGTAATAACTAGCAACAAAAGTTTTCAAATTGTAGTAGAGTAAAAGTAGTATAATATTTGCCTCTGAAATGTAGTGGAGTAGAAGTAAAAGTATTGAAAATACTCCAGTAAAGTAAAAAATACCTAAAAATTGTACAGTACTTGAGTGAATTTACTTAGTAACTTTACACCACTGGTTCTGGGAACCCTATTCCCATCGTACAACATTTGGACATTCACAGAGAAGAGGTATTATTCATGTAATTATAATTTTGCAGTCTATTTTGAGGGCGTCTTCATGCAAGACCTCTAACCATGCCAGCCAGTGTCATGCGCTCCCTATTCAGCCTATACAAGGGAACAGCCAGTCCCAATTTACTGTAACAGTAAAGTGTAACTTGCCTGCCCTTGCCTCTCATTCTTTTCAGCTCTGAGGGTTGTAAATGTAACCTTTTACTGTATCCTAAAAACTCGAGAGGTGTTAATGTAATTAACGAGATGGGCTGAATTTACAACGGGTGCCTCGACCAAAAGCAGCTGTTTCTCATCTAACAAGCTGGAGACTCACCCCGCCACCTCCTCCCCCTCGCAAACCTTTAACCCATTAAGACCGGGAACGCATCTGTGTGTCATTTTTTAGATTTCTTAGGGTAAATCAAAAATAGCAGATCTACAAGCTCATAGTGCGGCAACGAGTGCCACGCTATGAGCTTGTAGATCTGCTATTTTTTTTAAATCATGAAAGTTTGTGCACATTTTTGAATATATATATATTTTTAAAGCACACATTTTTAACTCAAATCTTTGCTGCTGGGGGATTCTACAAATGGCTTCTAAAAATCGTATTTTTTTTTGGAAAACGTAGGTTTCTATATCAGTGGTTCTCAAACTCTTTCATGTCAACCCCCAAAATGATATGTATTTGGCCGCGGACCCCCATCTCCAAATATTTTGTTATTGCTCATGTGCCGCGCTATGAGCTTGTAGATCTGCTATTTTTGAATAGCCAAAGTATAAAGTAATCGTTGAAGTGGTTACACAGATGCGTTCCCGGTCTTAATGGGTTAAGTCGTGCATCATTAGAGCACTTTATGGTCCAGTTCCGATGCTGAAGTGCTTCGCTTCCTTATTGCCAATTTCACCTCGCCCATAACCGCTGACCCCTCCCCTCGTGAGCGCCAAGGATTTATGATTCGGGCATTTCGGGGCAAATCTGAGACGGAGAAAAATAAATATGTCTATGATCTGAACTGATTTACCATTTTATTGGCTGTGGCCTAGCAATTTAAAAGAACAAAAAGTGTGTTAGCCAAGACAGAGTCTACAGTACACGTAGGCCCGTGCTGTATAGTCTTACTACAACCTATTATGTTGAATGACCTTGCAGCTTGTCGATGCAAAACTGGAATGGAGCGGAGTTTTCCCCTCGCTACGAAATGCTTCCTCGACTTTTAAATCAACCTATATGCTTCATTACCATTTTCTCTGGTTTTCAGTCTACCTCACTATTTAAAAGGAAACTCTGTCAGTTGACAAAAGGCAAGCTGGCCGGTGCCTTGTTGAGAATGTGTCGGAGTGCCAAAGCTCATTATAACCTGAAGGTGCTCCCTGCTTTCAAAAGCCAATCTGTCTCTGACAGAGACTATAGGAAAGCTCCCAGCACTTTCTCTTTGGCTGAGTTAAGCCCGAATGACAGCAGGACGCTTTCCTTCTTGACACTTCTATTATATTATGGAAATAAAGGAAAGACACACTGAGCAAAGACAAAAGCAAATGAACTTGAATTTACTTGAAGCATATTCAACGTATAAGTGTCGTTACCTACAGTATACATTTTACACAGGGGTCATCTCCATGCTGGGTTGTGGTGTACATTTTTGTCCAAATTCTATTTTTGCCATGGACATACAAAATGAGTAGACACACACATAAAGAGCTAGCCCTAAATGACCATTACAGGTCTGTAACTCTGATAGGGGTCCTTGAAAATAAAGAAGTTTGAGAACCACCGTTCTAGTGGACTCCTAATGTGCCATGGTGTCATAGTAGATCAGTGTCATACATATTCTGAAGAAAACCTGGAGACTGACATTCAGTAATTGGGTCTTATGATCAAAATAAGAACATTATAATAGTGTGTAAAAACTCAATCTAGAATTTGCCACGGACAAGGCCAAGTCTTTGTCCGTGTACGGACATATTGATGACCCTGCATATTCAATGTAAAAGTGTTGTTACTTACGTATACATTTTACATGGACAGTGAAGGATATAAGAAAGCATAATTATGCAACATATCATTCATAAATTGACAATAGATCACACTGAAAGAACTACGGAAGCTCAAAAGAAAACGAATCAGAACAAAACATGCACAACAGGTGACTACTGTGTTTGTGCACATATGTGTGTGCATGTACACATATTGTCTGCATATATGAGTGCTCCTGCATACTGTAAGTGTACATGTATGAGTATTTCTGTGAGCAAGCCTTTGTAGCCTACCGGCAGTGGTGGAAAAAGTACTCACATTTTTAACTTAAGTAAAAGTATCAATACTTCAATGTAGAAGTACTCTGTTACAAGTAAAAGTGCGGAACTAAACATTTACTTGAGTAAAAGTACAAAAGTATTGGTATCAAAATGTACTTAAAGTACCAAAAGTAACTAAAATGTTTGAAAATAGCAGATCTAAGCTCACAAGCTTGTAGATCTTGTAGATCGGCTATTTTCAAATAGTGTACAGTATATAAAATAGGGCTAAAGTGGTTAATGTATGTTTTATAATGTAATTTATATTAATTAATTTATATCTGCAAAGTAACTAGTAACTACAGTTTTCAAATAATTGTAGTGGAGTAAAAGTACAATAATTGCCTCTGAGATGTAGTGGAGTAAAAGTAAAAGTAGAGACAATTTGAAATACTCCAGTAAAGTAAAAGTACCTCAACATTGTAGTACAGTTCTTGAGCAAAAGTACTTAGTTATTTTACACCTCTGCCTATCGGGGCAAGGCGAAACACAACACAAGGACACACTACAATATATATAGCCGCTATGCTCAAGCGCCTGTCTAATTTATCTCCAGAGGAAGATTCATTCCAGCCCCTGATTGCTAGCAACAGAATGTGAAAGGATGCCACACGACACGTAAGAACCCCTGTGTGTTTATGAGACAGTGGAACAAGCGCTTTTAGTCTTGGATCATTGTGACACGTGTGTTAACCATCACCAGCAGCCCCGTAAATTGACACTCATTATGGCTGGTCCGTTCCGCTGACAGATTAGTAATTGGTGATTATCTGCAGCAGCCACAGCTGCCAAATGATGTTTCAGTGATTTCAATTACAGACGGAAAAAGCATCTTGGGTTGCCAGATTCAATACTTATCCTCTCGATTCACAGTAATGCTTCAAAATGAAATTAGACGACATTCCTGTTGTGGTTTCCATAGTTTGGTTATATTAGGGTGAAATGCTGTCCAATTCAATTGTCTCCTTGATGGAGAGGATACTGTTATCCATTAATGACCGCCATATGGTTCTCTGATGGCATCTGGCAGCTGGTTTAGAAAGACAATGTCCAATAATCCCAAATAAGCGAACCAATATGTGTATGAGTAATATCCAAGCACAATTACTGGAAACGACCTAACATTAAGTAAGAAAATAGAAATCATGAGTTGCTGGCTATATATTATTGTGGTTTTTATCGGTGTTTGAAACAATAAATAAATAACATTGTGAAAGATGAATTTCTATTCTTTCCTCCTGTCACAGCCTTCTCTGCTCATTACCGAGTGTGTGAACCGTACTCCGACCACAAGGGGCGCTACCACTTCGGCTTCCACTGCCCGCGCCTCTCGGACAACAAGACCTACATGTTCTGCTGCCACCACAACAACACGGCTTTCAAGTACTGCTGCAATGACACCGAGTTCCAGACGGTCATGCAGATCAACCTCACCACCACCTCAGATGGCTACGCACACAAGTAAGACCAAAGTAAAACCAAAGTAAAATCAAGTAAAAGTCCGGAATTCAAAATGCACTTGATTAGGGGCATGGTGGCGCAGTCGGTAGCGCTGTCACCTCACAGCTAGTAGTTCCTGAGTTCGATTCCCGTCGGGGACGCTGTGGGCGCTGTGGGCGCTGGGGGCGTGTCTTCTCCTCCGCGTCATCAGCGCCCATACCCTAGGTGGGGTTGGCGGAAGGGCCTTTCTGTGTGGAGTTTGCAAAGGGATAGTTCACCCGAAAAATTGAGTTTTTTTCTATAGATTAGTCACCCCATGGAGACTTGAATTCATGGATATTGTTTTGTTTTTGTCGCATTCCTAAGCCAATAATTTGATAACCAGCGGACCGGTAGGCAGCGGTAGGAGACACAAAGGAGACTCTTTGTGTCTCCATACCGGAACTGCTGATGGTCATCAAATTATTGGCTTAGGAATGCGACAAAAACAAAACAATATCCATGAATTCAAGTCTCCATGGGGTGACTAATCTATAGAAAAAAAGTAATTTTGGGGGTGGGTGAACTATCCCTTTAAGTACAGTATTTGAGTACATGTCTACCACTGCGTAGTAGACCCTCACTTCACAATGTTCTTTGCACAAGAGCGTCAGTGTCTCTTCAGCCATGAATTCTACCACAGCATCTACAGCAACCATGTTTGACATGTTGTGTCAGCTGGCCGTATCAGCCTCAGGGCTAATAATGTTATCAGCCCTTTAAGTGAATGAATGAATGAATTTATTTGGTGATAAAAGGAAAGAGCACATTAGCACTTCCATGACAACAACAACACACAATATCACAGAGGACAAAAACACAATAAAGCCCCATGGCTTATTTCCATTGTGGTCCTCTAAAAGTCTGGTATTCATTGATTGTATTATTACAATGTAACCACGTTATCCTGTCATATAATGAATTCATAATTGAGTAATTACAATGGAGAGCAGCATTTTGTTTTATACAAGACCTAATCAAAATAAAACAAAAACAGAATTACAGAAAATAAAATGGACAAATAGCAATAAAAAATATATATCGGAGGAAAAGAAGTGTGGAAAAAAAGGGGGAAAAAGAGAGCGATATGATAAAAGTCTGTGTCCTGCTGGCCTCACTGCTGCTTATGAGCAGTTACAACAAGCACACGTTTTCGTACAAATCCAGGTCACGCCATCAGAAACATTGTACCTTCAGGGTGACATTTGAATACCGTGTTGGAGACGCAAGGTGAAACAATTTCTTCTCCCACTCAGAGATGACAATTCCCTCAACGAGGTTGAAAAAAGAGCCTGTTGTTGCTAACTGGCTTGGTGTGCTGCAGGCTCCCCTGGTAATATCACACTTATTGGCATCATCTGACACACTGATCTGTACCAGTGGAGCCATTCAACACCTCCACAATGAGGAGCAGAGGCTGAAGGCATTCGTTCTGGGTCGAGGACACCCTGACATCATGCCAGTTCAAAGGGCAAATGCGCGTGTCGAGTGTGGGCTTTATAGAAACTTGAAATATACGAGTGCAGGATACACCAGTGGTTATTCAGAAACTTGCAGGTTCGATTCCCACTTTTTCTAAATGGAAATACAGTACGCAATTAATTGTGCATCGCCTTGCACAATTGTAGTAGCCCGACACTCAGCCTGAATTTTCATTTCGTTTAATTTTTCATTATTATTATTATCATTTCATTATTCAGTCTGAAAGCCCTCTCAGTGCAGCCGTTTTCTGAGATGGGGGCGTGGCCAAAGTGGGACTCTTTGGCGATTGGTTCATACTGGATTATGCCGATCTCGATTGGGTCGTTTTGATTTGCAAACGAGAAAACCCCGCCTTCCACACCTTCACCAGACCCTGAATGCGAGGCTAGCGATTTCAGGGGCTGGAGCCAGTCTACAATTGTAGTACTCTACCATGGAATATTATATTTAAGCAATGATACAGGACACATCGTTCTACGGTATATCAGGATTATATCATGGCTATGGGTGTTGTTGTCCTGACACAAAGTTGAGTACTTTAAACACCTATAGGCAAAGACATAATGAGAACATGGCCTCAACATTGTTTTTACAACACAATTACCAACTAAACAGAATCATGTGGATCTTGGGATTCACACAGGATGGCTCCAAAGTGGATCTCAGACTTCATGTGGCCAGCCTGTGATGTGAGTCGTCTAAGACGTATCTTATGATATGGCTCCAAATTTGGACACGGTTTCAGCCCAATCAGAGGCCCTTTCACTTCCATTACAGAATGATGAAAGTTAAATAATTAAAAAAAGTAAAAACATGTGTGAAAGAAATACACAGTTTGGCCCTGATCGATCTGGCAGTTCGCAAAATTAGCCACACACACACACACACACACAAACACACACACACACACACACACACACGCGCGCGCGCGCTCCACAACGTCAATGAGCTCCTATGGGGAGTTCCAATTCCACCACATTTATAACAATCTATTATTCAGTGATGGACACATACTGTATTCTGTGCACAAACACACTCACTCAGGACTATTGAGTGCTGAGCTGAGTAAAGGACAGAAACAGAAATAGAAACGTGCCCTTCAGTGTGGCTTCGGGGCTTCTCAGGGGGAGACTGTGGTGACAAAAGCATGGCTCTCTCTCCCCTAATGCCCTCACAGCGTGGCTCAGTCTCGGACCGTTCGCGCTGCCCTGCGGCATGTCGTTGTGTGTTTCGTTTAGTGGCAGACAGCCTGTTGGGAGGGCCGTTTCATCCTGCTTCACTGGACAGTTGGGCTGTATAAAGGCTGGTATTTCGTGGACTAGAGTGTCAAACTTTCTGAAGAGCTGTCATTCTCTAACCTTGGGGTAGCACTTAGCACTTACAGCTCTATGGCCATTCAAAATAAAAAACCAAGGGAATTACGTGATCCTTGAGGACTCTGTTAGTTGATGGTTGGCTAACAGTTTCACTCTTCTTGCAGGTATTACGTTTACTTTACAGTGTGTATAGTCACGTTGAAAATACTCTCACTCCCCCTATATACATACTGTACAGTAAGGGAACACAATTTTGGAGGTGTGCTCTATAGAGGCCCCGCAACATGTGATTTAAAGGAGTAGTTCACCCAAAGAGTAGTTCGCCCCATCTAGAAAATAATCTAAAAAGTCAGGTATTGAATTATTTGGCTTACTGGCAGTGTGCACAAGAAATTTGACGCTGATTGGTCAAGTAGTTTCCCAGATCAGCCACGGAAACACAAACACAAACACAAACACAAACACACGCACGCACGCACGCACTCGCGCACACACACACACACACACACACACACACACGCACGCACGCACGCACGCACACACGCACGCACGCACGCACGCACACACACACAGGGGCGAAAACACAAACTCATGGCCAAGGCGGCGATAATTAGTTCCTCTCATACAGATTCAGTCACAGGCAAACTCTTGAGTAATATTACGAAGATGAGGAAAGATAAATGCAATGGAAAATACATTTGGGTTAGAGTGCATTAATACTAATAGCATGTGTCTGGTGCAGTGTTCATTCAAGCAACATAAAATGTTCATTTTTCTAGCTACTTAGGTCGATAGATATCCCCAAGGCCGCATCATTTCCCAACAGAAGTGGGTCTAATTGAGTAACTCAACTAGAAGCACTTAGAAATCATTATTGAAATGGCTTCCAGTGACTACAGGCAGATTTTAATGCATAAAACAGTTGCAAAGAGTAGCTATACAGCATAAATGATGGGGCGGGCGCTAAATAAATTGGGTGAGTTTGGAATAACATCCTATTTTATCTCTATCTCTGAAGGTCAGAGTAAGTTCATTCCTCTAAAGTAGGCTGAGTGTGGTTGCATCCTATTAGGACTGGACATATATTTCCATTAGTGGTATTCACCAATAATAATCTATATACTGTACAACTCCATTAAAATGTTGCCATCATCCCAAATGACACCAATTAAATGGGAATCCATTTGGCATGTTATTTACCTCGCTGTCATTTATAGCTGTGCGCAAACTGAAAAGAAACGTCACATAAAGTTAATCAGGGTCAATACACAGACATTTTGTCAAAGGTGAAGAGACACAAGATCAGCCTGTGAAATTAGATGGATTCACAAGTCTGTTAAGCTTGTTATTGAAAGGACAGCAGGCTCAGCAGATGCCTGTGTTTTTCGGTGTGGTCCTGCTTTACATGCATGCATGTTACACAACTATGAACCTCCCATACCAGTTGGTTTCCAACATTTTTAGCTGAAGACCCAGATGAGAAATTAGATGTTTGCCGGGGACCCAATAGTAAAAATAGCAGATCTACAAGCTCACATGCGAGCTTGTTACTGCTGGCAATCTGCTGCTTGTTACTGCTGGCAATCATGCAAAGCCTATAGGCTTTGCTGATAGCTTGTTTGATTTCATAAATTTAAGTACGGTTTAGGAATTTAACTTGCATGGACTTGTTGGAGATGTAGGTCATCTTTGTCAAAGTTAGGTTATCGTTAGGTTTTTAATGTAATTTAATGCAAAGGATTGATTTGAACAGTGTAGCCGGAAATAGTCCCTAGAGAAAATGTATCTAAAAATGAAGCCATTAATGGAGAAATTATCTATGTGTATGCAGTAGCCATAGAAACAGGTCGATTAATTGGTACTCCTGGGGCAGGAATGGTTTTGTTTATTAAGACAAAATACATTTGACTGAAATTAGAAATGTTTTTATTTTATGTTTTTGTAAAATGTCATTAGTATCATCGTGTGTTACCTTCTTTTGATTGAATGATTATGAAAGACTTTTGTTTATGGAAAGTTGCTTTTGTTTTTGGAAGATTTCATAGGAGGAAAGAAATTCAGTTTGAATGAAATGCAGTTTGTAAATTAGTGTTTTTTTTATGTGTATCATATTGTACACATTTGCTATTATTATATGTGTCCTGTAATTCCATGTGGGCTGGGCACCTATGGTGCATGACACAAAAATCTATCAATCAATCTATCAATCAATCAATGTACGATATATGGCCAAAGCTGTGAATAGACAATGACATGTGGAATGATCCCTCACTTTCCCTCCCTCAAGACAGATTACAGTCCACTTCTAACTGTGGCTCTCAAACCTTTTCATGTCAAGGACCCCCAAAATGATATGGATTTGTCTGCGGAACCCCATCTCAAAATATTTTGTTCCAGGGACCCCCAGAAGCAAAGATTTGAGTTACAAATGTTCGCTTTAAAACATATAGATTCAAAGATTTGCGCAAAGTTTCACGATTTTTCAAAAATAGCAGATCTACAAGCTCATAGCGCGGCAGATCTGCTATTTTTGAATAGCCAAAGTATAAAATATGGATAAAGGGGTTAAAATGATTGCGACGCTTTGTTAAGAAATGTTGCCGAGGACCCCCTGGTACCCCTGCAAGGACCCCACTTTGAGAACCAGTGACTTATAAACACTCTCTGTGGCTCTTTCCCTGCAGCAACTACACAGCCCTGGTCGGCGTGTGGATCTACGGCTTCTTCGTCATGGTGCTGCTGGCGCTGGACTTCCTCTACTACTCGGCCATCAACTATGAACTGTGCCGGGTGTACCTGGAGAAGTGGGGCCTGGGGGGCCGCTGGCTGAAGAAGGCCAGGAGCCAGTGGCACCGGTCCATGCCGGCGGAGGAGAGCGAAGCGGCCCAGGCCCCGCCCACTGTCCCCTGCAGCAGCCACTACCAGCCCAGACACAGCCTCCGAGGGGAGGGGCTACACAGCCCCACCCTGCTGCCCTACAACACAGCCACCGCCTGGTGAGTCACTGCTAGGGCTGCAACTATTGATTATTTTCTTAGCAATTATTCTATTCTTCTGCCTACTACACATACGTCATGTCCTAGTATGAGCGAATAAGGGAAGGGGATCAACGTCACGTGATTCTCTTGTTTGGCCCGGCAAAACTTGGATGTGTGTCTCAAAGAATATGATTATTGGCAGAATCTCGGAAGGTTTTGAATATTTTGCGATCCCGTTTTCATTTTTCATAAGATCGGTGGTTGTTGCAATGACCTGCACATCTCACCATGTGTTGCTCTATGATGAAATAAACCCACTAAATGTAACAATGTGCACGTTCCGTGAAAGCTGTTTTTTTTTCACCCGATGAAAGAATGGCGGATTCGGCCACGCCCCAAAATACCTGTATGTGTGTCTCAAAGAATCGATGACTTTTTTCTGATAATTGGTTTTAATTCTGATATATAAATGAATCGATGCAAAAAAAAACATTACTAGATCTTTTTTATAGTCAGATAAATTGAATAGTCTGATTAGTCACTTAAGCCCTTTATAATTAGCCATAAAACGTTGTTGCACAAAAATAGCGAAACTAGACGATCTACAATCTCAGCCAAGCGCTGTGAGATATCCCCCCCAAAGTCGATTATTTTTCAATAAAATAAATTAGCGATTATTCTTCTTCTTATCGATTAAATGGATTAACTGTTAAAGCCCAATAACACTTTATACAGCATTATTTTAACAAAAGGTGTAGGATATTGGGAAAGAAACTCATACCAAGATACAATGCAGGAACGGGCAAATGATTGTGGAATTTACAATCTCAGTGCCTGCCAAGGCGAGCGCAACAAGGCAATTTAAAAGTGCTTTACACAAAACCTTAAGGGCTTTAAGACAAAGCAATAGAAAAAACACTATAAAAGGCCATTTAATTGAAAACGGTTATTAAATGTCAAATAAAACAGATGCAATACGAGAAAAAAATGTTGCAGCGCAGCACAAGAAATTAATCAAAAAACCTCAATAAAAGGCACGCAGCGGCAAACAGAAAAGTCCCCAGCTTTGATTTAAAAAGCTGAAGGCATACATGTACGTACTGTAGCAGGAAATGCTTCTCAACTTGGTCAAATTCCAGATAAAAATTCTACTTCTCCGTCTTCTGTTCTCCGCTGCCTACAGTACACCTTATACTCTGTGATGCGTTACGTAATCAGAAGTGTATGCCATGGCAGCAAAGTGAAATTATAGCAGCTCAACACATGAGAAGTACTCACATGTTTTACTTAAGTAAAAGTATCAATACTGCAATGTAGATATTACAAGTAGAAGTCCCATATTAAAAATGTACTTGAGTAAGAGTACAAAAGTATCGGCATCAAAATGTACTTATAGTACCAGAATGTCCTATTTCACAAGTTCAAAATGTATTAAAGAACTCTTTTGGACTTTGGGTCTAGCACTCCACTGAGAAAACCCATTGTTGATGCGCAACCTTATTTAACTAGTAACTCTGTCATATAATTGTAGAGTAAAAGTACAATATTTTCCTCTGAGATGTAGTGGGGTAGAATGAAAAGTATTGACGTATCGGAAATACAGATACAGTAAAGTATACAAATACCTCAAATTTGTATGTACAGTACTTGAGTAAATGTACTTAGTTACTTTCCATCACTGCACGTAAAGTTGAGTACATGCATGAGTACACACAACCACACTTATATACAAGGAAATGAACCACTTTCAACCTGGCTGGCGTCTCTATTTTTGGCACGTCATTATAAGCAAACATTTTCAAGAGATGTTTACACTATTCAGCGTACGACAAGCTTAAGTGGTTAATACATATGTTCACATATGAGCACACACAGTATACAAGCACATCTGTACACTTATCTGCACCTAAACATGCACAAGCAATTGCTCTCACAGTAACTGTTCACCTAATGGCTAACTTTAGGTATTTGACTCTGTATTTGACTCTCAAAAATATCCACCCTCCGTGTCGGAATTTGTTTGAAAGAAAAAAATTTATACCATTCGTGCTGACCAGCTTATTACATAATTGTCATTATTATGCAAGCTGAAACGATGGGGGGTGGAGGGGGGGCTTCAATATAAATTGCACATTTTAATTAAATTTGAGAAAGCATGTAGGGTGTTGAAAAAGCACTGTCCCATTAACATGCTCATTCTGTTCTCACTGCTTTCGAGGATCGTTATTAGAGGAAAACACTGTGTAAGGTTTTACATATACTGTAGCACTTAGTCAAATGTACAAGGTCCAGGACAATGAATTATTGCACACAACAGTTGCCCCCGGGACAACCTCTGATCTTGACATTATCCTTTTTTACCACGCTTTCACCCCGGCACAGCTTTGATCAAGCTCAATCGAACATTCCCGACCTTTAAATCTTCAGTGGAAACCCCTCAATTATTTATTCAGTTCCGTCTCAGACACTGTGATCTGTCTGATTGGTGCTCCAAGCCTCTTTGCTAGAAACAGACGTCTCTCTCTCCTCTCTCTGGACATGATAATTTAATGAGGGGCAGAGGTTTTTGATAAATGGGTTGGACTCACTCTGCAAGCCAAGGCCCCTGACACACAGAGAGAGAGAAGCCGGGACACTGGAGAGGCATCCCAGAGCTCGTCTCCTGGAGGAAACATGCTTAATCCATTGAATCCGGAAACGCATCATTCACGTGTCATTTTAAGATTTATTTGGCTATTCAAAAATAGCAGATATGCAAGCTCATAACCGCGCTATGAGCTTGTAGATCAGCTATTTTTGGAGAAATAAAATATCGTGAAAATGTGTGCAAATCTTTGAATACACTTTTAACTCAAATCTTTGCTTCTGGTGGTCCCTGGAACAAAATATTTCTAGATGGGGGTCCGCGGCCAAATACATATCATTTTGGGTGGTCCTTGACATGAAAAAGTTTGAGAACCACTGATATATATAGCAACTTTTTTTTAACTGTTAGGATTTAGAAGACATTTGTAGAATCCCCAGAAGCAAAGAAATTGAGTAAGAAATGTTCGCTTTAAAAATATATATATATTCAAAGATTTTCACACATTTTCACGATTTAAAAAAATTGCAGATCTACAGGCTCATAGCGCGGCACTCGGTGCCGCGCTATGAGCTTGTATATCTGCTATTTTTGAATAGCCAAAGTAATCTACTGTAAACACAGATGCGTTCCCGGATGGAACGGATTAACTAAGACCGGACATGTCCGCCGAGGCTCCTTATTAGATATGGAGTCAGTTTCGTTTGAGAGCGCTCATCAATCTCAGCCTGAGCAGGGCTGACCCAACGCTGGCAGCCCTCCAGCTTTTTTTACTGGAGAGCGTCTTTTTGTGTTATCGCAACTGTGACAGAATGCACGTTGTAAATGACTTAGAGGAGTAGATAATAATGATACTACCTGCTGATTTAACAGATGAATGTTGGGGGGGAAAAACTCCCCTACGGCAATATGACCGGAGCAATCTGGGAACCCAGTGCCAAATGAAAAGGAAAAACAGCGCCCTCTGCTGTTTTTGACTATCTCAGTTGGCTCTGGGAGGAAGAAAACGTAGCACAGGAAACCGGGGTTTTGGTCAACCAGGGTTTTGGTCTGCCTTCAGCGCATCACTTCCGGTGGTGCGACTATGTTTTCATTCCCACTAACAATATTTCTACACGGAACACTAACACCACTTCTCCCAGAGAACATGGATCGTTTTGGTTATAAGCCCACTTGTTTCTATGATGAAAGAGCAAGTTAAAATGTGAATATCTTTCTGTGGTTTTGTCTGCTCCGCGGACGCTATTGTTAAATGAGTTTCGGTTGGTTTCGAGAGGGGAAGGATCGACGGACACGTAAATCCCGGCCACTACATTTGATTGGGTAAAGCGCGGCCTGCTTCCTGATCTGAAGGCACGCCCACTTGTAGCCCAGTGCGCACACGTTATGACGAACCTCCCCGACAGATTCAAACGCAGAGCAGAATCTGTTCTTGAGAGATTAGGACCGGAGGAACTATGTTTGGGGGGTTTTACTATTCCAACATCTTTCATCCTTCACATCATTTGGTGAAACTGTATCTTATTAGGAAAAGGGAAAGTATGCCTTTCCTCTAAACAGGACAGTATTCACAGCGAGCCAAGAATAATTTTGAATAATCAGTCACATCGCTATCACACTGGCTGACAAGAACGCCAGAGGCCCGACTGCATGCAGTCACAAAGCTTTGCAGAGTTTCTGGGGCGAGATTAGAGAATATAACATGCCTTCTTCAGAATCTTCACACACAGCAAGAAGACTGAAGTGATTGTGTGAACCGATACGTTTGCACACTGTCAACACAATGAAGCACTTGCATTGTTTCACGACATTATCATGCAGATAATATGCAGGGCTTTGGATGTGGTTAAGTATCGTAATCCTTTGCTGTGGGTGAGCTGTGGACTTCAGTGGATGTTGGTGCCCACACAATGCGTCATCAGCATGGCCTTTTAGTCTATTTGCGGGGGGACAAAGCTTGCGTCCCCGGAGAGGATGCTGGGGTAATGGCTTGAGAAAACCGAGGCCCACTTTAGTCTGACATCTGTTGGCCCAAATGTAAACAAGCAAGAGACGGGGGTCAGGTCCTGAAACTGGCACTGCAGGCAGCGACTAAAAACAACCCAGTCGCACGACAAATGGTGAATCCATCATGTACGGTTACGAGTACAGTACGTCAATCTGGCAGACAGTACAGACACAGATTCGTAAATTGTCTCACTGTACAGAGATCTTATTTTCTTCAGGGTATAAGTGTAGCGTTGCATTCAGTGTGTGTGGGAACACTGTTTACCATAACACTGTGTGACAGGGCTGTTGTGTGTGTGTGCTGCTCCAGATCCGCCCTGGGTTGTGTGTGTGTGTGTGTGTGTGTGTGTGTGTGTGTGTGTGTGTGTGTGTGTGTGTGTGTGTGTGTGTGTGTGTGTGTGTGTGTGTGTGTGTGTGTGTGTGTGTGTGTGTGTGTGTGTGTGTGTGTGTGTGTGTGTGCGCGCGCGCGCGTGTGAACAGGGAATCTGTTATTGCTTTCTCTTGGTTGATATACCCTTTTAATGTATGCTATTCAGGTATTCAGTTCCAACAAATAAACAACAAAATAAAACTTTAATATAGTTAATCTTGACCAAACAATGATTGATCTAGCAGGGATGGGCAACTGGTGGCCTGCGGGCCGCATGCGGCCCGCACCGTCACTCAATATGGCCCCAGGCAAAAAAAAAAAAAAAAAAAAACTTTTGAAATCACAAAGAAAAACAAAGTAATCTAAACATATCCGAAATGGTGAACTATTGCCTTCAGCTGTTCCAAACATGCAACTTTCCATGAACCATTTTAATTACAACAGTCCACCAGTAGAGCGCGCTCTCGTTTAATTTAATAGAAGCCTTATTAACTATAATTCTAGTGTTCATTTTTGTATATTTTTAAGCCAAGGTTACAGCAATACTCTGAAAGGCATACTCAGGAATGTGAAGTTTGTTTAGTACAGCTGTAGTAAGTTGATAGAAGCATTACTAAATGCTAAATAAAAACAAAGTTACAACAAATAATAATAGTTAATATCCCTTATTTATCACATATGTGACTATTATGGGCTTTTTGAGTAATAGGGCTCTACTGGCGAGAGTGCCGATAAACAGGATAAGCTGGGACCAAAATTCAGCACTGGCATTTTGGTCCGAACCGGCCCACCGCCCCCGGACCGAACGGGGGGGGGGGGGGGTTGTTTTGTCAACGGGGGGGGGGTCCCTGCCGATAAACGATGCGGCCCCCCAGAGTGAGTGTGGAAATTTAGTGGCCCTCACCATTCTACAGTATGTGTGATGATGACAAGCTAGATATTGTGGACTAAGAATATTAAATTTCCTTCTCTGGGGAATAACCAGTTGACAGAATATTTTATTCCGAATGACGTTGCACTTAGCTAATCAACAAGTGATTAAAATCTAAAGCAGAATGAAATAACTGGAGTCTTTTGGTTGTCATTCACCTAAAAGTATGCAGTATATTTGTCTTCCTGGAACTATTTTTGTTCTCATTTTGAGCTGCCTGCTGCTTGTCTTGGCAAGGTCTCTGAGGAACAAATTATATGGCTGCTTATGTCTAACCTTTATATTTTACCATATACTAAATCACTTATAATACTTCTACAATACATCATGATATTTGGCAGCTTGTAAGAGCCTAGATTGATGTATCCACTAGGCCTAATAGCTATTGTTTTGGCACAGCCTATCTTGTTATGGTTCAGTTTGTCCTTGAAGCAGCTACAGCATAACTATGAAATCTGCCCTGTGCTCTTGGCAGAACTACTGTACCACTGACATGAGTGTTATTGTATTTCTCCCCATGATATCATGTACATAAAGCATAATCATCACCACCTAGAATATTGTCTCGACTCCTATGTGTATGTATGGCATTGATGCCTTAATATGTCCACTACAGTAAATGAACACATTGACAACTTCAGAAAAAAGGCAGAGGTTTCTAAGTCCTACCAGTGGTGGAAAAAGTACTCACATATTTTACTTAAGTAAAAGTGTCAATATTGCAGTGTAGAAATACAAAATTTACTTGAGTAAAAGTACAAAAGTATCAAAATATACTTAAAGTCCCATTTCAGAAGTTCAAAATGTATACAAATCTTTTGAAAATAGCAGATCTACACACTCAAAATGCGTCAGCTATTTTCAAATCCCCGAAATATATATAGGGCTGAAGTGGTTAATGCATGTTTTGTGACAATAATCTAAATCTTCAAAGTAACTAATAACTAAAGCTGTTAAATAATTGTAGTGGAGTAAAAGTATAATATTTGCCTCTGAGATGTAGTGGACTAGAAGTAAAAGTACTTAAAATTGGAAATACTCCAGTAAAGTAAAAATTCCTCAAAAATGTCCTTAAGTACAGCACTTGAGTAAATGTACTTAGTTACTTTACACCACTGAGTCCTACACATTGAAAACATGCTCTCACAAACATGCTCTCACTGTTTGTTTGTGACATCATGATTCTCATGGGGAGGCTCTCTAGCAGTCCTTAAAGGGCAGTAAACACAGCTGTTCCCTAGCTTCATTTCTATAATAAAGCCCTGTGCAAGCGCTGAAGCACTAAATGCATGTCCCGGCCCTTCAGACATCAAAACTACATTTCTAATTAGGCTTATGCAAACCCTCTTCCCAGGAATAAATAAATAATAACAAGCATCTCATAACACGAGGAGTAGCATCTACAGCACACAGTAGGGAGCAACGTTACATGTTTGAGCCTTTTATTAATCACATTACATTCCTTGTGTAGCTCTTGTTTACTGTGAAAAGAAGACATTCTAACAACGGTGTGGCCTCCCTGTACAATCTTGGACTATCGATAGTAAGTTAACTATGTGTGCAGTTTGTCATCAAAGCCACACAAGTCATAATGTGGTGTTCAGTGGTGAAGTCGCTATGCAGGCTGACTGCTTGTGTTCATGTCCTCTATAGTATGGTGACGGTATATATATGCCTCATTTGCACAAATTGAAAGTCTTTATAAATACTTAACCAATAAGTGCTTCAGAAGAACAATGCTGCTGTAATGCAGAATATATAGGCCTGTCTGTGTGTGTGTGTGTGTGTGTGTGTGTGTGTGTGTGTGTGTGTGTGTGTGTGTGTGTGTGTGTGCGCACGCGCGCGCGCGCGCGCGCGCGCGTGCGTGTGTGTGTGTGTGTGTGTGTGTGTGTGTGTGTAGTATGCAAGAGAGAGTGAGAGAGAGACCCTGTTTCAGACAGCTTGGCCTACACTGAAAAGCGAGTTGATCTGCAGTTAGCATTGGTTCAGGGTTTATCATAAAAAGAAATTGTACAGTGCTGATCAATTCTTTGTGGCTTTCATGCACGCACGGCACACATACACACACACACACACACACACACACACACACACACACACACACAGGCTATTCTGGTAGAATTATAATAACACGATGACAGTGAGCAACTGTGTGTGTGTGTGTGTGTGTGTGTGTGTGTGTGTGTGTGTGTGTGTGTGTGTGTGTGTGTGTGTGTGTGTGTGTGTGTGTGTGTGTGTGTGTGAGTGAGTGAGAGAGATGCATGTTGCACATCATTGCCAAGAAAATAAAATAATAAAATAAATGCAGAATATACAAGCTCATAAATGACAGTGAGCAACTAACATCAGATGACTTAACGCCGTGCATCATGGACTAAAACACGTGCCAAATCATCCTGCGGTGATTACATAAGTGACTCACTTGACTCCGTCTACTCATGGTGGCAGACTGTGTCGAGTGAGTCACCCACAAGTGGTGAGGGTCCGTTCATGGCAGACCCTCACCACTTGCCTTTTACAGTCAGGCCTGGGTGACTCACCGTCATGAGCCAGGCTGTTGTCCAGTAAATTAAAGTCTCCATCACACAGTGAGACACTCTGTGCTACATTGCTGTAGGCGCGGTTATGCAGTGGTGTAAAGAAACTAAGTACATGTACTCAAGTACTGTACTTAAGTACAATTTTGAGGTACTTTTACTTTACTGGAGTATTTCCAATTGTCTATACTTTTACTTCTACTCCACTACATCTCAGAGGCAAATATTGTACTTTTACTCCACTACAATTATTTGAAAACTTACTTACTAAAAAAAACTTACTAGTTACTTTGCAGATATAGATTATTACAATATAAAACATACAATAACCACTTTAGCACTATTTTATACCTTTGTTGTAGCCGAAAAATAGCCGATCTACAAGATCCCAATGCGTCGCAATGCGACGCATTGTGAGCTTGTAGATCTGCTATTTTCAAACATTTTAGTACTTTAACTTTTGGTACTTTAAGTACATTTTGATACCAATACTTTTGTACTTTTACTCAAGTACATTTTGAATTCAGGACTTTTACTTGTAACAGAGTAGGCTACTTCTACATTGCAGTATTGATACTTTTTTTGGGTAAAACATTTATTTTTCTTAGTAAAACATTTGAGAACTTTTTCCACCACTGCGGTTATGGCAGAAATGGCAGATCTACAAGCTCAACAATGGGTTGCATTGCGACGCGTATAACTTGTGAGCTTCTAGACCTGCCGTTTCCGGCTGCAAGCAACACCACCATCGCACAACAAAATATAAATGGCGCTTTAGTCATCCATAACAGACCAGCACTTAAGTACCTGCCAGTTGTTTCTGCCAGGGATATAATACACGGTTTCAGTCTGCCAAGCTCGGGAAGTTCAAAATGGCTTTTTCATATTCCGTTTCATCTTGTCACCGCTTGTGATCAAAAGCATAGCCGATCCTGTCACGTCGGATTTTTATCACTGAACTGAGTGATTTTCTTCTGTCGGCAGTATTATCACTGTAAATGATGAAATGTGCTGTTTCTGTCTTACAACAGCATGCACAGACCTTGTCTAATTAGCACAATCCTCTCTCCATGTGGTGGGCGAGTTAATTAACATTGTAGTCGATACTCTAGACTAGAGACACAGTTGAACAAAGAGTACTGTTTAGAGCTGTCCAGGAGAAAACTAAAAGTTGTACTCCTTTTTACATTTCGTTAGCCTCATAGCATAATTGCCTAACTCATATTTTTAAGATTTTCAGGAGAGACAAAACAAAAAAAAACACTTTCTGTCTAAGACACCAGTGGCGTCAGTTCAGTAAAAGCTAGGGTATGGCAGGGTTAACTAAAAAATTTGGGGGCCCCTTTTTTGGGGGGGCCTTTTTCGGCCGCACGGCTTGTCTGCTGCGGGGGTTGCTGTGTCAGTCTTTTTACCAAAAAATGCATGCAGAGAGGTCTGCTTCCTTTTCATTTTAACTCACTGTTCACAAGTAAATAAAACAGCCTGTCTGCTATTGAAAAAACGCGCCTCTGCTGCTTGCTAATTAACGATAATGCATTGCACCTGTGTTGAACCTGGGAATATACCATTTGACAAGATAAGGGAGAATAGGGGAGATACAAGCAGTTGTGAAGAATGAAATACCCTGTGAAAGCAATCATTTTGCATTGGTAGTTATTTTACTGAAATTTAATAACAGAATAATCAACGCAGATAGACAGAGACATTCATGGATTTATTTTTTTATTAAAAAAAAAAAAAAAAAAAATATAATTAAGTCATGTTTATCTCCTTTTATTTATATCTGCATAACTCTACTCTCCTAACACTGCTGATTCATCCTGCCTTGTTGCCTATGTCCTCAGCCTATCAGAATGCTTGTTACATTCAAAATCATTTCAGCCTAAGTCAAAAAGTTGACTTTCTGCCTAAATCATTTTGGAATGTAAAGAGCATTCTGATAGGCTGAGGACATAGGCAATAAGGCACAATGATGCAGCAGTGTTAGGATAGAGCTAGCTAAAAATGTCAATTTGACCAAAAAGTGAATTAGGCAATTAGGTTATGAGGCTAACGATTTGTAGACGTACTCATGGCCGATGCAGTGGCATTGAATTGTCGTTCATATGGGTTCTTGCCTTTGGTAAAGGTATTTGCTATTCATGATAGTAGGCTACTTTGAAGATGTTTTTCATTTGTTCTACATTCACATTTTAGGTTTTGTAAACTCTCTCATGCACACATAGTTTCTGGTGTTTTTGTTGCATGCATGCCAGCATTGGGCCTCAACTTTTTTATGATTCAGGAAATGAGTCTTTTTGCATTAAAAGGGGGTATTTTATTCATTTTTACAACATCGCTCTGCTCGAGGCAAGCCATCTATAAGAGGGTCAGTCTGTCAGTGCATGCGACGTGTGTGCGTGCTGTAAGAATGTGATTTTTTTTTTAGAAGGCGGTAATAAATGACAAATTACAAGCTACAAATCTGTAAATTGACTATTACATTTTGTCTCAGAAACTCTCAGTTTGGATCCATTCATATTTTTGTCAAAAGGGGGAATACGTTTTATTTGAACATGAAAAACATGGGCTTCTGTCTCAGCATGCATCTACTGTATCTCCACATAGTAAGTTCCCTGTGGCTGTGTTTGTACAAATAAAGATCATTGCTGACCATAGCAATACACACAGAGTGTGTTTTGTCAAAGAAATATAGTCAAGCACGAGAAAACAAGTGGTCCCTGTAGCCTGGTCATTTCCCCAAACATTTGCAGTAACTCAAGATGAACCAATCATCAGCCTCCATCTCTTCCATCTGCATTAAGTATAGGCCTATAGTGCTCTTTTAACCAATCAAACCCTATATACTTTGTTGATCAGAGTCACCCAGGGGTCAATTCAAAATTATCTCACTGTACATCTATTTTCTTCAGGGTATAAGTGCAGCATTGCATGCAGCGTGTAGGAACACTGTTTACCATAACACTGTGTGACAGGGCTGGTGCGTGCTGCTGCCTTCAGATCCGCCCCTGGGTAGTGTGTTTGTGTGTGTGTGCGAACAGCAGTGGTGTAAAGTAACTTAAGTACATTTAAGTAAAATGTTGAGGTATTTTTACTTTACTGGAGCATTTCCAATTTTCAGTACTTTTACTTCTACTCCACTAGGCTACATCTCAGGGGCAAATTGTACTTTTACTCCACTACAATTATTTGAAAACTTTAGTTACTAGTTACTTGTAGATAGTAGTTTGATATTATTCCAAAACATACATTACTCACTTCAGCCCTATATACATTTTGGCCATTTGAAAATAGCCGCTCTACAGGCTCGCGACGCATTGTGAGCTTGTAGATCTGCTATTTGTCAGGGGTCTATACTACCCCCCCCCCCCCCGAAAAGGGACGCTTGGTTTCATGTGGCTAATATCTATTTTCCTTTTTTCTTCTTTCTCCGCAGAACGATGCTGTGAGTGGACAAAATGGAAGCGTAGCAATGTCCTGTTTGATGCGAAGGAGAGTGTCTGCCCACAGACACACACATCTCTGGATCGTTGATAAAGCACCATGGGTGGCAATACTGGAGTAGACGCTACTACTAGCAATGACTATCATCCCCTCCTTATGAGCACAAAACCTCCATAGAAGGGGCCAATAGAAGCTCAATAACACCAACAAAGACTACAGAGACACACGGAGGAGGACGGCCATATTGCTGCTACCAAACCCGCAGCAAAGAAAGAAAAGCAACACACATTCACCGTCACTGGTGCTCATTGACCCAACTGTAATGTCTGGCTAAAGTTTGACGTGTCCCACACAAGCCGGAGCTGAACTGGATGTGCTGTTGTAGTTGCAAGCATTTACGCTTGCCTGTTTTTTTTAGTTTAAGCTTTATAGATTCTGTATAGTGTTTATGAAAATGCTGTGTCAGTTTGTGTTCAGTAGCAATTAGACACAGTTGTGGGTTAAAATCTATCCAGTGATTTATTTATGTGAAATAGTCAGGCAGTTGTACAAGTGGTCAACATTCTGAACATGTTGTAGTTGAGGTCGATGCTGGGCATCTCACTTTAGGTATATTTTGTTACTTGCCTAAGCCACACAGACACAAAAAAAATCGCTACAGCCCTGTCAGTAAAATATGTTCTTTGGAATCTTTGGTCTCCTTTCTACAACACAAATGAACAATTTCTCTATTGTAACTTGCCTGACAAGGACATAACGCCATAAAGGGGAAATGCTGTATATCAAAATGTTCTACAATAGGGCTGTCGAGACTTCTCAGTGAAGGAGGACACGGCTATCGGAGACATCGTCAAGTTATCTCATTGAAAGCAAAAAAAATAAAAAAGGATCAGGGATACCTCCAGCAAAGAAACAGCAAAGAAAGTTGGCTTCAACTTCAATCTTAACGAATTCTTAGACAATGATCCCATCAATTGTAACATTATTTAAGAAAAAGTGCTCATGGTAAGCAGTTTGCTTCTTTGCCCTTTGCCCAGCTGTCTGAAAAAACAGCTCCATTAGCAATACAATGCAGATGAATATACATTTAGCTCATTGACACACAGCACTGTATGTCCCACAGTGGTAACATTAGGTCAGAGACTAGCCATAATAGAAGATGTAAGCCCCCGTAAAATCCCCTTCACTGTCAGCAATAATGTACAGTAGCTTCTTCAAAGGAATTAGAATTGCAGGTGGAAAGGACATTTATAAGATGAGACAACAGTGGCCTAACACTGACATGTCAAAGAGGGAAGAGGGGAATTAAGGCAAAGTAAAAGGAACAGACATATCAGAATAATGTACTCATGGCTTCCCTGTCAAGCTTCACAGTGACCAGGGTTCTGCTTATTATAATTTCCCCGCAAGATTTTATTTGAAAATAGCCGATCTACAAGCTCACAACGCGACCCGTTGTGAGCTTGTAGATCTGCTATTTTCAAATAGCTCATGTATATGTTAAAGTGCTCATGTGCAGTGGCCCATAGTCGCTTCTTTTGGGCTGGTTTTCCTAGACCTGGTTGCTTGTTTCTCTCACAGAATCTGGCAACACTGACAGTGACACTTTTTTTGCCAAAAAAAGAAACACTATTGCTTTGCAGTGTCATCATCAAGCTCACTTTCATGCTAATTGCTGTCAAATACTTTCCCCAGTGGTCTGTAAAACGTTGCCTCTTCTGTCTGGGTGCGAAAAAGCAAACAGTTTTACACAAGGCAGCTGCTGGTGCCATATTGTGTGTGTGAAAGATAGGACAAGACCAGATGGAAAGTAGGCAGGTTTACGGTAACAGAAAGGTGTGTCTCTTTCGCAATCTTGCAGCTGTAAGCTCACTGGCAGCTGCCGATCGAGCCGTGCGCTGTGTGTGTTGTACGTGCACAGAATTCCTGGCCCTGTGAGCGAGTGCCAGTGGTGGAAAAAGTACTCTCATTTTTTTACTTAAGTAAAAGTATCAATACTACAATGTAGAAATACTCTGTTACTCTTGTTAAGTAAAAGTCTGGAATGCAAAATTGACTTGAGTAAAAGTACAAAATTATTGGTACCAAAAGTACTCATTATGCAGAATGTCCCATTTCACAAGTTTTCAAATGTATAAAATGTCAGATCTACAAGCTCACGCATTGTGAGCTTATATATCTGCTATTTAAAAATGGCTGAAATGTATATAGGTGTATATGTTTTGTAATAATAATCCAGATCTACAAAGTAACTAGTAACTAAAGTTTTCAAATTGTAGCGGAGTGGTAAAAGTACAATATTTGCCTCCTGAAATGTAGTGGAGTAGAAGTAAAAGTACTGAAAATTGGAAATACTCCCGTAAAGTAAAAACAACACCTCAAAATTGTACTTGAGTACAGTACTTGAGTAAATTTACTTAGTTACTTTACACCACTGGTGAGCGCACTGCAGTGTCCTTGGTGCCGAGAGAAGGGAGTGGAGGAGGAACCCATTAGCGAGATGGAATACCCCACAACGCGGGAACATGCTTTAGGCTGTGAGACTTGCACACACACAGAAACACACAGGGGACGAGGACTAGGACAAGCTAGGTATTGAGAACTGGAGAGTTTGCACTTGTTTTCCAAGAGTGTTAACCGTGAAAGTCAAGATGGTGGTCAAGCACCACAGAGGGCCCTGCTGCTATCATCCTCAGTTATCAGCAATAATATTAAAATGTGCTGAGTTGTTGTAGCGAATTAATTCCCCTTTTCCAATGGCCTATGGAGGTTTAATTGCGTGTTCAGACCATAGCTAGGAGTGTTCAATCCCATCCGGTGTTAGTGAGACTGAAATAATTGGCCCAGTGAGTAGTGAAATCACACATACGTTCTCTCTCCTTTCTCCCTTATATCCAAAAGTGAGGGCCAAAAAAAAAGGAGCAGGGAGCAAAGGGCGTTTTTTTTTAACAGCTTCTTGCAGTACAAAGGGGATTTAATTGGACCTGGAAGGCTTGAGAAGTGGCGAAGATCAGATATGGTAGAGAGAGCACAAGTCAATGTTCTGCCCGGTAATAAAGGAAAGGGAGACCCTTCTAATCACCAACATATAGTAGCAAATTCTAGGGGAATGAGGGAGAGAGAAAAAAAACACATCGCCTCTTAAATAGTGAGGCAAGGTCAAGGGTGCCAGCCCGTACCCGTATCACTAGAGTGAATTCAAGTTAAATATATAAGGGATCCCACCCTGCTTCTCGAACTGTTACTACTGGCTTAGCTCCAATCGGAACCTCTCCCTCCGCTATATAGCTCCGAGATGAGGTTCCACGCAGCTCGGTGCCGTTTGAGCAGGACATTTTCGAATATTTTCCACTATGCATGATTCTTACCCTTTTCCGCACCTCGTATCCAAAAAGTAAAAGGTTTTCTGCACTGCTCTCAGATGTATTAACTTCTAGCGGAAAAGAAAAATCTAACTGATGGGATGAAACAAGCGTTTAAATCGCTTAAAATGTCAGCCTGTGTGCAGTCAACCCCCGTCCGCATGCGCAGTACTGCTCCCGTAAGATTGCATTGGGAAGACATGGCCACAGCGATTTAAGCGCTTATTTCAACCCGTTAGTTCGATTTTTCTTTGCCGCTAGAAGTTAAAACATCTGAGAGCAGTGCAGAAAACCTTAACTTTTTGGATACGATGTGCGGAAAAGGGTAAGAATCATGCATAGTGGAAAATATTCGAAAAATATCCTGCTCAAACGGCACTGAGCTGCGTGGAACCTCATCTCGGAGCGGTAGCGGAGGGAGAGGTTCCAAATGGGGCTACCACTGTCTACTGGCTATACTGTATGTGATGTTTTCTGTTTTCGTCTTGAGCAGTCTTGACTCTTTGAGCTGATGTGACGTGATATAAATTGTGATGGCTCTGTCTGCCTTCTCTCACAAAGGACAGGCGAACCCCCCGCCTGTGTCAGTCTCTCTCCAGGTTGTCATGGTAACAGTTGCCTTACGGTCAAATCCCCCACCTGTACACAGACACTTCGTTGTGGTTGAAACCACACCTTAACCGTGGTGGTGGTGGTGGTGGTGGTGGTGGTGGAGGTGGAGGTCATGTGCACCGCGTTCTGTCTATGAACTGTATTTACTAACTAGATAGAATGTTCAGTACAGTTTTAAGTTGAATTGTTATTGCACTTGTTAACTTTGTATCGTTACAAACAGGGAGGAAATAAAGTTTTATCTTTTACGGTGTGTTTACATTATTTGTGTGAGATAATTATGCTCTTTGTGTCTTTTCATATAATTGTTTAAGCTGCAGAATTATTTAGGACGATAAACCACTATTTCATCTGTATGGTAGAGTATGTTAATACATTATAACTAACTAACACAACTGCAGCTGTTGGAGATGGTCTCCCTGCTCTTCTATTGCAGTGGTTCTCAACCTGTGGGTCGAGACCCCCAGGGGGGTCCCCACAAGATGACAGTGAAGTGACAATTTAAGGACTTTTAAGACCTTTTTAATACCTCAAAAAAGAAAAAGACCATTACTGCATCAAAAGTAAACAACAACACTATACTATAAAAACTGGTCAAACATTGGCCAAATTGGAACCGAGTCAAACTAAATGTAATGCATCAACTCCTACATTCCAAGTGCTTATGGTGGGGGGTCCCCGGTTCACATATGATTATTTTGGGGGGTCACGGACTGAAAACAGTTGAGAACCACTGACGTAGGGAACCAGGGTTCAAATCCCAGGCATAGGATTTTAAAGGTATACATTGCAGCTTTAAAGCCATGTCTCTAAAAGACGTTTTAGATGTTTAGAATGTACGTTTATTATGGCAATTATATGGCAAATCATTTCAACAATCCTACACAACAAGGCAAAGACCTACCACAGCTCGCATCAAAGAATAGAGTGAATCCTATCCAGCTTCATACAGGGTAACACTAGACTTGACAATGGCCTAAGTCCTCTTTAATAAAAAGGAAACCTTGCATAACGTGCTCATAAAGAGCTAACATCCTTTAAGTAGACACGATGCTACAGTGAGTTTGTACAATAATTCTTGGGTTAATGCACTGTACCTTAATACATAGTTTATCTTGCTGGAACAAAGCTATTGCAATGAGAACCCTTATTAAGCCTATAACTAGAAGGTAAGTCTTGCTTGATAAATAGTCCCCAAGTGGTATAGTACCACAGCAATATGAATCCAAATAAGGCATAATAACCATACGTGATTTACAATAACCCATTAAAATAAGTGTTAAATAGCTCTATATATTCTGATAGCACTCATTGGATATAGAAGAGTGTCTGTTCAGTAACATGAGTCTCCATGTCTCTCCAGCTCTTTATCAAACAGAAAATGCATTTTCAGGTCGGGATACCTATTTTATCCAATCAGGAGAGAGAACTTGCACAGAATACAGCTATAAAGCTGAACAAACACTCTATAGCAATGCTTACTGAGAATATAGTGCTTTAACAAAAACAAAACAAAATTAACCCAAAGGAAAAAAAATACGTTCATTGTGGTGGCCTTTAGTATGACAATCCAAAACGTTTCTGGTGGGAGGAGCCATCATTAAGTCTATAAGAATGACAGGGGCAGTGTGGGGGTCACGACAGAGACAGGCAGAGTCAGACCAGAGACGGCCAATGTCACGCCTCGACACCTTTGTTTTAAAGAAGACACCTGCCACAGTTTGATTGTGTCAAAGTTCAATGCACCCGAGGGTGAAGTGCCTTGAGATTGAGTCCTCACGACAACTTTTGAGCGTCTCTAACAAGCTCCAACTTCTCGTCAAACCTCAGTTCACATCTGTCTATCATTCCGCTCATGCCTGAGCTCATCAACAGTACCTCCACCACACATGTCGTCTGTCTGTCAGTCATTTCCCCCTTTCCTCCACCTCTCTGTATCCCAATTATCTGCCACTGTTCAATATCCTGCTATCATTGAGGAAGCAGACAGGGTCACATTCTGCCGATGTACATCCATTAAAACACAATTACAACTAGAAGCAGTGTTCCTTGGTATTTTTGGAGGTTATGACTTATTGAACATGAAGCAAAGTACAAATCAAACTCCACTCCACTCCTTGGATCCAAAGTGTACCTGAGTTTTTGATACCCGCATTCGTGAAGTAGTAGCACTCCTCAACTAATCTAATGGTATTTTCAGTCTATATACATAATTAACCATAAACTCTTTTACAAGAACATGGCTGCCACAACAGACTTCAGACAACAAACAGTCTGGACAGCTCCGCGGCCCTCACACACCTACGTATGTCGCTCTTCTGCTGTCGTGGTTTGCCGGCCGACCGGTGCCATATTTAGTCACGAATATCAACGCAAACTCCATATATGGTATTGCTAGAGCCCCATATTATGGCGCTGACTGATTAGTTTGGACCTGATGCCATGACGACACATTGAGATTAAACGACACACTCCATAGTTGGGCGTTCATATTCATACATAAATGATGATCTGCGACAGACTATTTAACCAAGAGAGTGGCATGGCGAAAGGATTTAGCACTCCATAGCCAGATGGTTGACAGGTGGAAACTGTACTGTCTGGTCGTGTGACTTTTGATACATTGCTTGCCTTGCTCAGCCTTGGCTATGCAACCGCTTCTTATATATATATAGAAGGTGGTATTTACTGTGACCCAAAGATGGGTCCCAACCCATTGTTTGGGAAGCATTGTACTATGCCATTCTATTTAATAATAATAATAATAATAATAATAATAATAATAATAATAATAACTAGAAAGTACTGTTCCTGAAGAAACAGTGTGGGATCGCTAAGAATGTTGCTGGTATTGAGTATTGATAGTGTTAGTAGTGTTATAGGTTTGAAAGGTTTGAAAGGTTTGAAAGGTTCTAAAGGTTCTAAAGGTTCTAAAGGTTCTAAAGGTTCTAAAGGTTTGAATGGTTTGAATGGTTTGAAAGGTTTGAAAGGTTCTAAAGGTTTGAAAGGTTCTAAAGGTTCTAAAAGTTCTAAAGGTTTGAAAGGTTCTAAAGGCTTGAATGGTTTGAAAGGTTTGAAAGGTTCTAAAGGTTCTAAAGGTTTGAAAGGTTCTAAAGGTTTGAAAGGTTCAAAAGGTTTAAAAGTACAAATTATTAAAAGTACTCTTAAGTATTGTTACTCAATGTATTTACTTTAAATTATTTTTAGTCACTTTATTTACTTTAAAGTATTTTTTACTAATTTTTACAACTTTTAAGTATTTTTACTCTTTTTATCAACTTTTAAGTATTTTTACTATTTTTTTCAACTTTTAAGTATTTTTACTAATTTTTTGTACTTTTAAGTATTTTTACTCAATATAAGTACTCTTAAGTATTTTTACTCAAGGTATTTACTTTAAAGTATTTTTAGTCACTTTATTTACTTTAAAGTAGCTTTTACTAATTTTTACAACTTTTAAGTATTTTTACTCTTTTTATCAACTTTTAAGTATTTTTACTATTTAAAAAGTGAAATATCTCTAAAAGTACAAATTATTTCAAAAATTCAAATGGTAGCCAATATGTCCTAAGTAGGCTGAAGTTATAGAGTTGGAACAGAGTTTCTAGCTAAAAGTATGAATTTCCCCATTGAAATGAATAGGAGTTTTTTAGAAGTAAAAAGTGAAATATCTCTAAAAGTACAAATGATTAAAAAAATTCAAATGGTAGCCGATATGTCCTAAGTAGGCCGAACGTTGAAGAGTTGGAACGGAGTTTGTAGCTAAAAGTATGAAGGACTAGTTAGCCGCCAAAAAACGGGCGGAATATATAATAAATAGTGGCAATAACATTAGTGTGATCGCTTTAGCGATCCCACAATAATAATATCTGGAATGTAGTGCTTTTCTAAGACATCAAAGACACTCTATATGTGTGTGTGTGGGAGGGCCAGGGGAGGAGGGAAAAATAACTCTGATAAGCAAAAAGATAAGAATTAAAAGCAATAAAACGCAAAAAATAAGAGTTGAAATCAAAGTCAACTCGGAAAGGCAATTCTGAACAGGTGTGGGTTTCAGGTCGGTTTTGAAGGTAGGGAGGGAGGGGGCTCTCTGATATGTTTGGGGAGTGCTGTCCAGAGGGAGGGGGCGGCCACAGAGAAAGCCCTGTCGCCCCAGGTTCGGAGCCTGATCTTGGGGACCTCCAGGAGGCCGGCATCACTGGACCTGAGGGAACGGGACGCAACATGCGGCTTGAGGAGGTCAGAGAGGAAGGGGGGAGCCAGGTTGTGTGTGAGTGCCTTATAGGGCTTTCACCACCACTAGTCGACTAGTATAACCACTAGTCGACTTTGTTGGTACTAGTCGAATAGTTGGGGGAAAAAAAGGGTTTTTGTTTTTGTTTTGTTTTGTAATTTGTTTTAATGCCATAGTAATGGCCCATCTTACTATTATTATTATCCTCCTGACTTAATTTTTTATCAAAAGGGGGTAAAAAAGTATGCCCAATAAAAGCCTATTATTGGGCAATGGGGATCCTTGGAGACGCTGCTGTGGTGCTGTGCTGCTGTGCCAGAAGCGCTTCCCTTAAAACGCCATAAAAATAAGGGCAGGAGGATAATAATAATAGTAATATAGTTGTAGGATGGCATTAAAACAATGCCCCCCCTTAATTTTTTTTTTTTTTTTTTTTTGTAATGTAAATTTCGACTAGTCGACTACTACTTGGTCAAATGAGTCGACTAGTAGACATCATTAGTTGTGAATGCCCTAGTGCCTTATAGGTAGGGGTGAGCATTTGCCGTATTAGGCAGATTAACAGGCATGGTTTTCACGGATTGGCCAACCCAACCCATCGTCTTCGCAGATTGGCCAAGCTTTGCATGACGTTTGTTGCTACCTTACCAATATAAGTGATAGCGCGCTTTATAAATATGATTTCACAAGGCAGGATTTGGCAGTCGCCTTTGACTCACTGTGTCGCTGCAGTGGAACATGTTGCGCTGGACAGTGCATCTGGAAGGATCAAGGATACACCTTCCTGCTGCTGTGGCAGTGGGACACAAGGTGTATTCGTTTGGAGGGTACCGTGACAAGATCAAGGGTCAAATCGAGGTGCACGTCTTCAACACAGTGTCTTTGGACTGGAGGACGTTGCCCCCGGTGACAACCGGAGGAGAACCCGGCTGCCCTCCCCTCGAGGTTCCCTCCATGCGCTACGGCCACACAACCGCGCTGATAGGGGACATCGTCTACATATGGGGAGGGTACAACTACACGATGAACGAGTACTGCAACATGCTTTATGCATTTGAAGTCAACACCCACAGATGGTTCGAGCCGGAGGTTTCAGGGGCCGTTCCGGGCGCGAAGAGCGCCCACTCGGCATGCGTCTTGGGGATGGCCATGTATATCTTCGGAGGATACAACAAGCAGACTAGATACACCAATGACATCTATAAGTTGGACACCACCACAATAGTCTGGTCTTTGATTAACACCAGAGGCACTCCGGCGCCTTATTCCTTATGTCACTCCGCGACCATCATCGGGACAAAGATGTTTGTATTTGGGGGCCGAGGGGAGCAGGGCGAGGACCATTATAACAACATCAAAGTGTTTGACACAGAGACCAACTGTTGGCTGAACACGCCTTCCGCACAGCCTCTTCCGGAGGGACGCGGGGGTCATTCAGCCTTCGTCTACAACGGAGAGCTGTACCTGTTCAGTGGCCACAACTTTCAACTGGACCAGACCTTCAATGATCTGTGGAAGTTCAACCCGGAAACGTTCTCCTGGAAGAAGGTGGAGCAGAAGGGGAAAGGCCCTTGCTGGATGTATCGGATGTGCTACTGCGTGGTGGGAGACTGTGTCATCCTCTTTGGAGGATACACACCCGATGACCTGTACATCTTAGACTTAAGTCCTAGTCTGAAGACGTTATCCAAGCTAGCAGTAATTCAGCACGGTCTGGAGAAATCGGAACTCCCGCACGACATCTCGTGGGAACTGGCAGCCATGACAAGCAACAGCAACAGGAAAAAAGAACAGCCCTCTAAAAACAGATGAGAACGGAAGAGAACGAGTTCCAGGCAATGGAACAGAAGGAAGGGAAAGACGAGGAGACTGCCGTCCTTACAAAGGCTCCCTTTATTGAGACGGGAGAGGAAGCAGGGCACAGGAATGTGCTCAGTGATACCCAACCAGAACTAAGCATCATAAAGGAGATAAAGAACTACAACAACAGTGACTGCTGGCAGACATTTTGTTTGTGATTTGATGAGAGGCAAAGGAATTATGAAAGACTTCAGGAAACAGATATTTATAAAAGGAGAACTGAGAGTGGGAGAGGAAAATGGCTGAAAGGAAGAGACCTTTGTGTTTTTTAATGTTTATTTTTTCATGTATTTATTTTTTTTGCGTCTTTTTATTTGACTTCCCAGGAAAGTTCTGCCCCTTGCAGAATCTTTCTATTTCCATTGACAAGACCCTGGTGGTCCCTGTTCCAGCTGCAACCCTATCGCCAGAGGAATCGTTGCTGAGAAACGTTCAATGACAACATTTCTGGACCACAAAAACCTAACATTTTTAAGTATGTTGCATTTCAACGTTTAGGTTTATGGTTAGGTTTAGTGGTTAAGATTAGGGTTAGGTTTTGTTAGTATGTAACATAAAATCGACGATTGACTTTACATGGTTCTCATATGTGGACCACGTTCACATGCAACGTTTTTGGGATAATTTTTTTTAATCACTGTACGTTTCTGCAAAACGTACTGTGACATTTTCTCTGGCGACCAGAGGCTGCCAGCTGACAAGACTCTGAGAATGGTCCCTAGACAGTCAACTGTCCTTCAAGGCATATTATTATCGCAGCGATCACTCGATCCTGTAGGTTTGCTCTGTGCATTAATCAATCAACCAACCAACCTATATCCCTTGCATTGTTAGAAACCTGCATCCACTTGTGGTGTTTAGTGGGTCTCAGCCCAAAATACAAAAATAATAATATTTTCATTAATTTCCCACCTCATAGCTGAAATGCATTCATATCCATGTAAACACTTTTTAAAATATTATGTTGGGTTAGGGTTAGGGTTTCATCTTTCAATATATGTCGTTTTAAATTGTAAAAATGTTAAAATTCACTCATTACATTTCCTATAATGAAGACAATGGATAATGATGTTATCTAGCTATAATAGACTAACATTAGAACACACTTCCAAAACAATAAATTAAAAAAAAGACTTGTTTTAGTTTTTTAACTTTAAAAAATGTTATTATTAAAAATAGTGACATATGTGGTGTTAGCGGGTCAAAATGGCCCATAGAAGGTAAAAAGTCATTTATTTTTCATAAACTCAAACTTTATTTTACTCCTGATAGCAAATGCTAATTGAGGACAAGTCTCTCTCACTCTCAAACATGTAAACATTGGATATTGACAATTCGGGGGGAATTGAGCCACACTTCTCTGCCGGGTCAAATTTGACCCTCTAACACCACAGGTGTCACTTTTTTTTTAAGACCATCAGAATTAGCTAAAATGGTGGTAATTAATTTTGTTGTGTTAAAATAGCTGTCTCTGAGGATATCATGAAGCCTTGTTCCAATAAAGAAATATAAAGGGTACTTTTACCTATTTAAACTTGAAAACACAATGGAAGGGAAACACAATGGAAGGGATATAGGAGGTTACAGGGGGTCCCCAACAAAATCTGTTCAAATAGCCTCAAAATCAGTTTAACCACGTTCACCAATTTTATACTTCAGATGCGACACGTACGTCCCTGATAGTGACAGCACAAACTATTTTTAGATGGGAGGGGCCAATTACATATCAAGTTGGGGGTCCTTGACATTAAACAGTTTGACATTAAACAGTTTGACATTAAACCAGTTTGGGGTCCACCGGGGTAGACAGCCACCTCTCTGAAAAAATGGATATACAGGGTTTCTGCCCAACAGCAACGATATTGTGGTATTGCTACTTTTACTTAACTACAAACTTTATCTCAGTACTTTGTCCACCACTGTCCCAAACAACCTTTACCGAGTCACTTGTCGCTTCTTTCCCCAGGCAATCAGACTTTTGAACTCCAATCTCCCTAGTAGATAGTATTATAAGTAAGATATATTATGAACTTTGTGAGGTATGTATTCCTATGCATTAAAATAGATGAGATGAACACTATGGATGAAATTCATTCAGTTTTGATATTGTTTTCATCTGGGTATGATTGTTTTTATGCAAACACAGAAGGAGGGAGCGCACACCTGTGTTGATGAGGTGCTGGCCACGGCAGGTAATAGTATTGGCAAAGGATGAGGCCGCACAGCTCTTAGCCACGATGCAAAATGTTTATTTTAAAATGAAACCAACGTTTCGACAGTCTTTCTCAGGGTCAAAACCCTGAGGAAGACTTCACTGTTGAAATTCAACATTCTGAGATTGACAATTCAATCCATATTTTCTTTGCTTGTTTATTTGGGAGGGACAGAACATAATTCATGAGCAAGGTAAACAAAAACTACATACAGTAGAGTTGAGGATGAAGTGTAAATATGTCGGAGTTAGCAAGAATGCCAATTTTCATCCGTAGTCCCGAACATAATAAAACCAGATATATTACAGAAAGAAACAGATACATGTTCCTGCCATGTAACATCAGACAATCAAACAAAAGCCCCAACAAAACAGCATAAATAAAGTGCAAATTAATACATAGAACCAAACTCTGCATCTGTGTTAAAACAGACTAATAGTCCGGGAGTCATGGGGCTTAACGTGGTTTCGTCGGTTAAAGTTTTTTTCTCAACTGATTCTTGCTGCTGGGGGTCCCCTCTTAAGGATTCAAGAGGGTGCCCAGTGAAATCCCTTGAGCATTTTTTATTATTAACCCCTTAATGCCCAAAACTAAAAATGCACCCAAAATAGACTTCTATGGTATTTCATGCAAAATACTTGATCTAATTGCTTAAAATTTGCTTAAAATTTGCTCTACAGTGTGTATCCATGTAAGTGGATGTGTACAGTGCATTAGATTTAATATTTGTAAACTTTTAAATATTAACCCCTTCATTCCCAGAACAACTTAATCTTTAAACTGTGATATTGTGAAATAGAACATGCACAGAAATCAAATCAAATGCATCAGATCTGCTTTCTACTAAGTCTAATAGTGGAACTGGTCATGTTTCCTTTTGGATGAATGCATATTAACCCTTTGAGGCCAACCATCTTTTAGTCATTAACCCTTAAATGCCCAAAACAAAAAACGTTTTTTATGGCATTTTATGCAAAAATATTGATTTAGCACATCAAATTGGAATATGTGTTTGTATGGGCCACGGTCCGTGGCCCATCGCTGCCCCAGGAAGAGGCCTCTTCCTGGGCATGGTCCCTACCTACTAGATGGCACCAGTCGGCCCTTCTCCCGGGCTCTCCCCTTCACACAGGGCAAGGGCCAGGGAGCCCAGTGCCTCACGGCACAGTGCCGGGTGCACACTCGCCCGCTCTACCCGCCCCGGGAGCCACCGTCCCTGGGTAGGAGGTGGTCCATGGACCCCCGATGGGGACCAGGGACCGGGGACGGCGCCGCCTTGTGGACGCCGGCGGTATTGCGCCCCGCGGCCACCACAGGCCTATCCAGGCTTGTGGATCTGCTCTTTTTCGACCGCAGGACTTTGTCCTTTTTCCAGACCCACGGCTGGGGACCCCCAGGGAACCCCGGGGAGGCCTCGACCCGGCCCAGGGAGCCCCCAAGCTGGGTGCTCGCTCCAGTCCGGGGACCCCCGGGGGGCCGGTCCCGCGGACCCACTCTTAAGCACCCCTCGGCGGGCGTTAAGTGGAGTGGCAGGCCGCGGCCAAAGCACCGTGTGGACCTGGTGGTACAAATGGCCTGGCGCGCCCATGGGACTCCGTTCCCAGGCCGGGGACAAGCCTGCTCCTCAACAGAGTCAAGCTCAACAGGGTGTTCTTTCCTCGCTGAATCTGCCCCGTTCCCGGGAGGCGCCGTCACCCCTGGGAGTGCGGCGCGCTCTGAAAAAGGTTGTTAGTTTAACGTCAGGTACGCCGGGGGGCCACGTGCCGACCCCGGCGTCCCGGACAAAAGGTTGGATCGAGGGTTGACTCTCAATAGATCGCGGTCATACAGCCGCTCTGCTACTTACGAGACCCTGACCCAGAATCAGGTCGTTTACGAGTCATTTGGCGCCAAGTTGTTCACAAACATGAAGTGCGCGTCCGGAGGGGGGCCGCCATCTTTTGGCGACCCCCCGTAAAGCTCAGGCGCGCGAGCAACCTGAGCCACCTTCGCCGCGAGCCCTTCCAGGCCGACCCAGAGCCGGTCGCGCCGCAGCGCCGCGGATAAAGTGCGCCCGGCGAGGGCACGGCAGTGAATTCTCTCTTTAAAGTTCTTTTCAACTTTCCCTCACGGTATTTAGCCTTAGATGGAGTTTACCACCAGCTTTGGGCTGCATTCGCAAACAACCCGACTCCGAGGAGACGTTGCCTCGGGGCGACGGGGGCCGCTACCGGCCTCACACCGTCCACGGGCTGAGCCTCTATCAGAAGGACTCAGGCCCCCGATCGACACCCGGGCGACAGCCGTCTCCTGTACGCCACATTTCCCGCGCCCACCGCGGGCGGGGATTCGGCGCTGGGCTCTTCCCTCTTCGCTCGCCGCTACTGGGGGAATCCTTGTTAGTTTCTTTTCCTCCGCTTAGTAATATGCTTAAATTCAGCGGGTCGTCTCGTCTGATCTGAGGTCGTAAAGCAACGGGTTGCTGGTGGCGGCTCCCCCCGTGAGCGAGGAGGCTCGCCGAGACGCGGTGAGAAGACCGCCAGCCTCCCCAGGAACCGCACGCTCTGCGGTGGGTCGGCCGGAGTGCGCCGGGCGCCAGCAGGCTGCTAGAGACACAAGGTCCACAGGCAGCCGTACGGCACGCACGGTGCAGAGCCGGCTCTGACCTCTGCGGGCCCCGGGCTAGGGTGGCCGACCGGGGCCCACCCCGCGAACTGACTGACCGGCCGGCTCCCCGCCCGGGGGCGAAGTGACGGCCCTGCAGGCTGCAAGCAGCGTCCGCCGAAGCACACGAGGTGCCGGCGGGGCCCTTGCAAGAGGCGGGCTACGAGTGCCTATCGGTCAGGAAAAAGTAGCGGGTTCCACGGCCCTCGCGGGCGGCGTGGTTCCCGTGGAACACAGTGCAAGACTAGAGTGGCCACCGTGGCCGACGGCGGGCCCTGCATTCGGGCAGGCCTGCCGTCCGTGTCCCCAGTGTCCGCACGCTGGTCCATATATCTGGGCTGGGAAAAGTTGGCGAGACTCCTGGGAGAGAATTTCAAAGGAGGGGGCCATGGCAGAGCCCAGGTCCTCGTGGGCTCCACGAGAACTTCCAGGGTGCTAGGCCGCCCTACCGCGTCCGACCGGAGGCCTCTCTCGGGCCTGCCGTCGTCCCATCCTCGGCGTCCGCACGCCGGTTCCATATATGCGGGATGGGAAAAGTTGCCGAGACTCCCGGGAGAGAATTTCAAAGGAGGGGGCCAGGGCAGAGCCCAGATCCTCGTGGGCTCCACGAGGACCTCCAGGGCGCCCGTCCACTCGGCCGTGCCCGACCGGCCGTGCCCGACCGGAGGCCTCTCTCTTCCCATAAGCCCGCTGGGAAGAGGCCTCCGATTTCATGGTTCTCCTCAGCCACCACCACCGGGCGCCCCGCTCGGGCCACCCGGGCGGAGCCTCGCCCCGGGCTTCGCGACGGCCAAGCTCCATAGGTGCGTTCTGGAACAAGTCGGCGCCTCGCCCGGGAGACTTTTTCACAGGAGGGAGGCAGGGACGAGCCATACGCCTCCTGGGCCACGGGGAGGGGACAGGGAGGTACGACGCGGAGATCCAGGAGGAGGGGGCCCGCGCCGCCACCCGAGACGGAGCCTCGGGCTGGGCATCGCGACGGCCAAGCTCCATAGGTACGGTCTGGAGCGAGTGGGCGTCTCGCCCGGGAGACTTTTTCAAAGGAGGGAGGCAGGCACGAGCCAGACGCCTCCTGGGCTACGGGCAGGTGACAGGGAGGTACGACGCGGAGATCCAGGACAAGGGACCCCTCGCGGCGCCGACACTGCCCCAGGACCATGCCCCGGTTCCGGGCATGGTCCATAGCTACCCGCTGGCACCAGTGGCCACTTTCCCCCCACGCGAAATTTCACGCAGGGGAGAGGCCGTGAGCCCACAGCTTCCTGGGAGCTCTGGACTCTGAAGAAATCCTGGCTTTTTTCCGAATCCTCCAGGATTTGGGGCCTCTCGCGGCGCCGACACTGCCCCAGGACCATGCCCCAGTTCCGGGCATGGTCCATACCCGCTGGCACCAGTGGCCACTTTCCCCCCACGCGAAATTTCACGCAGGGGAGAGGCCAGAGCCCCAGACACCCGGGGGGGGCACCGACGCGTGCGCACCCCCGGCCCGGATCCAACGAGCCCTCCGCCGGCGCCGGGCGACCCAGGGACAGGGAGGTACCGCCCGTTTTGGCCCGAAAAAGAGCAGATCGACAAGCCGAAAAAAGTTGAGATTTTCGGCCGGGGGTCCGCCAGGGGGTCCCCGCGGACCTCTGGAGGCCATACAAACACTATGGGAAAGCTATGGGAAACACCAAATTGGGAATATGTTCTGTAGATATTTTTGTGCAGGATGCTCAAGATGGAAGGCCTGAAAGGGTTAATGTGCATTCATCCAAAAGGAAAAAAGTTCCACTAGTGTAGAAAGCAGATCTAATGCATTTGATTTAATTTGATTTCTGTGCATGTACAATATCACAGTTTAAAGATTATGTTGTTCTGGGCAGGAAGGGGTTAATATTAAAAAAATGCATAAATATTAAATCTAATGCACTGTACACATCCACTTACATGGATACACACTGTAGAAACCAAATTTAAGCATTTAGATCAAGTATCTTGCATGAAATACCATAGAAGTCTATTTTGGGTGAATTTTTTGTGTTTTGGGCATTAAGGGGTTAATAATTAAAAATGCTCAAGGGATTTCACTGGGCACCCTCTTGAATCCTTAAGAGGGGACCCCCAGCAGCAAGAATCAGTTGAGAAAAAAACTTTAACCGACGAAACCACGTTCAGCCAAAAATCACCCTTTGACTCCCGGACTATAAAATAACATCACCTCAATAACAAAACAATATCACATTTCGTCACCTTGCTAAAATAATGGCCCACGTCATTCTTTGAGGAAAATAATATTATTGCCTAAAACAGTTCTTCATGACTTCTGGTAAAATCGCCTATATCCTTGTAGAAAAGGATCATGCTGTTCCCACCCCTGTAGTATAATGGCGTATCTCAAGAGTGTGACCTATAGGCCATTTTATGGCTAAGTCACAAAGACAATGTGACTTAGGCAAGATTATTTTTTGCCTAAATCTGGAGTAAGTCACTTATTCCATTCATAATTTGGCAGGTTTACAATTGCCTAAGTCAAAACACAAATTGGCCTAAGTCATTTAATCCTCTTACATTACTGACAGACAGCGTTATTTGTATATGTCAATAGTCATATAGCTATAGAAGAAATATCATATAGTTTGTTTTGGTAAAGGTTTTTCTGTTTTCTGAAAAACATAAATGGCCATTATTTTAGCAAGGTGACGATTTGCAAAGCAATAGCATTTAACAGCTTGAAACAAAGATGATATAGATACAGTGAGAGGGACACAATAGTGGGGGAAGATGACACCTCTGGGGGAACGATTAAGGACTTCTTTGGATCAGATTATCCTCATCGCTATATCTTCACTTGCCGAGGTCTTCCCGTCCGTTCCGCTCCCATTTTATTTCCCTCCCTGTGTTTCTTGAACAGGGCGTACAGCACCTTCAAGGTCGCGGTGACGTCTTGAGAGACTATATCTGTCACACAAAAGGTGCACAGAAGCCAGTAAGTGATTATTTATGGTCGACCGTCAGCATTCCCAAAACCATGGGAGCGCAAAGACGTGCTTTTACCAAGATTAATTTATGCTAATGGCCCAATGCACCTTAATAGCTCACATATCTAGTAAAACATTTGATGGATCTAATCACTCTGTCCTTTGTGGAACAAGAACCCCACAAAAGGGTCTTTCTTGTGTGACGCAGTAATCCAATTGAACATGGCATCAAGATCACTTCTAAACTAATTAATACCCCACTGTGTGATATGTGTAGACCTTGAGGGCTGGGAATCCCTCATTCAATCACAGCAATTACAGTAGCAATTTGAAAGAATCTAAAGACAAATGAAATTAGCCACTTGCTACTCCGGGGTTAAATTAATTTGTGCTGGTGCGTACGTTAACAGATATCACGCTGAGGCACTCCTTTAAAATTATAGGCCACAGCTGTCAGGCAAAAGAGTGCTAGAGGTATATGACGTCCTTTTGCTTCAGGGATGACGTTAGTCCTGCCATGGCAGATTTATAATGGAAATTTTGGATTAAAAAAGTAATTGCTGAAACCATGTAAAAAGACATTTCTAGTACAAATTGTGGAGTTACAGTAGAGTCGACCATTTAAACAAAATTGATAAAAATTGATCAGCTTATGTTTTTTGGGGCAGGGCTACTGTAAATCAGTGGTTCTAAAAGTGGGCTAAATGATAGATAATCAGTATGATAGATATTCAGATATATTCAGATATATTCAGACAGCTTGTTTCTTTTTTTCCACAATATTTATCTGTGCAACCGAGTCAAACTAAATGTAACGCCTCAACTCTACAGCTTGTAGGTCTGCTATATTCGGCGTACAACACCAGTGAGCAACTAAGTAAATCAGGCTTAACCTATTAAAACAGGGAAAGCATCTGTGTCATTTTAGATTTTAGCTATAAAGGCCTATATATAGTTTTAAAAAAAAACTCTTAGAATTTAGAACAGTGGTTTAGAACACTGGTTCTCAAAAAAAGCAGGTCTACAAGCTCACAGCGTGTCACTTCGTGCTGTGCTCGAGCGTGTACATCTGCTATTTTTGAACATTTCTTTGAAGTGTTTGAATTTTTTTTGAAACTTTTTGAAATTTTTAACAATAATCTTCTCTTCAGTGGGGTCCCTGACACAAAACATATTCAGATGGTGATCCGCGGCCAAGTATATATCAATTTGGGGGTCCTTGGCACAAAAAAGTTTGAGACTGGTTTAGAAGGCATTAATCAGCCGTAGGACTTAATGGGTTAACAGAGCATAGCCTAGATAATGGATCGATAATGGATCTGTAGGACAGGGGAAAATCCATTTGTACCCAGGGATAAATGCTTTGAATGATTCATCCACATACTGTAGGCTTAATTTATGAATTAGGTATTAGACTAAAGCATGCAGTCAGTCCCTTGGTCTCTGACGCACATGCAATATTTATCTACAGTATGTTTTTTATCCATATATGAATAAACTGGGAGACAAACAATAACCTTTCTAACACCTGGGCGATAACACGATGCTTATGGGTATAGCATTGCCCTCTCTTGGTCTTTGCACACTGTTACGCACGTGCAGTGGCAGAGAGGTTGAATCACCTTTATTATCAGCAGACAGCAGACATCAGTGACATCCTCCCCTTGAGTTTTCCCCATCAGTGCTGCTATTTAAATTAATGATGATGACCTCGGAGGGAGCCAATCTACTGTGGTGATACACATCTACGCGCGTTTCATAGATAACTCATTCATATTCAACAGCAAACCCATCTCGTCCACTGTCATATTCACACCACTCACGGCAGAGCGAGATGAACACAAACTATTAGCACTATGGCCTTTCCTCATTTACAAAAGAACAGGTTTTGGGCATTCCCTTTTCAACAGGACAAATGCCTTTGACAGAGGACACTGTCTGAATTACTTTTACATTTCTGTCTCCCAGTTACAAAAAAATATTAAAAAAATGGCATTCATTCCCACCAAAGATCTACCGATCTACACGTTCACAATGCTGTAAATTTTTGTTCTCATTTCTCTCTGAATTGAAAGCATCAGCAGGGTTTATGATGTCAATACTGAGAGTATAAACTTTTGTGTACATGCGGTTGTGAACACACTAACCTTGTGGGTCAATATTGGACACTTGAAGTCCAATGTCGTCCAGGAGGGCCAAGGCAAGGGTGACATTTTGAAGCTATATGCCAGAAAAGGATAGATATATTTACATTAAAAAAATGTAATTAGCAAATCTGTTGCAGACACGTAATTATTAAATGATTCATCACCCACACTAGTCTAAGGTAAAGCCGGCAGAATTTCTATCTAAGGCAGTGGTTCTCAACCAGTGGTCCTTGAGGGGGTTCCAGGTGGTCCCCAGCTAAATGATGGAGAGTTGGTAACCAAATGGACCCTTATTAGATCTTTAACTCTTGAGCGCGTAAAATGACGGGTCCATTTGGTTTCATGTTACGCTCTCAAGAGTTAAATTATTGTTAAACATCTGTATAACTTCATTTACAAGAAGTCTACACAATTAGAGAATGTAGAAGAATTGTTATTCTGATCAACGTTTGCCTGTTATTATCTCTCCTGTTGGTACAACATCCATAGCCTACAGCATGGAATGCTGGACAAAATCCATAACAAAATATTCTGTTTTGGGTCTGAGAGTCAAAGAGTGTGGCTCAAATGCTGAATAAATAATGGACCTTGATATGAAAAGGGTTGAAAACCACTGTACTAAGTCATCTACAGATTTTAGCCGTCTTTTAATTTTTTTTACACACAGACTTGTTCATCGTGCTTATCAGCTCCTGTCAGACTGTGCCATTCCACTGTCATGTTGTGTGAATGTTTGAATAATTAAGTGGCACACTGACTGAGTCCATTTGTGACACGGCATGACACCGTTACTTACTGTGCTCCTATTCATCACTCCCCATGACGCCATAGTGGTACCGTGGTCACACTACAGTGGCATTCAACCAGATTAGGCAGGGGGCCACAAATGTAAAACGACTTTGAAGTCGGCCGGGGGTCACAAGACGACAAAAATGAACAACACGGTTAACCGTTTCTGTAGCAGTTTCACAACCACAAATACAGCCCTGTCGAGTGTTCATTTGGGACTCTGGTACATTTCCTACCATTCTAAATAGTAGCCTACATTTTATTATCGTTAATGGTAAATTAATCGTTAATTAGTTAGGGTTAACGGTTATGAAATCAAATGCAAAATGGTCATCCCTATGTCATTATGATTGTACTGTACAACCAACCATCCAATAATTATTTATTTTTACATTGGAAAATAGAATGTGTTTCAAGGGCCACAAGAAAGCGCCCTATAGGGGACCGCCTTGGCTCGCAGGTCGCCGGGTTGAGTCACTGGACTACATGATTATGGCCAAAAATTTCAATCACTGCCAGAATGTGTAGACCTGCTATTTTTGAAAAGTTTTTAACATTTGTCAAATATTTGGACAATAATGACAAGCCCAAGATTGGGATGCCAACAGTCTTTGAATTGAAATTGGCCCCCTGGCATCCCCCATTGATTTAGCCCACACATTCTTAGACACCTTTGATAGGAACACTAATATGACAGAAAGAACCCATGTGAATCCATACCATCTCAGAGTTGTTGACAGGGGTCAGGTAGAAGTCATACAGCGGAACATAGAAGCCTTCCAGCTGTCCAATCAGCAGAAGCAGAATCACACCGTCTGCAAACTACAGTAGATGGACATTTGAACAACACCGGCATCACCGGTGTCCAAGAACAGGTTGAGAGCAGGAACACATTTTCATTTAGTCCCTCACACTAAGTCATTGGATCTCAAACTGTTTCATGTCAAGGACCCCAAATTAATATTTATTTGGCCACGGAGCCCCATCAGAAAATATTTTGTCTGGGGGATCCCATAAGATGTCTACATTATTCCATATTTTTCTTTTTTTCTCCACGATCTTTCTAAAATGTTCAAATATAGCATATATTTGTAAATAAACAAAGTATAACATAAACATAGTGTTAAGTGGTTAAACTGATTGTGATCATATTAACACATTTAGCTGGGGACCCCCTGGAACCCTTGCCCAAGGACCCTGGGCCCCCCACTTTGGGAAACATTGCTCTAAAAGTGATCATTGATGTGTCAATAATGGGTTTTCTACAATAGGGGATACAATTTCTATGATCTAAAATAGTGTTGGACTGCTGAGTTTACCTGTTTTTCCATGTCAGCCACCTGCAGGCCCATGGTTAACACACTCTGATTGACAAAATGTAAGATGGCCTGAAAATTTGAAAATATAAACAGTATTATCGATAAAACATGATTGTATATAACACACATTTTTGCAAAATTCTGGACTTTCGTGGTTTCAAGTAAAACCACTTGGAAAAAACTATTAACAAGGAATTTGTATTACGTGATGGAAATCACCTATACTGGGAACAGGTATTTATTGTAAAGAAAACAATGTAGAATAGACTTATATTTTTAAGATGGCCTAATACATTCCGTTGAATACATAAAAATCTTGTGATGGAAATAGGAACATACAGTAAGTAGGTCTCTCGCCTATATAGGTGGGTCCAATATTATAACACTTGACAGTGACTATGGGGCAAACAAATTGGTCATAATCTGTGCTCATGGTGTCTTATCCATAGGAATTAAAAGACTCAAGTCCTACATCTGGTCTAAACCCACGTGACACACATACAGGAAATCCATCGAAGTTTGGGTGTCAAAATAGCATTTTATTCATTCAGTCCCAGATTATAGCTTTAATGTCTTAAACAACTGCACATCAGCAGTGCTGTCAATCTCTACATTACCTTTTTCACAGTGTTGACCTTGTGAGTGTCCAGCTTCAGTAGCGCCTCAATAGGATCTTCCCCTGTGTAGACCAACAGTAAAGGGCTTGATATACTTCTTTACGAAAATAGTCAACCTACGTACAAGCCCACGATGCGCCGGAGCGGTACGCATCATGAGCTTGTAGATCGGCTCTTTTCCGTGTGCGACACACCGGCATGTATACTGTACATTTGTCTAAAAAATGTCAACTCTGCTCAACACTCTTACTTACTGTCTGAACTGTCGCAGGAATCAGTGCTTGTATCACTGTTGGACAAAATAAAAAATAGATATATACTGTGAATTTTTATTTCTCTTAATAAACATCGATCTGCTCAAGCACATGGAATGGGACGTCACCGACCTTTCATCTGTAAGGACTTCAATCTGTTTGTCTGATTTGATGCCAGTCTTGTTGACCTAGATGCAAAACACCATGAACCAGAAAATGTGAGTCGTTTTCATGAGGCATCATGTTTGAGAATGAACGAAACATTGAAACTAAGGCTGCCACATTTAATTGAACTAATTGATTTAATCGATTATTTAAAAAAAAGAATAGTTGGCTAATTTTATGAAATAATCAATTGATAATCACTCCGGAAATAATCGATAATACTAATTGACAGTCAAACTCACCTCCACGAGCAGCACCTCGACCTTCACATTTGACGGCAACTCCAGATCTGGCTGAAAACGCCTCACCATGGCAACCAGCAGATGAATAGTGGCCAGGAGGTCTTTGTCGTGGAGAACTGACAGAACACACAAGAGAAAATCAACATGCATACTAACATGAAAGACTCTCATCTCTCTGTGCTCCGGGCAATGGAACAAAACAATATATAATCTTCTCCACAGATGATTAACAGAGTTCCCTGTAGTGTCAGCTATTTTATCTCCAGCCCTAATCCTTCACAGTCATTCCCCATCTTTTGAAGGGTTCTTTCTTTGCATGGGGGCAATATGGTCTCAGTAACAAATGTAAAATGCTAAGGGTCCTTTTAAACAGGCACACTGTAGTGTTTGTGCAAAAATGTAAAAGCCCAAAATGTACATTGAAATATGTATTTGAAATGGCCATTGTGACATACATGGGTCTTCATCAGGGTTGTCAGCAGCAGTCGCAAACACACCTGTACTGTGTTACACTAATGAGTTGAGAGGGTGGAGGGTTCTTTGTCAGTGTCAAAGCCTATTGGTCAAAAAGGATGTGATGCATGCATCATCAGTAGTCAAGGAAATGTCAGTAGTAGAGGGGGACTCCCTCTTTCTTTGGTGTCTTGCCCAGGTGGGCGTGGTTATATGCGTATAACCCTAACCCTAACCTTAGCCTCACAAAAACTATGCCTAAACCTAACCTTAACCCTAACCTCACGAACACTATGCCCAACCCTAACCCTAACCTCACAAACACTATGCCTAACCCTAACCTTAACGGCTTAACCCTAACCTCAGGGGGAGGGGGCACATACAAAAAGATATGTATAATGTGTCCTTTCCATATGTACATATGATAAATTCATCATTCTATAACCTGGTCCACATGTTTCTGTTCATGATATCACCACCACAACAGTCAATAGTTCCATATTATTCATTATTCCTGAAGTAATATTGAACAAGAAAGGAGAAAAGTCTATGTCATCAAGGACACAGTATTTAATTGCTTTCAGTTTTACAATCCCAAAGGTCTTACATTGGAGTTGTCTTTTTAGGCGGTCGTCTCCTCTGCTGTCCTTTTCAACAACGTCTAACACCATGACTTCCAGTGTATTATGGTTTACATGTCCTGTTCACACATAATGTGACACCACCATACCATAACATAATCATATTTTTGTTCAGATGGCAGTTTTAATCGTCTGCAACTCCGGCTTTTAGTCTTCTTTTTGTCCATCCTACATACAGTATAAACAACCACAGGGGCACTGCACTCTAAACAATAGTGTCCAGTCTATTCATGTAGAAACAAGGCAGTCTAAGATTTGTTTCTAGTAGGCTTAAGGGTGATTTATACTTAGTTGCGCAGCGAAAATAGCAAATCTGCAAGCACACAATGCGTTGCAGCATGACATGTTGTGAGCTTTTAGATCGGCAATTATTCATCATAGAAGTCTTGGCCAGTCTTGGCCTCGCTCCATTGGCTCCCTGCCCGCTTCCGAATTGATTTTAAGATTTTAATGTTTGTCCCTTGCAGATCTCGTTTCCGACCACTCTCCACCCAGAGCCTTAAGGTCGGCCAGCCAGCTGCTGCTGGAGGTGCCACCACCCACGGAAAAAAGCAGGAGTGACCGGGCCTTTGCGGCGGCTGCCCCCAGGCTCTGGAATAATTTGCCCATACACATCAAAGCTGCAGAGTCGATAGCTATTTTTAAATCCTTATTAAAGACTAATTTCTTCTTCCTAGCCTTCAGTGACAGCTGATGTAGCCCTGTTTTTCCCTTACTGGTGATAATGTTTGTTTGTGTCTGCTTATTTCATTGTATGCTATTGTCTGTTTATATTGCATTGTTTTCTTTTTGTTTGTTTTTACCTGTACAGCACTTTGGTTGACCAGGGGTCTATTTCACGAAAGCGGAATTAAATTATCCTGGTTTGAAAGGCAAATCCAGGTTTGACAAGCCTGCGCTGTTCACTGTTCAGCCTGGTTTATTCAGTTCCACGAACGCCAAGCCGGGCTGAGAAGGAGAGGTTTGTCGAGACAGGATCATTAAACCAGGCTGAATGTGAGTTCACATATTCCTATAAAAGACCATGAAAGTCGATAGCAGAATCCTTGAACTTGACCAATCATGGAGCCCAAAACCAGAGCGGCGTTCTTCTCTGTGGCTGAACAGCAGCACTGCAGCAGCTCATGGAATCATACAAGGAAGTAAAATTTATAATAAGCAAGAAAGGAAACACGGCCGCAATAAATATAGATCCAGGGAGAAAGCGTGGCAAAGTATTGCCGACAATTTAAATGCACAAGTTGTCCAAAAATATGCAATTAATTTATATACAAATCCATAAATATATAATTCAGTTAGGCTTAAACATAAGGAGTTTAAGTGAATGTTGGAATTATAATTATAAACACTTAGAATAATTTTCTAATTTCTAATTTCTAAAATCCAAGATCTACAAGTGAAAAGCTTGCCTTTTGGCGGCCGGGGGTCCCCGGTCCACGGGGGTCAACGGGGGGCCGGGGGTCAACGGGGGTCCGGGAGTACCCGGCCCCTTGTGTACTCCCGGACCCCCGTTGACCCCCAACAGGGTATACGGGGGTCCGGGGGTCCACGGGGCCGGGGGTCAACGGGGGTCCGGGAGTACCCGGCCCCTTGTGTACTCCCGGACCCCCGTTGACCCCCAACGGGGTATACGGGGGTCCGGGGGTCTACGGGGGCGGGGGTCCATGGGGGTCCGGAGGTCCATGGGGGTCCACGGGGGTCCGGAGGTACACAGGGGGCCGGGGGTACACGGGGGTCCGGGGGTCCACGGGGGCGGGGGTCCATGGGGGGCCGGGGACCCCCGGCCGCCATAAGACAAAAACATTTCGGGCTTGTAGATCTTCGATTTTCGCATAAGAATTGAATAAGTGTGGAAAAACTCATTGGTTTATGATTGGAGTCATTGGACTAACAGCTATTTCACAAAATTTGAAGAACAAGGCACTGGATTAATAAAGCTTGGCTGTTAGCCTGGTCCGGACCAGGGTAACTTCGCAGCTAAATTGCCATGGTAACTAAGGCAGGATTGCTTCAATTTTCTTTCGTGAAACCGGATCATGGATAAACATATCCAGGTTTACTGGCTAAGTTAATCTGCCGAGCTAACTCAGCTTTCGTGAAACCGATTCCTGGATAATTTAAGCCAGGATAGCCGATTAAACCCGGTTTAAACGCGGTTTATCCCTAATCCAGGTTTCGTGAAATAGACCCCTGGTCATGTTAAATGCAATCTGGGAACCCATCGTCAAATAAAAAGTAAAAACAGCACCCTCTGCTGTTTTTCACTTGTTCATTTTGGCTCTGGGCGGAGCCGTACGGAGGACCCGTGCTCAGGGAAACCGGGGTTTTGGTCTGCCTTCAGCCTTTCAGTTCCGGTGGTGCGACTATGTTTTTATTCCCACTAACAATATTTCTCCACGGAACACTAACACCATTTCTGCCAAAGAACATGGATCGTTTTGGTTAAAAGCACAGTTGTTTCTATGATGAAAGAGCAAGTTAAAATGTTACTAACTTTCCGTGGTTTTGTCGGCTCCGAGGACGCTATTGTTAAATGAGTTTCGGTTTGTTTCCAGTGGGGAATGAGCCGCACACATGTAAATCCCGCCCACTACATTTGATTGGGTAAAGCGCGGCCTCCTTCCTGATCTGATGGCACGCCCACTTATAGCCAATGTGCACGTGTTGTCAACACGGCTACCGACAGATTCAAGCGCAGAGCAGAATCTGTTCTTGAGAGATTATGTTAAATGTGCTATATAAATAAACTTTGATTTGATACAACAAAGTATATAGGACATAAGTGGTTAAATATTCCTTCTTCCTTGGCAACCATATCAAATATTTTGTCTTACATCCAGGACACACTACCCATGTGATAAACAAAATGTATTACATTTTTAAAAATGTACAATACATGATTAGTAATTACAATGGAGAAGGTTTACAAGCTATGCAACATTGACAAAAAATGAGACAACATGAGTCCGTTGGAGAATCATGTATTTGCTCTTTCAGAACAACTTTACACAGAGTCGTGGGGCACAGCGATAGGGCATGACCTATGTACCTTCCTATATCAACCTGCTTCTAGGAGTGTGGGAGGAGAGAATCATTTGGACCTCATCCAACCCTAATTGGACAAAATAACAATGGTTTGGAAGCTACATAGACTAATCTAATATTCTTTACGCAATGTGAACAATAATGTCAAATTTTAATTGCATAAATAAGAGCATGAAACCACACTATCTTTGGAATACAGCAAAACAAAAAATAATGTCCTAGATGTGAAAATCAGATGGGGATTAATATAGTGCGATCCAACAAAAAGCCACTGATATATTAGCCAGGAAATACAATCTTAATGGCTGATAGTTTCCATCCAAAGACTCCATCTACTAAGCACTGTATGTGACACAGAGGAAGAAGACATAATGAACCTCTGCTCTGAATGTACACAGAAACCCCCCACAGTGTGGATACATCGCTTCCTTGGATAGAAAACAGTTACTCCAAAGACATATTTTGTGATGCAAAATACAGCAAACAAGCATCTCAAATGAGAAGCATCATTTACTCAACTTGGAACCACATGAAATCTGACATCCCATTTCTCTGGCGAACATTTAGATACCAGCTCTACAAGCTCGCAACACCACACGACACGCTGTGATAAGATAAGATGAGACCTTTATTGATTCTGCGAGGGAACTTCAGTCACCAAAGGAAGCACAGCAGTCAAGATACAGTTGAAGGAAAAATTAACCCATTAAGACCCGAGGCCGATTCTATAAATGCCTTCTAAATCAGTAGTTCTCACACATTTTTCCCCCAAAAAAATTTCAAAAATAGCAGAGCTTGCAGCGCGGCACGAAGTGACGTGCTGTGAGCTTGTAGATCTGCTATTTTTGAATAGCCAATGCAAAAAAAATCGAAAATGACACAGGTATATACAGCAGGCTAAAGACATCACAGAAAAAGCTAGCACCCTCAATAATAAACATAAATATACAACAGTATACTATAATGCACCAACAACAAAGCTTGCATTATGCAGGACAAAATAAATAATACGGATACACACAGTAGCCATGTCAGACCTTGCATTGTATTTTTGGTAAATAGTTTTGGTTCTATCGGGAAAAAAGGAGGGTACCAAGTGCAGACCTCTGGGGGACCCCGGTCAACTAGGGAGTTGCATATTATCACTGTGATAATGTTGTGAAAACCAATAATTTTCAAGATGGAAGCACAACTTGACTTGCACATTGTGAAATGAGACACTTTGCCAACAGCAACAATGCATACACTACAGTATAACCAAAAGCCAATGGACACCCTCTCTAATTAGTGTTTCTGATTAGTGCCTTTTGTTCCAGTGAATAGAACTCCTACTGCTACAGCTACAATGACCTTCTATCTAGGCAATTGTGTGCTTCCAATGTTGTGGCACACAGTTTGCAGAGAGCAGTTTCAGAATGCCATTTAGTTGGAACATTGGGCGGCTGCAATTTGCTTCCATTCAGCCACAAAAGCATTAATGAGGTTGGACACTTCATCGGGGGATGTGCAGGTTGCAGGGCAGGAGCGTCCAGTTCTTTACTCACTCATGTCAACAAACCGCATATGTATGGGGGAGAGTTAGGGGGGAAATAGTGCAGGTGGGGATTGTAATTCTAAAACAGGAAACAACCTTCTGCAATGGTTGCCCCCCCTCCCCCCCAATTGTCTAGAATGTCATTGTAGCTGGAACAAAGGACACTATTAGAAACTTTAATTAGAAAGGGTATCTTTTTTGGTCCGAGTGCAATGGTTCGTCCTAAATTGAATTGTGTATGGTGGTGTGGAGGGAATTGAAAAGTTAAGACAATCCCAAGTCGCAGAACATAAAAATGCCACCTGCAGAAAGAATGTTGATTATGTTAGTATCTGTGATCACCACATGTTAATCACCTAGTTTATGCTGTGAGAGCCAAGCCTTATTATTGGCTCGTGGCTTATAGCTCTGTATCAGTGGTTCTCAAACATTTTCATGTCTAGGACCTCCAAATGAATATGTATTTGGCTGCGGAACCCAATCTGAAAAGATTTGTGCCAGGGACCCTCACACAAGATTTGTGTTGTTAAAATGTTTCAAAAAATAGTCAAAAAAAATAGTCCATACTGTGGCCAAACTACATGCAGGCTTTTGGGTTATGCGCTCTAAGGACCGACAGAGGTTCCTTAAATCGAGTAGGATATAAGACATCATTTTTTCAAGATTTCTTTGAAAATAACCGATGTACAGTATATGGGGTTAAAGTGGTTAAACAGATTTTTATACTATCATTAACAAATTTTTCTGGGGACCCCCTTGTGTGAGCCACAAGCCATGGCTTGGCTCACACAGTATAAACCAGGCTTTAACCTAACCACTCTGCTTGTTGCGTAGTAAGTTGGTAAGTAAGGAAGGTACTAAAATGTATTTACAGAGCACCTTTCACAGACAATGACAGTCACAAAGTGCTTTACCGAACGCTGCTGCTCTACTCCTTACTAATACCGAGAAAGTGGAGCATATCACTCTATCTATATCACATATCACTCAAGTTCTTAAATCCTGTGTGTCAAAGAATTGATACCAAAATACTACTGTTTGTCTATAAAAGCTTTGAATGGTTGAGGGCCAAAATCACATTTCTGATCTTGTACGATATCATGAACCATCCAGATCTCTTAGGTCATCTGGGAAAAGGTCTGCTTTCTGTCCCTATAAACCAAAAATAATCGTGGGGAAGCAGCATTTAGTTTTATGCACCACATATCTGGAACAAAGTCCAATAAAACTGCAGGTATGCTGCCACTCTTATCTATTTTAAAACACATCTAAAGACATTTCTGTTTGCCGCTGCCTTTGAATGAGATATTTTTTATTTTTCTCTTTTCCTTTCTCTTCTGTACTGTAACTGTATCTATAAATGTTTACTTATTTTGTTTTATGCATCCTAATGTCCTAATGATTGTGTTTAAATAAAACTGCCTTTCAGGTCTATTGCTCCGTGTGTAGGACATCTCTCCGGCTCAAATACATACTGTAGCGACGGCCACCATATTCAAATGCTAATTCCCCATCTATTCTAAATGATATGCTTTGAACTGGGGAGAATATTCTGATATGTGTCTGGAAATAGTGGTAAATGATAAAGACGCTCCTCCGTTAAACAACACAAAGTCCTCTGCACAGGAGAACCCCCCCAACCCCCTTCCAGCAGCACTGCTCAACTCCCATGGGACGTCAGAGCTATAGATATCCCTGAGAAATGATGTTTTCACACAAATAAAAGAATAGAAGCCTGCATTCGTAAACAAAGGCATAGTTTTAATTAATACCAGCTTTAAGCTATATTTCCCTGCCGGAAAGTGAAGCGCACAGAAGCCAAGGAATGGACCAATTCCAATCCTTTTCACACAAATAAAGTTCCCCTTTACGTGATTGATATATGGAATGGAACTATTGATGGTTATGGTGATTTGGTCAATATGTACCTTTATTCATGAGCAGAAATGTGTATCAGATTATAGATTGGGGCGGCAGTGGCTCAAGGGTAGAGTGGCCGGGTAAAGTGAACTGGAAACCGCAAGGTTCCCAGTTCGATCCCGGGCTGGGGGGCTGCCCCAGAGTTAGTGTTGAAGTGTCCTTGAGCAAGACGCTGAACCCCTAATTGCTGCCGATGAGCAGGTTGGTGCCTTGCATGGTTTCCTCCGCCATCGGTGTATGAATGTGTGTGTGAATGGGTGAATGTAATGCACAATCTATGTAAAGAGCTTTGGATAAAAGCGCTATACAAATGCACCATTTACCATTTAGATTGATTAATCGATCGTGTGTAGTGTGTACATACAGTATGAAGTGGCTGTTTACCAGGTGGCTCTATAGGAGGCAGAGGCAGTATAAAAGAGGGTTCACCCGTCAGTGAGTCTGTCTGTTAACTGTCTGTGTGTTTGCAAACCGCTTTATGATGTAAGTCAAAAGCTGAGTGCATGCTCCTTTATTGTCTTTTTGCACACAACACAATACCTCGGTACAAAGCAAATCATCCCAAGTACAGAAAAATAGATGGTTTGCATGACAGAAACACCAGAAGTTGCAGACCTCCATTATCATCAATGTGATATCAGAGGTCCACAAAGGGAAGCCGTGTACGCGCTGGCACCGCCATAGACCTTGTCTAGACCAGGAAACACATCATGAAAGGTGGCGTGTTTACGGTCAGATATATCTGCAGCAGCAGACTCCGATAGACCTCGTCTAGACCCAGAACCGGAAGAGGAAACAAACAGGTAGGCTACGCCACCTTCTGGGACAAAAGTATACGTGGTCACCTTTTTAAGAGACCGGAAGCAGATTGGAGTCTATTATTTCCAATGGAGGAGTGAACGTGAACACAGCTTCTGAACCATTCTTTTAGCCCCATGGTCACTGAACTAAATGTTGGACGCAATCGTCACAAGCCACACAATCTTCCCCAAGAATTTCAGATATTCTCAGAGAGACAAATCAACACACTCTTGGAGGGTCTAGCACCAGTAAACATAGGACGTGTAGTTTTCCAATTGGGATATATCTTTCTAAATCAACCATATTTGGTATAGTACTGTATGCACAGAGCCTATACAATGACACTGATGAAGAACTTTATGGGTTGCAATGAGTTAGCCATTTTAAATACATATTGCAATGTGCTATGAAGGCATTGTAATTTTGCACAATCACTGCATTGCTTGCATTTCACCTGTGTGATTGAGACCATTATTCCACCCATGCAAGATGGGATAAGCATAGAAAAGTACACCTTAATCACTTGAACCCCAGCATTAGCATCCCTATTCTGGGGAGAACATTCGCCAGAAATAGATCTACAAGCTCACAAAACATAGCAAGGCGACCCATTGTGAGCTTGTAGATCGGCTATTTTTGAGAGATTTGGTGTAGAGGGGAAAAAGGAGCGCACCCAGTACAGGTCTGTTCTAAGTATAGAGGGTTTAAGTGGAGAGAGAGAGAGAGAGAGAGAGAAAGAGAGAGAGAGAGAGAGAGAGAGAATATGCAGTCTGGAAAACGGATGCGCTGAGGCGTGTAAATTAATGAGAGTATAACCAGGGGTAGGGCCCGACAAGCTCAATGCTTCTCCTTATCCCTTTTTTCAGGGACTTGGACCTGCATTCAAGCGAATCACCAAATGGACTATAATTAGTTTACTTTGTTTGATTTGTTATTATTATGATCATTACTGTTGTTTTGTAAATCAACTTAAAGTGAATGAATTGTATATATTTTCTTACAGTATTTGTCCAGTATCTGAAAATAAAACTGATCTGAACTGAACTGAACTGAACTCACGCTTGACGTTCCACTTGATGAGTGAGCTGTCTTTCAGATCCAGCTGCTTGTCCAGCTCCTGCAGGATGACCTCCAGCTTGTGGAGCTGAGCGGTGCCGGTCACTGCGATCTCCTCCACAGGGAGGTTCACACCAGCTAACCTGCCTGCACAGAAACACATAGTTATTGGCCTACAGCAGTGGTTCTCAAATGTTTTTTTTTTTTTTTGTCTGAAAATGTTTTGTGCCGGGGACCCCCAGAAGAGAAGATAGTGTGTTAAAAGAGACCCCTGAAGGTCCCTGGACCCCACTTTGAGAATCACAGCACTGTTTCTCAACATCAGGTTTGGGGCCCACCACCAGGGGTCCAAATGGACCCTTCCGGGTCTGTAACTCTGAGAGTGTACGATTGGAACCCCAATCTACACTGTAACGTGTTGCAATGGAATATATACTATTAACTAGCTACTGTACACACTATAGACTATAGAGGCTGTTATGGCAGCGTAAGATGAGTAAATACATATGAATTATTGCACATGGACATTGGAAGTGATTGTGGGAAACAAATGTATAGTGTATTGAACATGGGAGAGACTTCTCAGCATGCCTCCGGTCGCACACACGTTTATATTGTTTTATTGATCGTGTTATTGTGTTGTTATATTTGCTTTGGGGGGATACGGAGTGGGGATTTATGTGTGATTATCGTCTTTGTGTTTGTGTCGTGACTCGTGTAACCATGTTACTTGCAATTATGTGTTTTATGTGTGGAGCCATGATGTAAGCCTGTGTGTGCGTGCGTGCGGGCGGGCGGGCGTGCGTGCGTGCGTGCGTGCGTGCGTGCGTGCGTGCGTGCGTGCGTGCGTGCGTGCGTGCGTGCGTGCGTGCGTGCGTGCGTGCGTGCGTGCGTGCGTGCGTGCGTGCGTGCGTGCGTGCGTGCGTGCGTGCGTGCGTGCGTGCGTGTGCATAATTGTCATTACCCAGCAGGTGATGGAGCACCAGTCCATCATATAGGTCCTCTTCCACACTTTGAACCACTATGTGATCTAGTGTCAGAGTTCTGTTGAGCCACACAATTAATGCCTGTGAAGACAATTAAGCCAAGTTTATATATGTCGTCATACAAAAGTGTTGCATATGCCGAAAATAGCCGATCTACAAGTTCACAACACGTTGTGAGCTTCTAGATCAGGTATTTTTGGCACCGTTCACTTTCATTTATTCCATACTATACTCACCTCTTGAGTATACAGTACATAAGAGGAGGAAATATTATTATAATTTGTTATGCCAGTCTTAAGACAAGATTATATTCATTTTTTTCCTAAATAGATAGAACCAATCGTAATTATATTCCAAAAACTAATACGATTATCTGTAATGCATGCTCTATTATTTCCACTAGCCTGCATTTAAAGAAGCAAGCTTAAGCCGGTGATAAGCTGTAATTATTCATGTATTTGTTCATTAAAATCATTTGGACAGCAGTCAAATGTGCCTTATTGCTCCATGAGCCTTCCAGTCCTATCCACTGTGCGTGAGAAATTATTAATCTTCTCAACAAAAACATAATAGGTAGGCTTTGTAATGTACTTTCCATGTTAGCAATTACCTCACTAAGTAACTACTTATAAGACACAGAGAGATCTTTAGGGTAGTCTATAGTAGCATATGGACTTTTATGTTACAATGAAAGATTAATGAAACACAGTGGAAAGATAACATGGATATTGTTGCTGTCGCGTCGGGTTGGAAACCTCATTATGTCCAAAACTGTTACTTCTCAGGATTCAAAAATAGCACCAAAAAAAATGCAGATCTACAAGCTCAAAACGTGTCGCGAATGCGACACGTTTTGAGCTTGTAGATCTGCTATTTTTGCTACCTATTTTTGCTACCTACCTATCAATACCGCAATGTAGAAGTACTCCGTTACAAGTAAAAGTCTGGAATAAAACATTTACTTGAGTAAAAGTACAAAAGTATTGGTATCAAAATGTACTTAAAGTACCAAAACCTAAAGTACTTAAAATAGGGCTGAAGTGGTTAATGTAACTCAAAATTGTACTTAGTACAGTACTTGAGTACATGTACTTAGTTACTTTACACCACTGCCTTTTTGTGACACTGGAGTGTGACAAAGTATAGGGCATTAATTTATGGATATGGACATAGGCCAAAGAGGCTTCTGCCCGACAGCAACGATATATTAAAAAGGCAATAAATCATGACTCAGCGACAAAGTGTCAAGTGACATCATGCTGCGTTGATACTTTCATCAGTTGACTTGACATTTTTATTTGAGTTGAGCATCACATGGCTCGACACTTTGTCACCGAAGCAGAAAGAAGAAAGAAAAAAACGGGCTATAAGGGACAGCTCATCATCAGTGGTGTAAAAAGTACTCAAACGTTTTAAAAGTATCAATACTGCAGTGTAGAAATACTCTGTTACAAGTAAAAGTCTGGAATTCAAAATTTACTTGAGTAAAAGTACAAAAGCATTGGCATCAAAATGTACTTAAAGTACCAAAAGTACTCATTATGCAAAATGTCTCATTTCACACGTTTTGACGAAGTTTTCATACTTTTTTTTTTTTAAATAGCCGATCTACAAGCTTTTAAACAGCCGAAATGTATATAGGGCTGAAGTTGTTATGTATTGCAAGTTCAAAGTAAGAGTAAAAGTACAATATTTGCCTCTGAGATGTGGAGTAGAAGTAAAAGTACTGAAAATTGGAAATACTCCAGTAAAGTCAAAAATACCTCAAAACTGTACTTACAGTAGGTACAGTACTTAAGTAAATGTAGTTACTTTACACCACTGCAGCTCTTACTGTACCTCCTTCAGTCTGTGAAGCTTTGGGTCTTGTAAGGATGTTGGCTGGATGATTTTCCTCTTCTCTCCTGTGTACGAACAACACACTGTTATGACCCTCGGGTCATAGTATGTATTTTCCTGTGTGTGTGTGTGTGTGTGTGTGTGTGTGTGTGTGTGTGTGTGTGTTGTCCTGTGTATGTTTTCCTCCTCATTGGTGTGTTTGTGAATGAAAGGTGAGGAGTGACTGATTGAGTGCAAGCTGGGGTGAATGAATGGTGACTGAGTGGTGGAGCCAGGCTGGTGATTAGCTCCTGTGATGATGGGCTCAACTATAAAGCTGGCTGGCACCAGTTGTCAAAGTATTTTCCTCCTAGCCAGCCTCCAAATGCCAATGTGTTGTATTTCGTTCAAATGTTTCTGGGTTAAAGATCTGGGAGTGTAGGGGTGGGTGACCTCTTGTTAGTAGTTGTTTTGTTTTTTCAACATTTAAATGCATTCAAAGATTGTGAATGATAGACATGTAATATTTAAGTGGGTGGTTGAATGGTGGTGGGTGAAAAGGCTGACATAGCTTCATTAATACATAACTATTTATTCATACTATGTATACAGCAAATGTAACATTATATCAAATAAATTGTATATAAATATATATATGAATGTTTACACATATACCTTGATAAGCCTCATAATCCACAGTGTCACTGTTCTGCCAGGTAAAGATGTCCCCTTCCATAGCTCCTTAAGAGGGTATACTGCTCACTTTTCTTCTGGCTTTTCAGCAAACCCTGTTAAAGGGCGATATGTGTTCTAACAACATTCGAGGTGCTTTTGCGTCAAATATAAAATACGGCAAAGTAAAACATGCAACACATTATCAACCGTCATCGGACATCAGTATGGATAGAGTTAGCGTAAGGGTTATGATGGGAAAGGAGCTGCCTTGCTGGGAATGCTTGTGTGAGGGCAGTGAATGATAAACACTCTTCCCATATCCTTCAAAAAACTACTTTTGAGGAGTCTTTGAGCTTATAGTACTTAACCCCATGAACCTTAGCGTCCCTTTTCTGGGCAGGTCAGAATAAGCAAACATTCTGTGAAAATACAGCAGATCTACAAGCTTTTACGATATTAACACAGAATAGATTTGGTGTCGGGGGGAGGAGGAGGGGGGTGCAAGTATTATGCCCCTGCGGGGCCCAATGTGAATGAAGTAAATAGGGTTTAAGTAACAGTATTAGTTGTACTAAGCAGCTTCTATATGAGAATTATTGTAACTTGATAGTTCCATAAGAGGATGCTGCAAAAAACAGTATGCATGCTGAGCAACCCTTCCCAGGATAAATAAAGGTTGAAAATAGAGTACACACATACAGTGGCGTGGGAAGGGGGGGGCTATGGGGGCTGCAGCCCCCCTGGTGATGGGAGCAGCCCCCCTGGTGATGGGAAGAAAAAAAAAAAAGAGAAAAAAAAGTTTTATTTTATTTTATTTTTTATAATATATATATATTTTATGGATCATAGCAGTCTGTTACGGTCATGGATGAACTTCAACCTGGTGTTTACACTGTCTTTCTGCCTTTTTGTGTGGGGAAAAACACAGAAAACCCCAAAAAGATCACAAAAAAGTCCCCCCCGACGCACAGCCCCCCTAGGTATTAAGGACTTCCCGCGCGCCTGCACACATACTGTAGAAAAGATTGATTTCTCAGCCGGCCCGTCAGTGAGTATAATGACAATTCATTTGTCAACAGACAGAAGAACCTGCTTACAGTATATGTCTTGCTGCCTTCCAGACTTACTGTATAGTGGATCTATTGTGGTGGATGATGACCCCAAAAATTCATGAGGCCACCGCTGTCACATTGAATTATGCACCCCCAAACAGAGAACAGCAAACAAGGAGAAAATTCATGTATTCTGAAAGAACAGTATGTATGTAACCGGAATGCAACAAGACCTCGAATGTCACACTGTTACCCCAAAGAACTACTGTTTTCTTTGTGTGCGTGTGTGCGTGTGTGTGTGCGTGTGTGTGTGTGTGCGTGCGTGTGCGTGTGCGTGTGCGTGTGCGTGTGCGTGTGCGTGTGCGTGTGTGCGTGTGTGTGTGTGTGTGTGTGTGTGTGTGTCTTTCTTTCCTGAAAACAGCAGAGTCTGAGACAAAGTCATAAACATCAAAGTATTTTTGCATAAGCTTACCTTCAGCGCTCTGACTGCGAGATAGGTCAACCTTTGCCTGAACCGTTCTGTCGTTAATGCCCTAATGTCAAAGCAGAGGTATACAGGCAACAGAGAGTTGCAATAATGATGAATACTTCTGAAATCCACAAATTATGTTGAAGGGTCTGACTGTACTCAGTTTACAAGCATTGGTTTGAAAGAGAAATAACTGTCATGTATGTCCGGGTCGAGCTACAAGGAAGTTAAGAGGATGTGGTTTTGAAGAAGTGAGAGCTTCCTCACATTGACACGGCGCTTTTGTGTCATACAGGAAGACGGTGTTGTGTGACAGCACAGCGGGCATTCGTGTTCACATGAAGCACAGAGAGTTGAGAGTACAACTAATTATAAAAGTGTTGATTGAAAAAAGATAAATGGGAGGACACTTATCCAGATCAGTGGTTCACAAAGTGGGTTATGGGGACCCCCAGTGGTCCTTGGGGGTGAGGGGTTCAGTGGGGGGTCCCACTCCCTATTGCAAAATGAGGAACAGTTTAATTTCATTATTATTTCACCGGCTAAATATATATGACAGAATGTATAAGAACTATTCTGATCATAGTTTTCAGTCTCTCCACTGTTTCCAATGTTATCTCCCCACCTTACAGTACAGTTCTAATGTAAACGTATTAGGCCAAGGGACCCCCCATATGAAAAGATGTTGTGCCAAGGGCCCCTATAAGAGAACATTTTTGTTGTTAAGATTTCATTATAACTGTAGGTGTGGAGATAACAGTGGAAAGAGTGAAAACTCACACTATCCCCAATCTGGGAACCCATGCTGTAAAGAAATGTTTTTTGTTTTGTTCTGCTGCAGACTCTGTTGTCAAACTGTTGGGGCCGTCGGCATAATGGGCCTATAGGGTCTATAATGGGTCAGGTGTTGTATCTTTTCAAACACTCACTACAGGGGGTCCTAAATGAACGTGACGCCTGGAGGCCTGCAGGACTCAGGCGCATCCATCTGAGGCAGGTCATATCAATTTGTTGTCGTCTGGGAGAGATGGGAAGAAACAACAACAACATCGATCGTTGCTGCTTCTCTTCCCCGTCTCTGTCTCTGGCCAAGCCACGTCATCACTGTCAGGCGGAAATCTTTTATGTCCAAAACCCTTATTTATCAGGAAATGATAAGGGAAAAAAAGAAGAACCTGTGTTCCAATGGATCCAGAGTAGTTATTATTTAGTCACAAGCTCTTGTTATAATACTTTTCATCCATTTAATATTTATAAAACCCACAGACAGAATTAACCACTTTCACTTTAAAACATCCTCATAAAAGCAGAAAATAGCAGATCTACACGAGTCACGATGCAACGTGTTGTGAGCTTGTAGATCGCAGTGTTGATTTTGACAGCAATTTTTTATTTAGTTTTAGTCATAGTCTTTTGAATCAAATTCCATTTAGTTTTTGTCATATTTTAGTCAACTGAAATGTTTTTGGTCTAGTTTTAGTCGACTAAATATCATAGGATTTTAGTCGACTAAATCTACAGTTGTGTAACAGAGAGAGGTCCTCTGTTACTTATGTTTGAGATAACCCTCATGTATTGAATGATATTTGCACAGCACATTTGCACTTTTAGTATTTTGCACAGTTCACCTTGCAGTGCAATATGGAGAGAGTGCAATATGTTTGTAGTGTGAGGTTTTATTGTTGAGGTTGAGTGAATGCTCAACAGTACCTGTTTGTTGCCAGCATGATTGGGCTGGACCATATCCGGATAACAGAGGGGGGTTATGATGTGATGTGTGTTTGCAATTGCTAATATTCATGTTGTAGTCGAATCATTATTGGTGTAGCTCATGGAGTTTCAATAGATGTTATGAGAGTTCATGTTATCTGTATTTATGTATGTGTATTATCCGGTAATCTACCCCTTGACATGGTTGAGTCCAAACTAATTGCCTCCAGCTGAGTATAAAGTGCTGCCGGCCACAAACACACTCAGCTGGTGGTAGGATGAGAGCTGGACACCACCATGTCATTTGTGTGGAGAGCTTCCTATGTGTTCATGCATTTTTTGTATTGTTGGTGAACAATCAGAATAAATACACCTTTTTGGTTGCACCCTATCAAGGCCTCTGTACTAACTCCAACCGCAAGTTCGGCATTCTAACAAGTTGATTTAGTCGACTAAAATGTATTTTGGCGGTGCCTTGATGGCGTTGTAATGGCTGATTTTACACATGGTTGCATGCTGAAAATAGCCGATCTACAAGCTCACAACGCACTGCAATGTGTTGTGAGCTTGTAGATCTGCTATTTTCAGAGCGCAACACCTGAGCGCACCAAACATATAATGACTTGTCTTAGCTCTACTGGATCACTTCTCCACTAGTCCCTCACCAACATTTTAGTCTAGTTTTCATTTGGTTTTCATTTGTTGACGAAATTGTCAATATATTTAGTCTTAGTTTTAGTCATCGTAGCTTTGTTTTTATTTCGTTTTTAGTTTTCGTCAGTGAAAAAAGGTAGTCGACGAACATTTTCCGTCATAATTTTAGTTGACGAAATCAACACTGCTTTGGACGAAATAGGGCATTAATTTACAAAGTTTAAATCTCCATATTATGGTGATGCAAGGTTTCTGCCCGACAGCAACGACATATACAGGTGTGTGTGTGTGTGTGTGTGTGTGTGTGTGTGTGTGTGTGTGTGTGTGTGTGTGTGTGTGTGTGTGTGTGTGTGTGTGTGTGTGTGTGTGTGTGTGTGTGTGTGTGCGCATTGGCCTTGTCATCATCAGAAGAAAGGGAGAGGAGGAAAAAAAAAAAAGACCTCCCATCAGCCAGATGAAAGGGGCAATTTGGTAAAAGGGGGAGGTTACCATGGTTACCAGGACACAAGACGAGAAAATAAAGGCCGAAAATAAACCAATAATTCCTTTAGCAAAAGCCAAACTGCACGACCTGCATGGTGCTTCCACAGCCAGCCTCACTGGAGCGACAAAGCAAACCTTCAAGTGTTTGCAGTGGTGGATACCAGGAAACCAAGTACATTTACTCAAGTACTGTACTTATTGCAATTTTGAGGTACTTTTACTTTACCTGAGTATTTCCATTTTCCAATACTTCTACTCCACTACATCTCATATAGGCCAATATACTTTTTACTTCATTTTTACTTTTATTTTTTTGTAATTATTAGTACAAAACCCAGTTTTATACTTAGGCTATTTGAAAATAGCAGATCTACAAATTTAGAGAAATTGTAGTACTTGATGTCAATACTTTTGTTATTTTATTCAAGTAACATTTTAAATACAGGCCTTTCACTTATTTTCATATTGTGGTAATGCCACATTTACTAAGTAAAACAAAAATCAAGAGTAGACTTCTTCCACCACTGCACTTAGGTGACATGAAATAATATTCTCATTTGCATGTACTGCATATCATCCGTTTATATTCAAAAATGCATTTCTTGACAGACATGGACATTGAGTAAAACATTCAGCGCCAAATCTTTGTGTGATAGGATTCTTTTTTACATGAACCACTTGAACCCTAGCGTCTCTGTTCTGAGGGGAACATTAGCCGAAAAAAAGCAGATCTACGAGCTCACAATGCCTCGCGCTGCAAGGCATTGTGAGCTCGTACCCTGCTTCATCTCTCTCTCAGCTAAGGTGTCCTTGGCCTGAAAAAAAACATTGAAGACCCCTGCTCTACTTTATAGTATATCAGCGGTTCTCAAAATGGAGTCCAGGGACCAGAACGGGTCCTTGAGGGGATTCCAGGGGTCCACAGTAAAACATTATTTAATATGGATATGGCATCAGTTTGACCACTTCAAAGGGATAGTTCACTCTTTATTCTATCAATTACACACCCCATGGAGACTTGAATTCATGGCGATGTTTTTGTTTTAGTCGCATTCCTAAGCCTTGATGATCGGCAGCGGCTCCGGTAGGAGACTCAAAGTGTCAACTTTGAGTCTCCTATCGGAGACATTAGCATCTTTCCGCCGGTCATCAAATTATTGGCTTAGGAATGTGACAAAAACAAAAACATCGCCATTAATTCAATGCTTCATGGGGTGTGTAATTGATAGAAAATAAGTTTTTTTTTGGGTGAACTATTCCTCCATTTTAGTCCATTTTAGTCAATTTTATACTTATCTAGAAGCTCCCAAGCGTGAGCTTGTAGATCTGCTATTTTTCAAAAAACATTGAAAAGTGTGAAAACATTCAGAATAATTCTAAGAAATGTTAACACCACAAATGTCCACCAAATATATTTTCAGATGCGGGGTCCACAATCATCAATGTGGTGGTCCTTGACATGAACCACTGCTTTACATACAGTACTTGACAGTTTCTGATAGCTCTTGGTGTGAGTGCAGGGCCAGCGGTGCTCCAGAGGAGCCGACAGTCGAAGGTCCACACAGGAGGCAATGCTTTGACCGGGGTCTCTCTCCCTGGCAGTAACAGGAGGAGTGGGCACTAAGGAAGCGTGGGCACCTCGATGCAAAATTGGCTATTTTGTCCAAAAAAAATGGTAAACAGTCTTAAGTAATGTGAAGTATACATGATTAGAACATATACTTACTTAATTAAGCCTCAGTGGCTAAACCATTTTTATTAAAAAAAAAAATCATTTTGGACAAAATTGCCAATTTTACATCGAGGTGCCCACTCTTCCTGTATTCTCCCAGGCAGGGCAGGAAGGGACACATGGCACTTTAAGGCAGAAGGCCACAACAACAACAACAGCAACTGCTGGAAGAAATATGGCTTGAACCAGAGCTACAGCATACAGTAGTATCGGTGTAAACACAGAAACAAAGCTCTGTGACAGTTCCTTCACCTTTAGATGCGAAGCAATATATATATATATAAAATAATAAAAAGATTTAAGAAGGCTACAATATAAGGTTATTATAAGAATATACAAAGCTTTTTGAGATACATTATGCAGCATTTTTTAACTTTGAAAAAAAAACAGCAAAAAAAACAGCACTTCAGTAGTGGAGGTCGTCTAGCAGACAAGCATTTTTTTTTACATAAACAGCCACGACTTCCAGTTTTGAGCATTCTGGCCTCATCAATTCTCCCGCGACGGCTGTGTATTCAAACACAGGCAAAAGGTCACAGGGGGTCACAGGGGTCGCAGTTAGCCACGGAGGAAGGAATAAATAAACACTGACATTTGGGGAAGATTAAATACCAACATTCGGTGCCTTTTTCAGAGCAGTTCCCCCCGGGTCTTTTACATGTCCCACATAAGAGATGAGTTCAGTGTCCAGACGGTATGAGGCACGATGTCAGACAGTGCAGGCGCAGGGCGGTTTTAAATTCTCCACATCCCGCCTTGAATCCCCCTCCTCCGCTCAACGATGGTGTCACTAACGCCTAAAAGAACCAACAGAACTTCAAACTAACAAATGTGCCGCGAGTCGCGACGCAATGCATCGTTAGCTTGACGATTCTGAAGATGACTTAAAATAGTGAAAACAGCCGATCTACAAGGGCTTGTGGATCGGCTGTTTTCACAATTTGTCGTACGATAAAGTAGGCTATACTGTATGTAGGGCTTGAGAGTGTCAGGTTTCAGTCAGAGTTCTTGTAGTTGGTGAACAGGTTGTACAGGACTCTGAGAGTGGACTTGAGGTTCAGGTTGACGACATCTGCGGAGGAAGCGAGACAAGAACACATGGTGAGGACAATGGAAGAGAGAACAGGACGGCACAGAACACAGTGAAAATGAGAGACGGAAGCAGTGATGAGCAGTGGTGGAAAAAGTACTCAAATTTTCAATACTGCACTGTATATGTAGAAATACTCTGTTACAAGTAAAAGTCTGGAATAAAAAATGTACTTGAGTAAAAGTACAAAAATATTGGTATCAAAATGTACTTAAAGTACCAAAAGTACTAAAATATTTGAAAATAGCCGATCTACAAGCGCAAATAGCCTAGGTATAGGTATAAAATAGGGCTAAAGTGGTTAATGTATGTTTTATAATGTAATAATTTCTTAATTCCTAATAATAATAACATGTAATTATTATAATAATCTACAAAGTAACTAGTAACTAAAGTTTTCAAAAAATTGTAGTAAAAGTACAATATTTGCCTCTGAGATGTAGTGGAGTAGAAGTAAAAGTATAGACAAATCAAACGCAAAAATGTCTGAAATGTGAAGAAAACAAATCTCAGTTTTTGAGGTTGAAAACTGCCTCTTGAACTGGCTGTTGATCATTTACAATTCCAAAATGAGCTTTCCCTTTCATCTTTGCTTTTGAAGGACATTTCCAAAGGGTTGATGTTTTTTGAAGTCTAAAGCAGACTCTAAGCTTTTACAAATAATGAATATCAAGCTGAATGAAAAGAGCATCTGCACACACTCAAATCTGTGCCAGAATCGTGTAAATTATGCGAGCTTTCGCTCAGAGACCTTCCTCTTCAAGGCAGCGGTGGATCAGGTGGTTAGAGAGCGGCTGTTTAGGAACCGGAAGGTTCTCGGTTTGATACTCGGCTCCTCCTGACTTAAAGGAGTAATTCACCCAAAACATTACTTATTTTCTATCAATTACATACCCAATGAAGCCTTGAATTCATGGATTTTTTTTCACATTCCTAAGCCAATAATTTGATGACCAGTAGACCGGTAGACAGCGGTTCTGGTAGGAGACACAAAGGAGACTCTTTGTGTCTCCTACCGGAACCGCTGCCGGTAATCACACTATTGGCTTAGGAATGCGACAACATTTTTTTTTTATCCATGAATTCAAGTCTTCATGGGGTGACTAATCGATAGAGAACTATCCCTTTAAGGGCAGTTCACACCAAGCGTGATAACTATAAAGGTACACTTTTTTTTCCTAATGGTTCCGCACCACAAGTACAACAAAGACGATGGTGAACGATATAGTAATAGTCATAGTTATAGTAATGTTGCTTGGTGTGAATGGCCCTTTAGTGATGAAGTGACCTTTGAGCAAGACATTGAACTGCAATTGAACTGCAATTACCCCCCCAGGGGGGTAATGTCTCCTGAAGTGCCCAGGTATTATTCTCTCTAACCCACAGACCAACCCTTTTATAGCCTCCTGCAAAACCACACTGTAAAAAAGGCAGGTTCATCCCTTGAGGAAGGTCTCTGACTGAAAGCTCACAAAATGAAAAAATGTATTATTGCACAGATCAGAGTGTGCAGACGCTCCTTTCATTCAGTATATTGCTGCTGTCGGGCGAGAAACCTCTTATCTCTCTCTCCATATTCTCGAACATTTTATGAATTTTCGTAAATAAATGCCCAACTTGATCATACTACAGCGTCACACAAAAGCATAAAAAGTTGTAGATCTACAAAGTCCGAGACGCGTTTTGAGCTTGTAGATTTGCTACTTTTGCTATTTCTATTTGAATCCTGAAAAGTTACAGTTTTGGACATATATGATATCATTCTTTTTTATGTTTGCTCCACACCTCAGCTAAGCTTGATACTGGATGAGCAGTGTATTTTTCCTCTACAAATAATGTTTCTTTCAAATTTTCTCATGAAAACTTCAAAGCACAGCTTTGATTTCCTCTCAGTTCAAAGAATAAAACAACCTCTACCTAATGAATGTCATGTACTTTTATCCGCTAATTGCAATGAAGAATTCAAAGAAGGTCTATTGTGAACCTTTTTGCTTTCATTTAAAACTAGGGCGATATGACTTCAAATCAATAACTCAACATTTCAAACCTTTGCATCGATTATGGTTAATGAACAATTATTAAAAAGAAAAATAGCTGAACTACAAGCTCACAAGGGGACACATTTTGAGCTTGTAGATCAGCTATTTTCGCTATTCTTGTACTTTTTCTGTAAAGTTGCTTGTAAATATTGGTAGGTTCTTTGGGCTTATTTCTCAAGTGTAGTTGCTTATTTGGGCTTGCATCGCGACGCATCGTGAGTAAAGTAAATTGAAAATACCTCAAAATTGTACTTAAGTACAGTACTTGAGTAAATGTACTTGGTTAATGTACACCACTGGTTCACAGATTGTAAAACTGTTACCACAGACCAGATGAGTTCCACATGTTAACAGTGAGACAAGGGTTCCATCTAGTGGACAAATGTGCAAGTACAACTATTCAAATGTTCCTCAGTTAGTACAGGATATCCCAAAATAAAAGGCATCCTCCTTAAAGTTCACAACCAGACATATTTTACTGATCTTGTACCATAATGCAAAGCTTCCCACTGTACCGTACCTTCTGGTCTGGCCTTGGGTTTCTTCAAGCCTCCATCTTGCATCAGCTCAAAAGCAAATGCAACATTATGGACCTTAGAGAAAGGAGCAGAGAAATGTACAGTTTAACCTCTTTATACCCAAAATGCTTTGTTGTATGACAAATACGTCACAATACGTCACATTGCATTGTGAGCTTGTAATCTGCTGTTTTTGAAAAGAGACAATGGCGAAAAGGTCAAAGGTCAATGTCACAATCAAGGTTACGGTCAAAATTGAGAGCCAATGGGAAAACAATAGATGTTGGTGTGGGCGTCTTCTGATCCAGCGACATCGCAACCTTTTAAATCATTAACCCTCTATAAGGCTAGGGTTTACAAGGGTTTACAAGCTTAGGCAATTGGCACTGGGTGAAAAATGGGTTACAAAATCGTGGGATACAAATTTTCTGAGAAAGAAAAAAACTCTATAAGGCTAGGGTTACAAAGCAGCTGGGCTTGCGAGATCACAGTTCCGTTCTTCTCTACAAGACAAATCCGAACCGATCTTTAATTAACTCCACAATGTTAACCCTAATTCTATGCATTCATTAACAATTTCTCATTCGCTGCCTTTGATTATTCAAATATTTCTGTGCCTTTTTTGATAAACAAATGTTCCTTAAAAAGACAGCAGGAATCGTCAATCGACGTCATGAATAATATTGCTAATTTTCACAGTTTCACTGCGGCTTGTTTCTTCTTCGGCACTCTCATATTTTGTCGTACGGTTCTTCATTGCCCTGATTGGTTGACGTTAACTATTCACAGACAGATGGGTTGATCCAATCACCTGCAAATTATTATGATTTTATGATTTAAATGCCCAATGGTGCCGCCCCGATTCCAAACAGTTTCAAATTAATACTTCCCAGATGGTTGTGTATAGCGCACCATATGGCGGTGCCAGGTTACTATAATAATAAGGCAAAGAAAGACTAATAATTGAGTGACATTTCCTCGCTGATTTCCCTGCTACAGTGCTACACACCTGAAGCCAGATGGAGCTAATTATGTGTCATTTATGAGATGGGCTGTTTTCCAGAAAAGCTTGAACATTTAAACCACACACACCTTCTGTTCAAAGCTCTCCGGGGTGAGGAAGAAGTTGTATAGAGGAACAAAGTAGTCTTCCAAGAGTCCCATCAGAAGAACCAGATACACACCATCAGCAAACTGCACAAACGCACACGCACACATAAGAAAAAAAATCTGATCACTCATAAGAGAAAGTTATACATACAATACCAGCATATTTAAGACGTATTAGTAGACTAGATTGAATTAGCTTTGGCTGAAAGCTAATTCTAACAACATGAATAGTAACACATTATACCACATTATGTCAGTAACCATACATTTGGATTAATTCATGAATATACGTGAATATCTCCTGATAACAGCACTCTGTCTTATGTACCTCCTTATACGAATCCTAGCAGTGGACACCAGGTCAGACACAATACGACGACCTTCTCAAATCCATTAGATTTGTAAAATGTGTTTTAATTAATCATTTCATGACACTGAACTAAAACTGATGGCCTGCCTGCACCTAAAATACTCCAAATCAACGATTTAACCAAATCAACGGTTTATCCACTTACAGAAGGGAATGAAGGAACTATTTTTATCAGTAAGATATTAAGATAATATGTTATGATTGTCTTCACATACAATCATGAATAATGATAATTAAACTGTGGTATAATCGCAACAATTGACTTGCGACTGTGAGCTACTGGCACTGGTCAGTGCCAAATAGGGGTGTTGGAAAAAATCGATTCATGTAAGAATCGCGATTCGTATTATCAACGATTCAAAATCGATTCACAATTGTTTAATTTTGTTTAAAAAATATATACATGTTTTGATTTTTTTTTTGCTGGTTAAAGTTACAGGAGTTTTTACTCTATGGTGTTTGTGATATGAAATGTAAGCTCAAGATCATACAGTATACGTACCGTAATTTTCGCACTATAAGCCGCACCTGAATATAAGCCGCAGCAGCTAAATTGAATGATTTGTATATAATTTGTATATAAGCCGCACTGGACTATAAGCCGCGGGTGTAAAATCCATAGATTTAGGAGGTCCCCTAGTGGCCGTTAGCTGTAAAAATCCATAGATAAGCCGCACCGTTATATAAGCCGCAGGGTCGAAAAATGGGGGAAAAGTCGTGGCTTACAGTCCGAAATTTACGGTATACAAATATCTTACCTGAGACTCCAGCTCAGTAACTTCAAGGTTCAGCTTGTTCAGATGTTTATTCACAAAGGTGATTAGAGACTGGTGGTGAGATAAATAAGATATGATAAAACAACTGTACAGTCAAAATAATACACAGAGTTGTGGTCTATCCATTATTCTAAAGAGACAAATGTGTGATGCTGGAGCCAGGCTAGTGTGATGCGTCTCTTCATACCGTTTTGACCACATTGAGTTTGTCAGGCGCATGGTCCAGCAGCGTGTCAAATGCATCCCTCTCTGAAATGGACAGTATGACAGATTAATGGGAGGTTGACAATGACAATGACAAAATGCATCATAACACGTGAAATGTATGTGTTTACAACTCACCAAATCGACCCATCATCATCCTGCAAAATATGAGGAAAACAGATGAAGTTATTCCCATAGTTAGGATTTAAATGAAAGCAGATTAACCATAATAACCCTGGTGTCCCTATTTTGGGCACGTTGTTAAACACGTTTATACAAAAATGTAATAGCAAAAATAGCCGATATACAAGCTCACAATGTGTGCAATGTGTGACCTGTTGTGAGATTGTAGCTTGACTATTTTGGTTATTTATCGTATATCAAATAGGGCCTAAGTAGTTAAGTACTCTAATTCGTATACTACCTCTAAAGGCTATATAGTGTTATTTATTTATTTGAAATAACCTAAACAAAAATAGGGAGATACAAGGTTTCTTCCCGACAGGGACACTTATGTACTGTAGCAACACTTACTCTGTGGTGGACGTCAGCTCCTTGGTCACATGAGAAGTCTGTAGTATGCCCTCTTTTTTCTGCCCAAGACAAAGACAAAGCGATTGTATTACCACACACAACAGAACTTATGGAGTCTCTCTTTTTCCACACAGCTCAGTAACACAGGTCAGCTCAGAGTATAGCACAGATTTACAGAGCAGTGTTTTTTGTGCCCAAGGCTCAAAATCTCAAAGCACACCTGTGTCCCCATTGTGAAAATATAGCCTCTCTCAAATGAAATAAATAAATAAATTGAACATTTTCACCTAATGACATGCCCAGTATATGCTAGAGTAAATAAATGAATAATGTGTAACTTTTTGTACGGTTGTATATATTGCAATAACAATTTGAGAACCACTGGTACAGAAGATGAAGAAAATTCACAGGTCACATACCAAGATAACGATACCAAATGTAGTCAGAAGCTGACACAGTTGTGCTAAAGAAATCACACGTTTCGCAGATAAATGAGCATCTGAACACCACTCAATCTCATTCGGACCCTCATACCAGTGGTTCTCAAACTTTTTCATGTCAAGGACCCCCAAATTGATATGCATTTGGCCGCGGACCCCCATCTCAAAAGTTGTTGTGCCAAGGGCCCCCAGAAGAAATGTTTTGTGTTAAAAAAAATCTAAATTATTCAGAAATTGTCAAAAAACGTTTTTTATTTGTTTTAAAAATAAATAAATAGCAGATCTACAAGCTTGTGAGCTTATAGATCGGCTATGTTTGAATAGCCAAAGTATAAAATATGGTTAAAGTGGTTGTAATGATTGTGATGCTCTATTAACTGATTTTGCTGGGGACCCTCTGGAACTTACTCAAGGACCCCACTTTGAGAACCATTGCCTCATACAGCAATATGAGTCCATTCCTGTGGGGAACTCTTACCTTGATGACCACCACCTGTACAGAGACATGCTCCGGCAGTCTGATGGCAGCTAGGAAGTGCATGGCCAGAGCCACCAGCAGATACACAATGGCCACCAGGTTCTTGGAGTGAATAGCTGCAGAGAAAAGGCCACAAGAGGGCAGTGTCAACACCTCAAAAACAGCCCTTTAAGACGCTTAGTAAAATGTGATGTAAAACACATTCTATGACAATTTGTGCAAATCATCGAATATACAAACATTAGACAACTATAAATTATTAAAGTTGTACAATGCAAAATCACAAATAACGATTTTTAGCAACCTCTGCTGGTCACTACCGTCACTGCATACAATTTCCCTAGTCCTCAATTACCCAGAATTCCATTCGTTTTCACCGGAAGCCGGAAGCGTTTCAAAAAGCGATCTTTTAATTGTTTTATACTATCTACGGATCGTTTCTCTTAGCCAGTGGAGCATTAGTTACCATGAGCTGTGCTTTCTTTTTCTGTTCTTTTTCGATCTCCCAATCCTACATTATCTTAAAATCAGCGTGAGGTTCCTTTTTGTTAATAGCGCGGTAGTTCCTGGCCAAACAGGAAACCGTTGCGGTAGTTCCTGAGGACGTCGGCCACGACGTCATGACGTTGGCCAGGAACGTCATTTTCCCGGGAAAGTCCCCCCCGTACACGTTCAATAGAAAATATATAAATAAAAGGCTTCCGGGGGTGAAATTCACGGAGTGGGTGTTGTGAAACTTTTGCCACTCGCAAAAGATATACAATTTAACTTTAGTTTTGTTGAAAACGTTACCTAGTATTACTTTAAATATCTTAAATACTAAATTCAACATGGGCCATTTCAAACAAGTAATGTGATCTGAATGTATTATGTATTGATAATGTAAATCAAGTGTGTGGCAATCAGTAACGACTTAATCGCAATGTAGGCTACTTAGTTGACCTGTCCACTCCTTTTTCCCCACTACATCAAATCCCCGATCTACAAGCATGCGTTGTGAGCTTGTAGATTCATTCAAATAAATCCCTGGGTGTGGGAGCTATAAAGTGGGGACTCACAGTCAACGCTCCACTCTATGGACCAGCCGTGAGGTCTCAGCATGACGTTGACGGCCTCCAAAACCGTCTGGAGCTTCTGTTTCTGACCGATCTCTGACTGGGTCACCTCGGCCACGTTCAGCTTCCTCCCTGACAGCTTCTCTGTCAGCAGCAGAGAGGACAGAGAGGAGATGATTTACATACAGTTCACTGGTCTACCACTGAATCTCACTGAGTTAGTGTCTCCACACTCTGTCAACCTGTCAGCTGTATTTTCAGTGAAGACCTGTGTACTGAGGCCGATTACAAATGCCTTCAAAATCAGTAGTTCTCACACTTTCCATAATGTAAAAAAAATAGCAGATGTACAAGCAAGCTTGCAGCATGAAGTGACGTGCTGTGAGCTTGTATATCTGCCATTTTTTTAATAGCCAACGTATACAATATAACGCAGATGCTTTCCCTGTTTCAATGGGTTAAAGTAAAAGAAAAAGAAGTCAACCTGGGTTGGCAGGCATGTACATGTGACAGACAGACAGACAGACAGACAGACAGACAGACAGACAGACAGACAGACAGACAGACAGACAGACAGACAGACAGACAGACAGACAGACAGACAGACAGACAGACAGACAGACAGACAGACAGACAGACAGGCAGACAGACATTCAGACAGGCTGTGAGCTTGTAGATCGGCTAAAAAAAGTTTCGCTCTGGTGGGAAATTGTGAAAACTCACCAAATAATTTCTGAAGAACCTGTCCGTCATAGCAGTCCTCCTCCAGGTTCTTAACGATGATCCTGTCTTCCTCCAACTCACTGTTAATCCAGTCGATCAGGACCTGGGAGCACACACAAGCGCGCACACACACGCACACGCATGCACACGCACAGTCGCACACGCACACACGTTTTGTTTGTTTACACATAATCTTTTGTATTAATATGTTGGATTCATGTTGAAGTCAGTACTTTCAGACATCAAACCTCTTAAATCCTCAATACTTAGTAAACTTGACCTTTGGCCCTGTACTTGGTCTGCTCTTTTTCCCCCTCAAATAGCTGATCTACAAGCTCACAACGCGTCGCAGCGTGACACGTTTTGAGGTTGTAGATCTGCAATATTTGTTGTAGAACAAAATATCCTATCCCACAGAGATTTGGCGGCCCCCCTGTAGTAACTCTGAGGATCCCCTAGGTGTCCCCGACCCACTGTTGAAGGCCCATGTTCTACACCAAATATCTATGTCGAAAATCTACAAGCTCACAACGCCTGGCAACGCGTTGTGAGCTTGTAGATCGGCTATTTTCGCTGAATGTTCACCTATTATGACATGCCCAGGGATGCTAGGGTTCATGTGGTTAAACAATGAAGTACCTTCACAAGGTCCTTGAACTTGGGGTTCTCTCTAGACGTTGGGTCCAACATGTTCCTCTCTGCATTCTCCTCTGATGAAGATTGAAGAGACATTAATACAGTTAATACAGTTAAATACAGTTACTAATACATTAATACAGTCATGAGTCATGGTAAACCCTTCATACGCACATGCACACGCACACGCACACACACACACACACACACACACACACACACACACACACACACACACACACACACACACACACTTACACACACTTTCCATTTCCCACCCCAGTGATTCAGACAGTGAGTGAAGTACTAGGGTGTTGTCTTCACAGTGAGTGCACATAAAGTCAGTGGATGTTTCATTTCCTATTAATGTACTGTCACTCCACCCTTCCCAACGGGCAACAACACACAGTATATGTAAACTGAGTAACTAACAGTGGTGGAAAAAGTACTTTCTTTTTTTACTTAAGTAAAAGTATCAATACTGCAATGTAGAAATACTCTGTTACAAGTAAAAGTCCGGTAAACAAAATGTACTTACAGTACCAAAAGCAAAAGTAGGCTACTCATTAAACATTATGTATAAAATGTATTAAAATCTTTTGAAAATAGCAGGTCTACAAACTCACAACGCTCACAGCTTGTAGATCGGCTATTTTCAAAATTTAAATAGGCCCTAGTAACTAAAGTTTTAAAATAATTATAGTGGAGTAAAAGTGGAGTAAAACAATATTTGCCACTGAGATGTAGGCCTACTGTAGAAGTAAAAGTATAAAAAAAAATAGGAAATACTCAAGTAAAGTAAAAGTACCTCAAAATTGTACTTAAGTACAGTACTTGACTAAATGTAATTAGTTACTTTCCACCACTGCTGAGTAACCTCTCTAAATGCTGACACTACTATTATGCAGTGTTCACTTCAGTTCATTGAGTGGCTTCAGCATTTAGTCAGCAAGGAAGTACTGCAGTCTAGGGTTGCAAGAGTTAATCCAAGAAATCGATTTATTCGATTTTTTTACTAAAGAAATATTGCTACCCAAATATTTGACCCAAAACAATTATTGATTTTGGTGGGGGGGGAAATAACAAACTTAATAGTGAAAATAGGTTTTCTACAAGCTTGATACAAGATCAAAGAGCCTATAGATCTGCTATTTTCACACACAAATCTAGTGGATATCTTTTGTCGATTCATTGATATATAAAAAAAACTAAACAACTTATCAAAGAAAATGTGCTTCTCAATCAGAAAAACGAATCGATAGAATGATTGCTAAGGAGATAATCAATAGTTGCAGCCCTGCTTACAGTCTTCAACAAGACACAAACTTGATGTACTAGACTGTAACGTTTTTATTCATGTGTTGCTATTGTTCTGTTGTTTGTTCTGTTGTTTGATTAGATTTTGACATGATTAGACATGATTAGTGTGTGTGTGTGTGTGTGTGTGTGTGTGTGTGTGTGTGTGTGTGTGTGTGTGTGTGTGTGTGTGTGTGTGTGTGTGTGTGTGTGTGTGTGTGTGTGTGTGTGTGTGTGTGTGTGTGTGTGTGTGTGTGTGTGTGTGTGTGTGTGTGTACCCATAAGAGTGTCCTCAGGATAGATGTCCGTCGCCGAGGGCAGCATGGGAGCATGGATGGCATTCTTCCCGTCCTCATGGAGATCACTCACTAATGAACACACACACACACACACACACACACACACACACACACACACACACACACACACACACACACACACACACACACACACACACACACAATCACACAATCACTAAAGACATGTTGAATGTCAATCCTCTCAATGAAAAAAATTACAGCGAGGGCAAAGGATATGATGAATATGATACATTCTGTGATATCCTCTGCCCTCTAGCTGAATTTATTCATTGAGCATACATAAAAAGGGTTAAAAAACACCCCTGTTTCTTTTACCATTACGGTAAAAGACAGGGGCGTTTTTAGGCCCTATTGCACTCTACTGCGCACACTGTTCCAGTTTAAAGGATAGTTTACCCCAAAAAAATATTTTTTAGTTTTTGTCGCATTCCTAAGCCAATAATTTGATGACCGGCAGTGGTTCCGGTAGGAGACACAAAGAGTCTCCTTTGTGTCTCCTACCGGAACCGCTGCCAACCGGTCCACTGGTCATCAAATTATTGGCTTAGGAATGCGACAAAAACTAAAAAATATCCCTTTAATAGTGTTCACTGTGTAAACCTGTGATCAGTGACAAAGCTAAACTTTGAACTTTGAGAGATTCATCTGTGTGTAATAAAAAGCAGAGTCAGCAGAACAGGAAGATAAGCAGATGCAACTGTAATGATTCCCAGGGGGAAATTCAGGATGTCAAGCTTGTCATAAGAAAATAATTCAGTTCTCATCAGAATCAGTTTTATTTGTTACTTCCATAATACACACTAGGCATACATGGGAGCAAAGGTGATAATGTCCCATTCAATGCATTGATAGCATCCGAATCAGGTGGTTACATTCAGGGCAGGAATTTCAGGGAGGCCACAAAGGCCATGGCCACCGTTGCCCCTCAGTTTGGCCTTGTGCCCCTCATGCCCTGAGGCCACAGTCGCCTTAATGCCCCAGGAGACTGTACCAGTCTCCTCTGTCTCTTTCTTGTCATGTAGACAGTCTTTTGTTGAGATTCTGAATTCTTAACTCCCCTGAGTACCCATCTTTAAACCAATCCAGTGACTTTGATTGGTGCAGGGCTGGATCAGATTGTAAATACCATAATTTATTTATTTCACTGCAGATAATCTACATATTACATTTTAAATCATCCTTAACCCTTAAATTTCAATTAATTATTTCAATGGACTCAAATCTTTTTATTTGATGGCCTTCCTGGCCAGGCATTTGGCCTTTGTGCACCAAAGGCCAAGTGGCCTTGCCCCTAAAATTACGAAATTCCAGGCCTGGTTACATTACAAAACTCTAGTGACAGGCACTCATGGTGCTTGTCACATTTAAAAACAACAGACACATTAAAAAGAGGCACAAAAAAAAAACATAAAAAAGTAGAGAGAGAGCAGACAACCCACGCACATGACTGACCAGTCACACACGGTGACGACATGACCGGACACACCCTCTGCCACTAAGTACTATAACAGCCACCTGTTGAGTTGCAAACCTCTTTCATTATGTTATCATTGCTACTGTTGTTTCTTGTAAACGTTCTTCCAGTGCAAAAGCTCCGAAGGGTTCAGTTAAGAGTAATTTAATCACCATCACGAGGCCTATACGAGTACGACTCCCATTTAGTATTCCAGTATCGATTAATGTGCCAATATGCCACACCCCTAGAATCACTGATCTATTAACCACATGAACTATATAGCGTCGCTATTCTAATTATACATTATAATAATTAGGTTGCCTCTGACAATAACATTGTGTGCAGTGTGTGCAGTACAGTACCTAATCAAATTGAGATTTGCAAAAGTGAAAAGGAGTTGAATACTTGTACAAACAGCATAACCAATTAAAATTTTTCTTCTTACAAAAATGCCATGGCATAAAATTTATGTTATTAGTAATTCATTAACAAAAGTGTTATTGTTGTCATTTAAAATATCACAGAAAAATATGAATACACTAATTGTTATCCAGTGGCTATGGGGCTGAACTGAACCTCCCTAAAGGTCTGATCCTAGAATCAGCCCTGGTAAAAGAGCACAAAAGAAATGTTGACAGTGTACAACAGACAAAGGCACTATTCTATAGGTAGGCATCTTTCTAAATAACATACAGTACCATCTAAAAAACATACTTGCAGTGGTTTGTGTCACTGGTTATCAAAGTGGAGTCCAGGGACCCTTGGGGGTCCTGGAGGAAGTTACAGCGGGTCCCCATTAAAATAAGGAACAGTTCAAACACTTAAAGGTTCTATGACATAGAACTTTTTTTATCTTTTATGTTTTTTTGGGTGTTTTATGACCTCAATTACACCCAAAAAATCTGAACTTTGAACATTCAGTGGATCTTCTGTGGTCTGGGGTTTTCTGAATAATTAGGCTGAAAAGTAATCTGAGCTTGGCCCTTCGACAGTGAGGTCACTCTCGCCCCCCCCCACTCTCGCCCCTCCCCTCCCCTATCATTTCCTTTGGGGGGGGCGGAGCAGAGGCGATGATTGACAGGCAAAATCCCTCACCAGCGACACCCGCAGGCAAAGATTTCTTTTTTCATTGCAGTTGAAAAGGCTTTATAAATGTGAGAGAAAAACACCTGCCATGGATCAATGGAGAGGATTTTTTTGTTAGAACTTTCTATACACGTTTGAAGGACCATGACAAAGACTTTTAATAAAAAAACGTCATGAAACCTTTAAGCACTCACTTAAACTTTTTTATTTTTCGGCTATCCAAAAATATCCAATCTTCAAGCTCACAAAGCGTTGCGATCCAACCTCGTTCTGGGCTTGTACATTGGCTATTTCCCAAAAGCGTTGACAAATCTTCTCTTATGGGGGTCCCTGGCAAAACCTCTTTTCAAATGGGTGTCCGCAGCCCCAAGTATATCAATCTTGGGAGTCCTTGGCATGGAAATGTTTGAGAACGACTGGTACCAGTTTGGAGTCAGACCTTTGGACCACTAGGTCATGGGTTCGATCCCGGGTAGGGTTGTAGTACTCGAGACCGGTCTCGGTCTCGAGACCGGTCTCGAGACCGCTTTTTGATTTACTCGGTCTTGTCTCGGTCTCGCCCATAATTTGACTCGGTCTTGTCTCGGTCTCGCCCATAATTTCACTCGGTCTTGACTCGGACTCGGACTAAGGGACTCGGGACTCTGCCCCCACCGAGTCCACTCGAGTCCAAGACCAAGTCACTACAATGCAATGAAATAATTTTATTATACCCATATTATGAGGAGCCTATTCACATTAACATTCTAAGAGAGCTGTCTGGCGCTTATGGACAGCTGTCTTGGAGCGCATCATCTCGTGGTTGACAGCGCAGCAGCAGAACACACTCTGCCATGTCCCTCTAGTTTATATTATTTTTAAATTATTTCCACTAACAGCGCAAGCTTTCCAGGTGTTTATTTATTTATTTATTGTGTGTTCACTGTGTAGCCTGTGGTTGTTTTAATAAACGAGATTCTCTAAAGATGATTAGAGACGGCTTTCAGTAAGGTTTCCTTGCGCACATTATTGATTGCCAGTGGTTGACAGCGCGTGTGCGCATCTAATCACAAAACCCGAGGCTTGATCAACAGAAAAATATAGATTAATACATTTGACAAAATACAGCGAAATCCCAAAATTATTAGTCTTAATATCCAGTAAGCAATAGAAATGAACTGCAAACAAATTCAAAGTTATAGGCTATCAATATCACACAAAAGTAGAGAGAAGCTGTGATCTCACCTCACAAACAAATGGACAAGAAATAAATAATCCTTTTGCAAACAACATCCATGTTCAGTTTGTTTGTCAACAATGATCTAAATGGAAAGTTTATTTCAGCTATGTGACAGTTTGACATAGTTTGAGCAATTTTTGCTGTGCAGTACAGTCCTTGTTTAAGTTCATTGCCTTCACCTGTTGTTCTGCTGTGCGCAACAGGGCATATCTCAGCCAGGCCAGGTTTACCTACCCAGCCCATGAAATTCATAGGCAGTCATCGTAGCCAATTAGAATGAAATATGCTAAAACTGACTCATGTACTGATACAGAACCGTCGCTGTTGGGTGGAAACCTTGTATGTTCCTTTTTTTTATTATTATTTAAAAACTGGTGAAAATAGCCAATCTACAAGCTTCAATTATTAATAATTAAGAAATATTATATTTCAAATAGTGCAAAATCAACTAAAGTCATTGTTAGTGCAAGTTCAATCACATTTAATTTGAATGAAAATAATTTGTGGGGAAAATACATAAAATCTGTGAATCTAATGTGATTCATATGACCCCTACTTCAGTCAGTGAAGTCCAGGGCTGAATGTGACAAATATTGAGACCAATATAACTTAGTACAAATATTGGTCATTTGCCAATATGGGTTATTTTACACAGATAGTTATTCTAAGAATATACTATTCTTGTACTATATTAAAATAAAATCATCCTTAACCTTCAAATTAAATTCATTATGTCCGTGGACTTTAAAAAAAATGCCCTGGCATTTGGCCTTTGTGCCCTAGAAAAAAGGCAAAGTGGCCTTGCCCCTGGCCTAAAATGATGAAATTCCAGGCCTGGTCACAATGCGTCATGGGACGCATTGTGACAATTTCATTGTTCTGTCTGTAAGGAACATTAATGTGTAATGATGATAATGGCTCATTGGTCAATTTGGTCATTGTTGTTTGGTCTAGGTTTACCATTGAGATGTAATTAATTCAGTAAAAATAACTAAATAGCTAATTGCTCTGCCATTCATTAAAAGATGCAAAGAATGTTTTAAATGTCAAAATAAAAAAATAAAAAAAACTAGAAAAAGTGCTCCTCGGAGCACAGGTCTCCGCCAGGTCAGGTAGGTTATTGTTGCTTCCTGGTGGCACTATAACAGGCCAATGTGAAAAGGGCGGCATTTCTTCCTCTCTAGTGGGAATGTGTGTGGAAAATTTCACGGAAATCGCATGCTGCGTTCATGATTTGAGGCATTTTGTTCCAAACTGATCTATCCTGCAAACTTTGGAAGCTAATGTTAGCAAATTAGGATGCAATATGAAATATCGGACACATCCGTCTTGATCACATGACTATAGAGATACTGTGTACTGATTTGCGTGATTTTTGGATAGAATCTGAAGGAGTAATAGCAACAAATTTGTTTTACAAAAGTCAGCCTCCTGGTGGTGCTCTAACAGGCAGATGTGAAAAATGCAGGGCAAGGGTTTTTCCTTGGCCTCTAGGGAGTGTGCAAAGTTTCCTGTGGCCTGTCATAGCGCCACCATGAGGCTGATTTGAACATTTTCTATTAAAAAAAAAAAAATCTGGTCTCGGTCTCGACTCGGTCTCGGCCTCGACTCGGTCTCGCCTCCCGTCGGACTCGGTCTTGACTCGGACTCGACCCCCTCCCTGGCCTCTCGGACTCGGTCTTGACTCGGACTCGCCCCCCCTCGGACTTGGTACTGACTTGGACTCGCTTTAGGTGGTCTCGACTGCAAATTCAGCTCCCAGCGGTAAGTAGGCCTACTGGGAGCTGATGGTAGGTGTGGCGCTCCACCTCAGCAATCCATCTCCCAGGGGGTCTACCAGCGCATTGTAACGGGGATAGACTCCCATGTTTTCGGCTGATACCGACAATGACAAGCCTCTCCGACCTACATACCATACATTAGTAACGTATACAATGTCCAGCTGTCTGTAGGTCGGCTTAACAAACACACAGGAACTCAGAGTCTCTGACGCCACACGTTCCCCTGTGGACCTAATGTCCCATTACAAGCTGCTGCTCCTCAAATCATCCACCGTGAGAGCTACAGGGCTGTCACAATTGCACATTTAAGTTGACAATTAATTGTCACAAAAATAATTGCGATTAACTTAATTTAATTGTGTTTTTGGCAATGAACATTGAAACGTAATTTCTGTTTGCCTTTTAGGCTTCGTAATAAAAAATTGCACAGGGCAGATATGACAAATTATGTAAATATACAAAGAAATTACTGACATATTTAATCATTTTATACTTAAAAAAAAAAAATTATTGTAGAAATAGCTGATCTACAAGCTTACAAAGTGACGCGTTGTAAGCTTGTAGATCAGCTATTTTTGTTATTTTTGGAAAATGTTTGAAAATGTATGAAAAGAAATTCAACAAGGAAACGATTATGACGATTATGCAACAAACAAAAAAAATCTCTAATACTTGCGAATAGGCGATTATGTAGTAATTGTGACAGACCAAGTGAGAGCTTCATCAATCACTCATCAGCTAATTTACATTATTAGTCTTGTCAGATGATGCCCAAATTATTATTAGGAAATCCTCCTGTTTTTTATTTATTTTTACAGTAAATTGTATTTACTGCTACCATTGTTCCAGTAAAGTTATAGTCGGTCCAACTGTCTATTGTTGAGCCAAGACATTAAGAGGCAAAGTGTACACATCACTTATTAATGTTTACCTTTAAAGATAGCTACTGTGTGCTAAGAGGTTTCCATTTCAAACTGGAGAGGGAATACTCGAGGGTTTAGTGTGCGATTGATTTATTTATTTTTATATTCCTACGACTCAATTTGCAAGGGCCTGGACACAAGGTTAGTGTTGTTATAAAATCTATTCTCAGATCGACATCACTGTAGCCCTAGGAGGATATGTCTAGAGATACAAAAAAGCAGCATGTTTTATGGATCTGACGAAACATCCTGTCATTCGACTGGAAATCCTCTAAATTGAAATGTATTTGAGCCAGTTAGGCTCAGTCTGGGAGAACACTGTTATTACATAAACCAATGGAAATCATAATTTCAAGGTATGTGCAGAAAAGGGGATGTTACAGTAGAGCTCGGGGAGGAGCCGTCCCCACAGATTTACAATCTGATTCAGTTTGCATTCATAGCAACTATAATCTCACGTCTGAGTCAGTAGCCTCACATCTTACTACAGATCAGCATTTCCTTCATAATTACGGCACAGGCATTCTGCGTTTCATCGTAATTGTGCTGTACTTCCTCCCGCTGTGTGTATCTGTGAATCTGTCTGCCTCATAGTGCCTCTTATGCCTGATTTATACTTATAATACGTATAAATAGCAGATCTACAAGCTCACAACTCGTCACAGCGCTGTGACGTGTTGTGAGCTTGTGCATCTGCACATTTTTGGTGTGCAACTAAGTATAACTCAGACTTTACTGTGCAGGATATAACCTTTTAGCAGTTTATCACAAGGGGAAATCTATGATAAAATGGTGAAATTATACAAAATGATGTTAGAGACGATTTATACAGGACAAAATATGGAAGCAAAAATACTCTAACATCCATAAATTGTCAGTAATACACTGAGGATCCAGGATTGTAAGGCTTATCTTCGACAAAGACCAGACTTGGTTGAAACACTGTTCTCACAGCGAGAAATAATGCAAAAATAAATCACGATTAGGAACACAAAAGCAGTGTCCCTGTATCTTCTTCAAAAAAAGAATTCTGCGCAGCAACTGTGAAATAGGCTACTATGGATACTATGTGCCTCTTTGAGACATTTATTATGCAGTTGAACAGCTAAAACTAAAATCTCTAAAGCATAAAATAGCACTCCCTCTGTAACATATTCTGTCCTCAATACTGTCTTATACAGTATTTCAGAATGACAGTATTTCTCTCATCCGTTCAACAGCATGAACACGAGAACACAAACGTCTCACAGTAAACTGGTAAACAAATATGGACATAAAGTAGAGAGTGAACCAAGGCAACAGTTGCATACTTCTCCATTCATATTTCAAAGTTCCTCAAATCCCACCAAGCACAACCCTGGTTAATAAACAATACCTTGTTTCTTCCTCTTGGTCCCACACAGCAAACCTGCCATGATATAACCTCCTGGTGTTAGCGGTGAGTATAAAGGTAGAGAAAGTGAGATTGTAAGAGTGTGTGGTGTGTTTGTTTGTGTGTGTGTGTGTGTGTGTGTGTGAGTGGACGGTGGGTTTGAGCAGTGGCAGGGGCGTCATCACGTGTTTATTTCTGTCACAGGCAGCCCACCCCACCTCTGCGGTCCAGTTACATTAGACGCAAGGAGGGGTGTACGTACGCGCGTGTGTGTGTGTGTGTGTGTGTGTGTGTGTGTGTGTGTGTGTGTGTGTGTGTGTGTGCGTGCGTGCACGTGTGACAGGAAGGAGACACCACAACAGACAGACCGTAACTCCACCACACCGTTAACCTCTGCAGTAGACAGACAGAGGAGGACATGTCTCTGGTCATCAGTGGTAAATGGTGCATTTATATAGCGCTTTTATCCAAAGCGCTTTACATACAGTAGATTGCGCATTACATTCACCCATTCACACACACATTCACACACCGATGGAGGAGGAAACTATGCAAGGCACCAACCTGCTCATTGGGAGCAATTAGGGGTTCAGCGTCTTGCTCAAGGACACTTCAACACTAACTCTGGGGGAGCCCGGGATCGAACTGGGAACCTCGCGGCCGCTCTACCGGCCACTCTACCCCTGAGCCACTGCCGCCCGAGTGGACAGGACAGAGGACATGCCTCTGGTCATCAGTGGACAGGACAGAGGACATGTCTCTGGTCATCATCAGTGGATAGGACAGAGGACATGTCTCTGGTCATCATCAGTGGACAGGACAGAGGACATGTCTCTGGTCATCAGTGGACAGGACAGAGGACATGTCTCTGGTCATCATCAGTGGATAGGACAGAGGACATGTCTCTGGTCATCATCAGTGGACAGGACAGAGGACATGTCTCTGGTCATCAGTAGACAGGACAGAGGATATGTCTCTGGTCATCAGTGGACAGGACAGAGGATATGTCTCTGGTCATCAGTGGACAGGACAGAGGACATGTCTCTGATCATCAGTGGACAGGACAGAGGACATGTCTCTGGTCATCATCAGTAGACAGGACAGAGGACATGTCTCTGATCATCATCATCAGTAGACAGGACAGAGGACATGTCTCTGGTCATCAGTGGACAGGACAGAGGACATGTCTCTGGTCATCAGTGGACAGGACAGAGGACATGTCTCTGGTCATCAGTGGACAGGACAGAGGACATGTCTCTGGTCATCAGTGGACAGGACAGAGGACATGTCTCTGGTCATCATCAGTAGACAGGACAGAGGACATGTCTCTGGTCATCAGTGGACAGGACAGAGGACATGTCTCTGGTCATTAGTAGACAGGACAGAGGATATGTCTCTGGTCATCAGTGGACAGGACAGAGGACAGAAGTGAACGACTGCACTGACTGCATGGAGATCTGACACTGACAGGTAGTATGCTACTCATGCTAGACAGTCAGGTCAAATAATTAGATCTGATTAATGAGATCACATTGAAGTCAAACAGTTATGAAGCATAGTCATAGTCATTTATAGATCAGCTAGAATGATGATGCATGTACTGTACGTATAGCCATTGCACTTGTCTACGTTGGGGCTGGAAAAGAGCATTCATTCGTCCGTTGTATTGCCACTGTAAGCAGCTCAGACGGTTACTAAAGAATATTGATGTGCTTCAATAAATAAACTCAGACCCCACAGAGCATGTGCACACAGTGCCTTTAATCTACTTTGCCTGCGTCTGTCAATTGATCATGCAGCAAATGTATTCCTCTTAACAGAATTAGTCCAGTTCAATATACCAACCGGGGCCTGCAGTCACTAATAATGATAAATCTTCCCCCATCTGTGTCGCAGGCTATTCAAACCGAACCACGTCGTATTAACCACACAAGCCCTATTTCATACTTCATCGTATGATGTGACGCACGGTGAAAATAGCCGCTATGCGATGCGTGTGAGCTTGTAGATCTTTACAAGCGTATTTTTTTATGACATGCCAAAAATAGAGACGGCAGGTTGAAAGGTTAGGAACCATTCAGATAAAGGATCAGGCAATTGTTATGACAGCACCGGCAACACACGGTTTCATTTTCTAAAAGCACTGATTTACATTGTATAGAATCCAGCCTATCCATAAACAACCCATGAAAGCAGGTGGAAATCAGCCTCTTTCTCATTGGTTCCAGTGCTCCCCCCATGGGGTTTACTGGGTGAAGATATAAATAACGCCAGCGTAAGGACTGGAGAAGACAGACAGGAACTTAAATATAGCCCTGGATATTTACACCAACACGCGCCACGGGCTCCAGTGAGTCAGCACTGGCAGGCACAGGACACTCATCAAACTCCCAGTCACTGGGGAGGTTTGACTGGGAGACTAATATCATCACATATTAGACATGGCAGAATTATATAATTTTTTCCCCCAGTACATTTAAGGGGTGTAAGTGATATTTCTTTGTTAAAATAAGTGTTAAAAAGCTCCATATTCCGATAGTAATCATTATAGACTGTTTGTTCAGTAACAGGTCTCCCCATTTCTTTAGCTCTTTAGTAAGCAGAAAAATACATTTCCAGGTCGGAATACAACATTTTATCCAATCAGGAGAGAGAGCTTCATAAACAAATGAAGTAATAATAAAAAAAAGGAAGGTTAAGAGGATTCGAATTGGAACACTATAAATTTTAAGTTGATAAAATTGGTATTCCCGACCTGAAAATATAGTTTCTGTTTACTAAAGAACTGGAGAGAACAAAGAGCTCTAACTTTTTGTTTTGTTTTGTTTTACAAAAACATATCACTTACACCCACTTTAATTGTAGGAACCAGCAATGTGGGGGCCATAAATTTATGTTGTGTTTTCAGGTTAGGTTTCAATGATGAATAGGCTATTATTTTGAATTCTCTTACCTCTACACTTGGGGTGTAGGGAAGGATAAACAGGACAGTCAGGAAGGTGAAATGTGCCCTTTTGAATACATTTTTATTAGTGTAATAGTGTTGACCTCAAACGTTATTTTTAAAGTAGCATAAAATAAATTACACATTTGAAAATAAAAGTTATAAATACAATACATTGATACATTACAGGTGCAGCAGAGGAAACCGGGTATATAACAAAATATTAACCACTTAATCCCTATTTTATATTTCTGCTAATTAAAAGTTGCTGTAATTGAAGACAAGTGTGCATGACTTTTTCCTCAAGAATCAACTTGTTCCTCTTCTATACTTTTTCTATCGATTAGTCACTCCATGGACACTTGAATTCATGGATATTTTTTAGTTTTTGTCGCATTCCTAAGCCAATAATTTGATGACCAGCGGACCGGTAGGCATTGGTTCTGGTAGGAGACACAAAGGAGACTCTTTGTGTCTCCTACCGGAACCGCTGCTGGTCATCAAATTATTGGCTTAGGAATGCGACAAAAACTAAAATATATCCATGAATTCAAGTCTCCATGAGGTGACTAATTGAAAGAAAAAAGGACATTTTGGGGGTGAACTATCCCTTTAATGTTAAGAAAACCCATTCAATGTTGCACTGCGAATGTCACTACGCTTTAATAACAGCAGATGTTTCAACCCTTGTGTTTCTTAAATATTTAATAAAAAATATTTTGCCAGACTGCATAGTTCAAACTACATAAATAAGGAATTATGGGTGTGTGGCATACATTTACGTTATACTGTATTTAGCTATACTCTTCTTCAAACAACTTCAAAACAATGAACCTCAGATCAGCTTAAATTCCTAGATCAAATTTATAATTAAGTAATAATACACAGTAAAATCCTCAGTGTTCATTTATCTATTTGTAACTCAGAGAGTAAAAAACATTAGTTAAATGAACACTGAGGATTTTACTGTGCAGAGTTAGTCATGCTTCTTAGCTATACTTATAATACATTGTACTGTATAACCAATTGCTCCCTGTCTCTTTCTGTTGTGTGGAAATAACATATAATCTGACAGTAAATACGGTATAAAAACGTACTACTTACACTTGTCGGCATCCATCATTGGTGACCTTTGTTACTCCCTTGTACTTTGTGTGGGACACAGTGTGTACAATCTAAGACAGACTTTTACAGAAAGGACCAAACTCTATTCCTTTGTGATGCCTATAAGGGAATGCACTTAAACTAATATTTTATTACTGCAATGTCTATGTCTATGTCTATGATCATGTGACTTTTATCTTATTGTCAGACACACACACACTTCCTCCCTGTTTATCAGCAGAGGCAGAAACTTCCATGGCATAGGAACCAACAGGAATATGAGCTCTGTAAGAATAATATGCACACTAAATTGTTTTCCTCTGAATTAACCACTTTCACCCTGACGTTCCTATTTTAGGCATGTCATTATGAGGGAAGATTTTCAGAAATTTCAAAAAATGTTCAAGATTGTTTCATAATCTTTCAAAGTTTTTCAACCTTTTTTCAAAAATAGCGGAAGTATAAAATAGTGCTTATCCACTTAAATGAGCACTTCACCCATTTTCAACCTCATCTTAATATAATTGGTCCTTATTTCCATCTACTCTTTCTGGTGGGTCTCATTGGTGGGCTATGGACAGTTCAGAAACCTGCCTACCAATGACATCATCGATGGAGATTGAAAGCTAAGAGAAGCTACAGCCTTTCTCTTCGTGTAAAGTTTGCATGTTGAAATAGAAGCCATTGTTCTTGCATTAAAATAAAATGAAAAAATAAAATGAAAGGACCAAACAGGCAGTTTTGCAAAATGTCCACAGCCCTCCTGAGACACAGAGCAAGTTGACAGAAATGGTGCCATCTTATAATGAGCATTGGTGAGGACCAATTGGGTGAAGTGTGCCCTACAGCAGTGGTTCTCAAACTGTGGGTCGGGACCCCCAGGGGGGTCCCCAAATTATTTTTGGGGGGTCCCCAGATGACAGTAAAGTGACAATTTAAGGACTTGTAAGACCTTTTTCAAAAAGGCCATTACTGCATCAAAGGTAATCAACAAACTACTATAAAAACTGAACAAAAAAGGGTTTTCAAAGAAGTACTGCTTGATTCCAAAAAGGTGTGGACTGCAGACTTGCAAAGAAAATACTATAGAAACTGGTCAAATATTGGCCAAAATATTATAAGAAAAAGGCTGAATTTGTGTTGGGAGGCTTTGTGAGCTTGTTCACAATATTTATCTGTGGAACCAAGTCAAACTAAATGTAATGTCTCAACTCCTACAATTCCAAGTGATTGTCAGGGTGGGGGGTCCCCAGTTCAAATATGATTATTTTGGGGGGTTGCGCTTGGGGGGGGGGGTTGAGAACCACTGCCCTACAGTATACTTTACCGGTGTCGCCCGAGGTCTATACTTTTATACCTTTTTCCCCCCCTCTACACCAAATGTCCTCGCCAGAGACAGCCGATCTGAAAGCTCACAACAGACCTACAAGCTATTAGATCTGTTGTGTTGCACTTGAACGCTAGGGTTCAAGTGTAACCCTAACCGAAAGGGATGGAGCTCTTTTTAAATCGTGTAATAATTGGTATGGGTGCATATTTTCTCTGTAAAGGGCATGCGTGTTGTGCCATGGAGCACCATGATGACTGCCTGACACGTCTCTTTGTGAGTGGAACATAAGACTGGCTGCTAAACAATTATCCTGTAAAAGAGAAGCAAAGCTCTGCTAGAGCCAACTTGTTGCAGTTAGGGTGTGAACATCTAGTCTAAATATAACACACCACACCTGAAGAAAGAGACAAAAACCACATCCTGGCAAAAACGCGAAGCCACCCCCAAACCAAACTGAGCATGTTTGACACATTGGCACATTTTTCTTATACTGTACTTAACCCATTTAGACCTGAGGCCGACTCTAAAAACGCCTTCTAAATCCTGACCTAATTTTTCTGGAAAAAAATCAAATATTTATTCAAAAATTACAACAAATGTATGTTGCTATATACTGTACATAGCAACAGGAACCCCAAAAGGGGGGTTCCTGTCCTGAAAGGTATAGTTACAAATAGGGGTTCCCGCCCCAAAATGGGTTAAATGGTAAAAGGTACATATAGCACCATTACACTCACTCACCCATTCACACACACACATGTACTCATTCACACACCGACCACAAAGTTAACCCATTTAAACCGGGAACGCATCTGTGAGTAACCACTTAAAACCATTATTTTATACTTTGGCTATTCAAAAATAGCAGATCTACAAGCTCATAGCGTGGCACCGAGTGCCCCGCTATGAGCTTGTAGATCTGCTATTTTTGAAAAATCTTGAAAATGTGTGCAAATCTTTGAATGTATATAGTTTTAAAGCAAACATTTTAACTCAAATCTTTGCTTCTGGGAGTCCCTGAAACAAAATAGGTGTCGGCTGCCAAATATATATAGTTTTGGGTGGTCCTTGACATAGTATAGCATATAGTAGTGTAGTTTTTCAGAAAACGGTGCGAGGTACCAACCTGCCAAAGTAAATCTCTCAAGATGTAATGGGTTGCCAGATTGGGGGTTATAAGTATCATGCTCAAGGACACTTTGACACTATAAGCCAGGAGGAGCATTTCACCTGTCACCACACAGGGGCACTCAAAACCACCCAGAAGTGCCTTAGTGAAAATCCCCCCCCACGCATGCGCACGCACACGCACACACACACACACACACACACACACACACACACACACACACACACACACACACACACACACACACAGGCCCACTACAGTAGAATTATTTGCCCTCCTCCTGAACCCCCTGGGGAGATGCTGAGTGCTTCTGATGATGAAGAGAATGTACTGGAAGTTCTGAAGCAATTAACATGTCTCCTTCATAATGGTAGTGAAGCTCCTTTTATAGAGGATGACAAACATGACTCTCTGTCTCTTTCTCTCTCTCTGAGTGTGTGTGTGTGTGTGTGTGTGTGTGTGTGTGTGTGTGTGTGTGTGTGTGTGTGTGTGTGTGTGTGTGTGTGTGTGTGTGTGTGTGTGTGTGTGTGTGTGTGTGTGTGTGTGTGTGTGTGTGTGTGTGTCAAACCTCGCAGCTGTCTGCCTGTGTTTACCAGACAGACTATGGAGGGGTGCAGAGCAGGGGGTTCAAAATAGCTTGGTAAATAAACGTAAAAGTGACACAAGACACTCTCCAGACAATGAATGCCACAAGACAGTACTGTATCACTTCAGGGTTTAACAAAAAAAGCCACAAGAAAGCAGTGGTGGAAAAAGAGAGTAAAGTAAAAGTATCAATACTGCAATGTAGAAATACTCTGTTACAAATAAAAGTCTGGTGTTCAAAAAGTACTTGAATAAAAGTACAAAAGTATTGGCATTAAATATAAGATATAAAATATATAAGTTCTGAAAGTAAAAGTACTCATTATGCAGAATGTCCCATTTCACAAGTTTTCCAAATGTATAAAAATCCTTTGAAAATAGCAGATCTACAAGCTCACAGTGAGCTTGCAGATCGGCTATTTTCAAATGGCCGAAATAATTTATATAGGCCTGATGTGGTTAATGTATGTTTTGTAATAATAATCAAAATCTACAAAGTAACTTAACTAAAGTTTTCATATAATTGTAGTGGGGTGAAAAGTACAATATTTGCCTCTGAGATGTAGTGGAGTAGAAGTAAAAGTACTGAAAATTAGAAATACTCCAGTAAATTTAAAATACCTCAAAATGTTACTTGAGTACAATACTTGAGTAAATGTACTTAGTTACTTTACACCACTGGGTAAAAGTGACACAAGACACTCTCCAGACAATACCACAAGATCAGTATCACTCCAGGGTTTAACAACATCAAAAAAAGGCACAAGAAAGTGACAGAAGTAATCCTCTTATATCTTATCTTTATAACCTTGAGCTCTTCTTGGCACCGGCAGCGACACATCTATTTATGTTTATTACATCATGTGGAATGCTTGTGTGCAATGCTTTGTCCCTTCTGTTCGGCTTCATTAAATGACTATAGAGCCTTTACAAATATACAGAGAATATATAGCCTATATATGTACCAATAAAAATGAGGCCTTGAGTAATTAAACCATGGCATCATTCATCATGATCTGCCACAACCATTCAATAGCCATACAGATTTTAGTGGGCTTAAATGTCGCTCCCGTGCAGCCGTAGCCTTGGATCACAAGACGGCCATCTGTCATGATGACCGTCATGGATGATCTTCAAAATAGTGTTTGCACTTTTTCCCCTTTTGGTCCGTACATCTACAAAAACGTTCAAATGTCAAATATAAAGTGCTTACCCCATGGCCACGGATGTTATAATTATGTACGGGTCCTCAAATGTACCTGTATCTTCCGTATTGTTCAATAAAAATAATTTTAATCCAATCGGCAGCTATTTTCTCATATAATGTTGTCATGGTGCAATACACCTCCCAACCAATAGGGTCACATAGTTGAAAGCATAAGGAGAAAATGGCCACCAATCGGAATAAAATGCTTTTTTATTGAACAATACAGAAAATACGGGTACTTCTGAGGGCCCGTACATAATTGTGACATCCATGGCCATGGGGTAAGCACTTTATATTTGAAATCTGAACGTTTATGTAGATGTGTAGATCAAAAAGGGAGAAAGTGTAGACACTATGTTGAAGTTAAACCATGACTGACAGTCATGTATCACGGCTAGATCTGCCGCAACCATTCAATAGCCATACAGTTTTACTGCGCTTAAATGTCGCTCCCATGCAGCCGTAATCTAAACCAATATCGACCAAAAGATGAATTAAGACCTATATCCAAAATTGTAAAACAGGCTAAAAACATTGCAATACTAGTTGTATATCTCATTTAAAAAGCATCAATCATTGCAGCACCATGGACAGCAGCAGAAGGAAGGTTGACGTGTTGTAGACGCAGACCATTTAGACATAGTTTTACCTTCTTTAGACTTCTTCTTGCGCACCAGAGTTCCTCCTAATTTCCCGAGGAAAGATTCGTCCTTTTTCATTTTCCCAGTCCCAGACATTATGTGGAGCGTCTCTGTCCGCTATCTGGCTACAGTTGTATCCTGTTGGTCCTGCCGGGGCTTTGTGCAAATCTCAGTCCCTCTGGTGCATCCAGACACCTGTGATTCTATCCGAGACGTGAGGGAGAAAACAACAGCTGTAACAATAGACACAGACTGGAGGAAGGTCGCCTTTTAGCAGCATCTGTCTGTGGAGCACTACTAGGGCTGAATGAGTCACAGTCAGCTCCTGATTCATTCACCCCACAGCGCCAGTCCATGGCTGGATGAGGGATAAATATTAGGGCCATGTGGTGGAAAAAGTGCTACATTTCTTAAAAGTATCAATACTGCAATGCAGAAATACTCTGTTACAAGTAAAAGTCTGGAATTCAAAATGAGTAAAAGTACAAAAGCATTGGTATCAAAATGTACTTAAAGTACCAAAAGTAGAAAGTACTCATTATGCAGAATGTCCAATTTCACAAGTTTTCAACTGTGTAAAATGTATATCTTTTGAAAATAACAGATCTACAAGCTCACAATGCATAGCATCGCGACGCATTGTGAGCTTGTAGATCTGCTATTTTCAAATGGCCGAAATGTATATATGGCTGAAGTGGTTAATGTATGTTTTGTAATAATAATCGAAATCTACAAATTAACTAGTAACGAAAGTTTTTAAATAAATGTAGTGGAGTAAAAAGTACAATATTTGCCTCTGAGATGTTGTGGAGTAGAAGTAAAAGTACTGAAAATTGGAAACACTCCAGTAATGTGAAAGTACCTCAAACCTGTACTTAAGTACCGTACTTAAGTAAATGAACTTAGTTACTTTACACCACTGCAATAGGGAATGGCTACTATGCACATTTTTGTGTGAGAGAATACTATCATAACTTTTAATAGCTCATAAAGATCAAAATCATGTCATCGTAATATATCTTGACTTGCATTCATGCAGGCTTCTTTGTTTTTTTCAAAACTTTTTTTTTTCTCTCTCAGGGGATGTTTTACCTTATTTCAGCATCCACCTGATTCACATTAAGGTTTCAGGTTAGGGTCAGAACTACTGTTATCTCCTGCTGGCCAGTAACCAGAAGAGTGGGCACTAGGGGTGGGACGATATATCGATATCGCGATATATCGCGATACTTTCTCCCGCGATAACTAATCGATATACTGCCAAAAAATATCGATATAAAAAAAAAAGAGAAAGTTTGTGATACGTTGTTTTTCCTACTCTGTATTTGTGTAATGATGATTTTGAACTGTTTGGTGCTATTTTATGTGTTTATGAATTGAATACAAGGACTATCGTGATATATCGTTGGTGAAATTTCATGCAATATATCGTGATATCGCAATATATCGATATTTTCAGATATCGTGATATATCGTTGGTGAAATGTCTTGCAATATATATTGAATATCGTGATATCGCAATATATCGAATATCGTCGAATATCGTGATATATATTGTTATCGTGGGCCTAATATCGTGATATATATCGTATCGTGAGGTACCCATATCGTCCCACCCCTAGTGGGCACCAAAACATTAGTGGGCACTATAGGGTAGTCTGGGCACCGGAGAAGAGTGGGCACTATAGTTGTCCTGTAGCAAGTCCACATAAGATAGACCATAATTGTCAAATAGCAAAAATATCCAATTTAACACAATGTTGCGTTCTGCTGTTCACCAAATATTCCTCTATTTTTGCCTATTATGACATGTCCCAAAATAGGGACGGTAGGGTTCATGTGGTTAACACCTGGCCTTAGGTGCTTTGCACAAGGGCACTTTAATAATAAATGAGTGTCTTTCATTCACTTTCGCCAAACTGTTTTCCAGATGTCTTGAACAGGCAACCTTTGTGATACAGAATCATAAGACAATAACAACTGTATATTCATAGTATATTACCCATGCTAAACTGAAAATACCATAACATCAAGTTTGATAAAAATGCACACAAGTGTACATTACAAAGTAATTAAGTTGTAGAAATTTAGAATTTCGACTCACTTTAATTTTATAGGCAAAAATTACAAAACTGCATAAAAAAATTATTCTGTAACAAGATCATATCAAAATACACAAGCTGTTTTTGTTATATATTTTTTTAGATCAGGACAAGGGAATGCTTCAGTTGTACTCATTAAATGCCCTGCTTCTCTCGCACTCAGCTGCCAGGGAACAAAAATCACATTCAAACCGAATGAATCACTGTGTGTCCCTTTTGAGCAACATTTTGATTTGTTTTTACACAATGTCACTGCTGTTGAATTACATCGTTAGGAGTTCCAAAAAATGCTAACGACGTTCATCTGACGTTGATTTGGTTCTCATGTCTCCTCCATCTGTGGTCTGTAGCAGTTTCCAGTCCCGCTGCATTCCTTGCCTGAGTCTCTCCAGGGACACCACGTCCTCTGGCAGACGGGCTCCCAGGGGCCCCAGCGAAGGCGCAGGGTTCCCCTGGAGAGAAGAGGCTGTGGAGTTTACCAACACCTTCTCAGACTCCTGGAATGAAGAATACACGCACAAAACAAAACACTGGATTAGACCGCAGGGCCATCTGATACGTCTGAAACTTTAAACCCAATTCTACTTCGTAAAAGTATGAACTTGAGGTGTACTGTGTTACACGGCCATTGTTGGACATTGTAAAGCCAGGCCAGGGAAAGTATGTTGTGGTGAACTGAGGCGAGAGGAAGGCTTCTATTTCTATTGTGAAAACAAAGACACTGGTGTGCTCTTTGTGAAGACTTTCCTTTCATTAGATACTAGGTTTATACTGGCAAGATTATCTATGACTGATTAGGTGTCTTATCGAGAGCAACAGGTGTAATTTGAACCTAATAAAGATGGAAAATTGGTTCTTGAATCTTTTAGTTTGAATATAAGATCCTATTATTGGCAAAGAAATACCACGAGAACAGTCATTTTATGAACAACAGACTGAACTTCAACTAGATTTTGATTACTTGCAATTAATAACAACTTGCCAATTTTGACATGTTTATTTTTTTACCCGAATCCTATCATTCTTTTGTGATGTGATGATCAGATGAGCCGTCAAGACAAATAAAGCATTTGGAAATTATGCATTTGGAACACGGCTTCCCAACACATTCTGTGTCTTGCCATCGAGACAGAATGTGTTGGGAAGGGATTTCTCATCACAATAGAACAACAAAATAGAAAACAAATTGAACATTTTTGAAAATCTTAGCCTATATTGACACGCCCCAAAGTAGGGACACCAGGGTTAATACAGTATTTCATAACCACCTCCTAACCAATAATCCACTGAGTAGAGGCCTTTGGTACGACAAAATAAAAGCTCTGTCCTCACATTTTGTATTTGACAGACACACACAATTATTATTGATCATTGCTTATTATTGTATGGTGTCACGCCAGGCTCACCTGCATGAGGACCAGTGTGTGCCCATGTGCCAGGCTCTGCAGCAGGCCAGTGAGTTGGAGCCATGCATCGTGGAACACACCGCTGTGTGGCATCAATGCCAACAGGACCAGGCTAGGGTTGTACTCATAGGCCAGAGGCAGGAGGATGCTTAGCACAGCCTGCATGAACCCTGCCACATCACTGCAGCCCTGTGGAAGAGCAACACACACATTCACACACACACACACACACACACACACCATTATTATATGGTTATTATCATTATGTAAATGCATGTCATAGCCACGCTGATATGCACATTCCTCTTTTGAGGCTTTTCCTATGAAAAAACAATCTGGGAATTCACCGGTTAAAATGAAATAGAAAATTAAGGGTTAGGGAGAGTTTCATGCAAATCAAAAGTCTTGAGAGGTTCATAAAATTATAGTTTTACTTTATTCCATGAACACGCACACACACACACACACACACACACACACACACACACACACACACACACACACACACACACACACACACACACACACACACACACACACACACACACACACACACACACAATTTCTTTATCTTCACTGGTGAAATTGTTTATCACCACTGTACCTTCTTCAGACACACTGGAATGTGATATTTGGATTTGGGAACCTCTGACTCCTTAGCACTGATCTGCACCAGTATGGCTTTCCTGCAGCAGAAACATTTGATGTTAATGTCACTGCTGTGGAATCACTGGGTTTATTCTATTACTGTAAAATGTTCACTGAGGAGGATCCATTCACATAATAATCCAATACTCACCCATCATGTGTTAAATTATCTGGGACCACTCCATCTCCAACACACACCAACAAAACCCTGTGTTAGAGCAAGCATTCAATTACCCCCATCACATACATTCAGAGCAGTAGTAAGTACGATACAGTAGATATTATTATAACTTTCACACTTTTTTAAGTTTAAAATATTGTGTGAAAAGTATGGCCTGTTGGCAGGGTGCTCAAGACATTTGGTGCCGATTGGTTGAGTGGATTGCGAGATTAGCCAGTCAGTCAGAGACACAGACAGACAGACAGACAGACCCTCTTCTAGCCAGCTTGACTCCTAGTAGAAGGCACGCGGATCTGCTACTTTTGATGCTTTTGTGTGAAGCTGTATCATGATCAAGTGTAGGGTATTAATTTCCGAAAAAACACAAAAGGTTGGAATATGGAGATGTTATGAGGTCATGTAGTACCGGTTGGTGAGTGAAGTCGTCACAGCATGCTGAACAGCACACCTCATGGCCGTGGAGACGTTGCCAACCAGCGCCAGGCCGTTACGGATCTGACAGTAAATGGACAGTGATTTGTCAAGAAATGTGGTCAGCAGCACACACGTTGGCATTTTATCACTCCAAAGACAGGACACAAACGAGGTCCTCACTGTACCGTACCTTGTTTCTCTCCATTTCCTCCATGAGGTCGACGAGAACGCAAAGGGTCGTGAGAGCGTCCTCGCCGTCTGACCCCTCGGAGAAACTCTCCCTTTTCGTGGAGGAAACATAATCAGCTTTATCAAATGCAACTGCACACCATGGAACAGAAATTGATAAGTAAATCTGAAATCCTTTCTCATTGGAGCCAGCCTTTTCTGTGATCTTTAGATTTTAGCGTTGGCTTTCCAAAAATAGCAGATATACAAGCTCACAGCCTGCAAGCTTGTAGATCTGCTATTTAAAAAAAAATCGTGACATTTTGTGCAAATCTTTGAATATATATATTTTTTGAAGGCAAACATTTTTAACTCAAATCTTTGCTTCTGGGGGGTCCCTGGAACAAAATATTTTGAGATGGGGGACCACGGCCAAATACATATAATTTCAGGGGTTCTTGACATGAAAATGTTTGAAAACCACTGCTATAGAAACATACGTTTTTCAGAAAACGGTTAGGATTTAAAAGACATTTTTGGAATCGGTCTCAGGTCTTAATTGGTTAAATAAATAACAGTAATAAATATAAATATTGATAAAATGATGCTCGCTGATAGAAGCCATCTTCCACCCTGGCTCTCATACCTGAGTCTGTCGAGAATGACTGGACTGGGAGTCTGCTGTGAGGTGAAGGGCTTACATCCGTCTGGGGGCGTCTCGCCGCCAGGGAGGACCACAGCAGTGTGGACGGGAGGGGCAGGGCGGAGGGGAGGCTCCGGCCACACCACCTCCTCTAATTCCTCCCCTTTCACTTCCTCCTCCTGTACCTCTCCACTGTGCTCTCCCCCGGTGGGCTGCTTTTCTTCTGCTTTACAGCGCTTAGTGCTGGGCTCGGAGACTGATAGATCAGCTGAACAAACCAAGACATTAATGCTTTAAAACAGGGGACTTCAACGTTTTTCAGGCCAAGGACCCCTTAGCTGAGAGCGAGATGAAGCAGGGACCCCCACTACATAAATTTGTGTAACATTATGTTGCAGATTAAACTTTTTAAACTTAAAAAGTTCATAGATTTTATAGATAGCTTCATAGACTTGTTTGACAGCACTATCATCTATCACAATCAGTGCTGGATTCATGTTAATTTGTATTTTCAGACAGTTAACCACTTAAACCCTCAATACTAAGAAAACGTGTACTTTTTCCCCCTACACCAAACCTCTTTGCCCGAAAATAGCAGATCTACAAGCTTGTAGATCTGCTATTTTCAGCTAATGTTTCCCTCAGAAAAGGAATTCTAGAGTTCAAAGTTCCTATCACACAAACATTTGGTGCCCCGCCCTGTAGTAACTCTGAGGACCCCCTAGGGGTCCCGGACCCGCTGTTGAAGACCCCTGCTTTAAAAGATTCCACCATCATATCTGATATCATGTACTCTTTCATCCTACCCTTTTCAGCTTCTATAAATCAAGGCTTTCCTCATAATACCTGAAAAACTAAAAGTAAGACTAAAACTAGCTATAAAACTGAACTATAAGTAGTCAGTTCCTAAAACTAAAACTACTTATGCACTCATAAAACTAACACTAAACTGAAATCAACCACCAAAATAACAAATGAAATAATAACTAAAACTATTCCAAAACTATAGTGTGAATAGGGAATATTATACCTGCGTGACTGAAACAGGACCAGTACTGCTTGTGGGCTGACCGCACACCGTGTATGGACTCAACAGCACTGAAGTAGATGAGGAAAGAAAGTACAGATAACATTCATTGTTGACATTCACTGCTGACATTCACGACATTCATTGGCATTTCCCAATCAGCAAAATGTAGCTCCCGCACATACTTTTTAAATAAAACACGTATACATTTGATTGACAGCCAAGATAACCTTTTGCAGGGACCAGGCAGCTCTTTGGGTGGAGGGCAGGGATCTCCAAGCAACGTTTGAACCGTCTGACACACAGACTGAGCGAGAGAAGTCAGGTTGTAACCCCCCTGGAAAGACAGTCAGACAATAGTGTAATTAACACTCCATCGCACGACACTTGTCGCTTGCCAACAACAACTGATTTTCACGTGTCGCTTTGTAGTACGGCTTTAGAGTATATAACAGAATGTAGTAAAGGACGTTTCGTCTTTCGTTTGGGATGATGCGAATCATTTTCCCAGCAGCCTGACCAACCACTCACACGATGAATAACAAAAATAGGGTGAGCTTGTAGATCAGCTATCGTCACTATTTGTTTAGTTTGTGGACAATTCTGGACAATCTTTGCCTATAATGACATGCCTAAAATGGGGACACCAGGGTGAAAGTTATTAATAACAACACTGACCTCTAGAACGGCACACAGTTTGCCTCCTGCCAGGTTCATCAGCAGGTGGGTGAGGTGGGCGAAAATGTCTGGGGTGGCACACATGTGACCCTGAGAATAAAACAATTCACAATCTTTTCAGTCATTAGGTACAGTGTACTCAACAGTCTTAGAGTGACCCAACCACTTTAGGAAACTGTGTAGAAGGCTCTAAACTTTTAACTTTACATCATGGTTTTGCAGCCTCAATTGCAGACTAAGGAGGAGTAAGCTGGCCAGAATTGTTGGAAAATTGTGAGTAAACCTCAGACCCAGCTGCGTGACTGATTGAGCCACAGATGTTCCACATAACTCTGAGAGTGTAAAAATTAAATAAAACACATTTGTACACTCTCTGAGTTACAGACCCGTAATGGCCCATTTGGTTCCTAATTATCAATCAATTAGCTGGGGACCCCCTGGAACCCCCCTGGGGATCCCCGGACAGGAACAAAGCTCTGAGCATTCTTCATGATGATTCTCGTCATTCATTCACGCAGTTTGAAATGATGAACACAGGGGGGCGCTACAGGGTGCCACTGGCAGCCAAAAATGTTTTTAGGAAGTCCTTTAATTCCAAGTGCAATCACTATTCTAAATTCTAAACACTGCCCTTTTTATTTGTATCTCTTATATGGTCGTATGCGTTTCTTTTATTATGTAATTTTCCACTTTGTGTGGACAATAATATTAGTCATATTGTATAATGTCGTACCGTACTATATCGTATCGTATGCGTAGGTAGCAGGTGTCCTGCTGAAGTGTTCCATACTGTAGAAGAGATCAACGCTGGAGCAACACGGACATTTTAAGCCTTTTATTATTTAGGTGCACGTATACAGAGTGACTGACGTTTCGGTCTTTTGACCTTTCTCGGAGTCATGTATGTTTCATACCGTGTCAGTATTATTACCGGTAGATTACATATTCTATACAACATGCCATTTTTGCTGCCGTTAAAAGGTGCATTATAAGGTGCATTATACCATCTATAAGTAAACAATATGATATCAAGCACCTCACCTCTGGGTCACCAATGGCAGAATCAAACCCAGCACACACCAAGATCAAGTCGGGAGAAAACTGGAAGGAAATCACAGGAATCACAACAATTTAGCAAAAACTTTCAGAAATGTAAATGAAAAGAGATGACAAAACAAGCTAGCCGATCTACAAGCTAACAACGTGTCACAATGTGATGCATTGCAAGCTTGTAGATCGGTTATTTAATTTGCTATTTGTCGCATGATGAGGCATACAGTATAGGGCTTACGTGGTTAATCTGCAAGCATTATGACATGTTCATACACAACTATGGAAGAATGGCTGCATTTCCTGACTCACCTCATATGCAACAGGAAGGAGGACATGAAAGAAGACTGCTAGATAGTCACTGTTCTCCATCCCCACCTAAACAAGCATTAAAGAGAGGCCTCTTCCTTTTCAGTACATCAAAAGATACATCCAATTTATAAGCATCTTTATTTTTCTTTTGCATCACATCAAATCCTCTGCAATTATTATTATACATTGTAATTTAGACTAGACTTAGTTTCAGTTTAGTTTTTAAATGAAGTCCAAGACCCAGGATGAGAACCAATGTGTTTATACAGGTAATACACTATGGTAATGTTATTAGACACATCGCAATGTATTACATTTAAATGTGATGCATTCTTGATTTATTTATTATTTTAGTCTTTAACGTATGCCAGCCAATACATTTGAGGCTGCTGTTAGTATAGTAAATAAAACATATTAGCATATGTGAATTACCTTGTTCCATGGCACATTGATATTGAATCCGGCCCCCTTATCTTTTCCCACGCTGTGGTAGTCTGACTCCTGGAGGTTAGGCCAGAAGCTCTGGTGCTCATAGCGGTGCCAGGAGAAGTAGAGAACACTGGCATGCACACATATGAACATTCAGGAGACCAAGTTACTCAGTATATACTATATAGCACCCCAAATACCATACAGCAGTGATTCAAATACTGCAGTGGTTCTCAACACAAGCATAATTTCAAACAATTCCTCAAGGACTACCCTACCCCACCCCACGTCTTTACAACAATAGGTATATATTTACTAAGAAGGCATAACATAGTGATTACTTATTTATATCCCTCTTTCTTTTTATTACTAATTATTTATTTATACTTAGTTGCGCATGATGTCAAACACCAAAAATAGCTGACCTACAATACTACATAGCTTCCCAAATATCATATACAGCACCTCAAATACCATAGCATGTCAAATACCATACCGCACCTCAAATAACTAAAGGTCAGCCTCACCTTGGGTCATCCTCAAAGCAATACTGCACCCCTTGGCCATGATGCACATCCCAATCAACAATCAACACCCTGTGTAAATAAAACAAAAAACATATACATTATTGAGAGGTCACTGGAAGCATACTTAAATGAAGCTTCTCTTTTTATTATTACCTAACATGTACAACAATTGATATTAATGTATCTACTAAGTTGCTACTGTACTGTATACCAGCCTCTACACCATCTATAGTAGTGTTTTTTGTTTATCTTCATGTTTTGAGTAAATGGTTGTTTATTCGAAGATCAATCTGGGAACCTTAACAAAAAATGATGTAAACAATGTAAAGATTTCAATATGGTTGCTTCAGTGTAATGCACCAACAGATGTGCAAACATACTTAGCAATAAAACATTATCGTATTACCTTTTGACACCATAGTTCTTCTTGGCGTAGCGAGCAGCTATGGCCACATTGTTAAACACACAGAAGCCATTGGCTGCACTGCGCTGACTATGGTGTCCTGGAGGTCTATTGAACAATGACAAAGAAGAGATGTAAGAGATTTAAATGAACACCATTCAATCTCTCATTAACCACTCAAACCCTATACAGTATACCTGTACACTGAGTTGACCAGAGTCCCCCAGGGGTCTCTATTATTTAGGCCCCCTCCTGTTTTCGCTCTACAATAAATATCTTCGCCGAAAGCTTAAAGTCTTGCTGTGACGTGCTGTGAGCTTGTAGATATGCTATATTTCCCTAATGTTCGCCCCCAGAATAGGTACACTAGGGTTCAAATGGTGAAAGGGACACTCACATATTTTCATATTGTTTCTCACTTTGTTTTCAGGTTATTTTGGAACTAACCTGACCAGAGCCATACCGTTCTTCACCTTGTCCATCATCACACTGTCCACCAGCTGTAGTGTGGCACCTATGGCTAGTTTGGCACAGTGGTAGATGTTCTGGAGCAAAATGAGAAACAAGGGGGTATTAGCTAGCAGTAAATAGAATAACAATCATCTTTATTTATACATCACCTTTCTTAAACCATTAAGACCTGAGGCCAATTCTAAAAATGTTTTCTAAATCCTAACAGTTTTTTGAAAAATAAAATGAAAAAAAAAATCCTACGATTTTTCAAAAATAGCAGATCTACAAGCTCATAGCGCGGCACGAGTGCCGCGCTATGAGCTTGTAGATCTGCTATTTTTGAATAGCAAGAGAAATCTAAAGTGACACAGATGCGTTCCAGGTCTTAATGGGTTACATTCAGTGATGAGCTGTGGATTTTTGAACTAGGGGGGCTATATTTTCTGACGTCACGTGCACGCGCAGCGCACGTGCACGCATGTGCACATTTTTAATGTCATTATATCTTATTATTTAGTTGCATTGTTAATTTGTTGTTTTTATTTTTGTTTCAATTAATTAATTATTTTATTTTCCTTTTAGTTTTATATAAAAGCCCTTTACATAGACTCACCCACACATAAGTACTTAAAATAATCAGACAACTTGTCTTTGTCTTGTCTCAGAGAACTGGGTCCTCTTCTAAGCGATCCCCTTCACACTCTGCAGTGCAGAGACTGTTGTCTCTCATTGTGAGAGGAATGTACACATTCAATTCAAGTCCATGGCTTTTCTCCAGTAGCCTAATGTTATGCAAAGCAGCCAGGTAGACGTTATTGAGAACGGCTCGCCGCTGACGGCGCGAACCTTGAGAGGCTATTGTTTAAACTTTAAGGTGTTAAAGACCGCAGCTGACGGTGCGTGCTCGCGCGTGCATGTGGAGCTCCCAGCCCCCCAGCCCCCCAGCCCCATAGCGCCAGAACTAAGGGGTCGCCGACCCCCCGTAGCACCCCCTACAGCTACATTTTAACTCATTAACCCAACCTTTTAACCGTTAAAAGGTAGGGTAAGTGATTTACTTTGGTTAAAATGAGTGTTAAATAGCTCTATATTCTGACTTGATCTTGATCTTGATTCGGAATGATCTCCCCTTCCACCTAAAAACTGTGGCCTCTGTGGACCTTTTAAAAAAACTTTTAAAGACTCACCTATTCAAACAGGCCTTTACATAGCCTTTTATGATTACCGATCTTTGTGTTGTAACATAATCCTGTATTGATTTCTTGATTTTTACCGGCTGACTGGTTAAATGCTGATTGTTTTATTTTGTCTTCTTATTTCATTATTGACATGTTCTGCTTATATTGTTGTGAAGCACTCTACAAATAAAATGTACTTAGGGACCAGTCGAAATTTACAGAAGGGGGTCCCTGGAGGAAAATAGGGGAGGGTCATGCCTTTCTAATTTTAGTACAAGGGAGGGTCAGCTAATTTTACTTTGAATCCAAGGGAGGGTCATGCAATTTTGAATTGATAAAATAGTCCGTTTTTATATACCTTTTTAGTACAGCAGAACAGTGGTCAATGACCCCTCTCTATTTCAAAGGATAAACGGATTCAAATCCAGTAACACCTTGGTCTATTTAGAATCAATGACGGTCGTTAACAAGCCATCAACGCACAGCGAGTGTGAACGATCCAGTCACATCTATTCAGCTTCTTAACGATGGTGGTTGAACAATTAAGCAACACTTCAACAGGTGTTAGGCATATTAGAGATACACAGAGATATCCTCTTTTAAGTGTGTTTTTGTTGCTCATATAATTACATACACCAGGTAGGTTACAATGACCAATTTATAACTGGATATTCATAATCATTTGAAGTAATTCTGTGCATGTGATTAATTTGGATCTATATGGACAGTTGTGCAGATGCCAGCCTCGCTCCACAAGTAAAACCAGAATCGTCAGGCCATAATTGATAGCCTAATTTGTTACATGTAGGCCATGGGTTTTCAACTGATTGTGAACCAGGGACCACCACCCTGACTGAGAATCAACCTGGGGACCACTGTTGTGTTGGGAGGGGGGATATGGGCGTGATGTGGGGGGAAAAGCTTGAAATTAGATAATGACTGTTAAGGCCTTAATTTAATTTGTTCATTCGAGGTGAATTAAATCAAGCCCTTAACAGTCATTATTTAACTGAGATATGCTAGTGGTCCAGAGCTCAGAAAAGATTGAGAATCACTGATCCATTCCTTTCCCATGGTTGCCCCTATTCCGTTCTCTTAACCTTCCATATTAAACTCATGTTAACTGATTCATTGCAACATATGTATGAGCAAGCACATGCAATTGATATGGGCACATTTCCTACTAATGATGACTCAACCAGGTAAACCGGTACGGGTACAGTTTCCCTTGAAATTCTAACTCCCATTTCTGTGGAAGTTCTTCACATCCGACTTCCAAGTAACTGACAACATTGATGCGTCACCGTCATCATACTGTTTCTCAACTAGTGGTCGGCAACATAAAATATAATACAAATCTTCACTTTCCTACATTACTAAATGCATGGTCAGGGACCACATGCAATACCTTCACGGCCCACCAGTGGTCCACGGACCACCAGTTGAAAACCCATGATGTAGGCAACAGTGTAGTCACTGTAGTTAATAATTAAAAGGGCAGAGTGACAAAAGTTGTAAACTACAGTACTGACTACCAAATAGTCAATACTCAACTTTCTTCAATCTGACCAGGATTCAATGGGTTTCCCACATGTAAGTTGAGAACACTGTCCATTCTGCTACCACTACAGACACTGTGCATTTAGCATGACTGACTACTATGGAGTTACATTTGTGTCTTTATTAACCAAACAAAAGAAAAACATTTGAGAGAGAAAAAATATAAACAGAGCAAAGAATAGTTTTGAATGAAAACAAATTAAAACAGCAAGCAAAAAATAATAATTTGTAAGCAAAGGAAATTATATAAACAGAACAAGAAACTATTTTTAATTAAAACAAATTAAAAACGCAATCAAAAAAATATATTTGCAAGCAAAAAAATGTAAGATTTGAAAGAAAATAAAAAATAATTGAGAACAAAACTTTTAAAATTCAAGAGTAAAAAAATAAGGAAAAACGGTTTAAACTACATAAAACAAAATACTTAGTAAAATGTTTGGGAAATAAAATGTGTTGTGCTAAATAAAATGTTTTTAATGTTTTTTTTCCTCATTTGCGAATGAAAGTATTTTTTTTCTGATTGCAAAATGCCTTCTCTCTCAAAACCTGTCTTTGGTCTCGATTTTTTTTTTCTCTCTCTTGGATTTGTTTGTGTGAGGGGTTAAAGTTCAGAAGGCGGGTCCTACGCTGATAGATGTAAGACACCTCTCCATTGGTCACTTGGAGTCTGAGTGACAGCTCCCCCTTCCTTATGTACTATGTAGCTTGTTGAATGCAGGGATGGAGGTGTGTTACGGCCAGCATGGTTTTTTGATTGATTGAATTATTAGCAGTTTGCAAAAAAAACTAAAAAACATGAAAGTATAATGCAAGGTCAGCTAAGAGTATTTAAAACCCAAGAAAGATGACTTGTTTCCATTGGGGTCCTTTGTACTCAATTCATAGAGACATTTAATGACAGACAGATATACACTACTATGCAAAACATCATAAAAACAAAAACAAAAAAAATATGTACAGTAAACAGTTTGAGTAAACAGATTGATGGAATACTTTATTAACAGTAGGATACAGAGGTACAATTGTACAATGATTGTTATAAGGATAACACAAAAAGGCTTGTTTCCATTGTGGTCCTCTGGGACTGAGGTCAGAGCTCCATCCCAGCTCTGGATGCTACACTATTCGTTACAATATTGAGCATTTTAGGCTATTAGCAATTCAGATGATTCCCTAATGTTAGGTTTCTGTTCTACTTACAGTTTGTGATCTGTATTTAAAATTGTTGTATTGTTGTTACTGTTATAGTAGGCCAGTGGTTCCCAAACTTGGGATCGGGACCCTCAGAGGGGGTCCCCAGATTAGCTTAATGGGCAACATTGTTTTCTCTCTCAACAGTAAACAAACCAACCTATAGAGTATAAGTGTATACAGGGTAACACATTTCTAAAGTGACAATTTAATGACTTTTAAGACCTTTTTAAGGCATTGTGCGCTTGTAGTTCGGCTATTTTCACAATATTTATCTGTGGAACCGAGTCAAACTAAATCTAATGCCTAGGTCAGGGTGGGTGGTCCCCAGTTCAAGTATGATTATTTTGGGGGTTCCCAGTTCAAATATGATTATTTTAGGGATTCACAGCCTGAAACATTTGGGAACCCTTTGAAATTATAAAATAAAGCTACATTATTTTATGTTATATTCGTTATTCTAATTAAGGCAAGGCTGAAGTGACTGGCCTATTGGCCAGGCCCATTCCAGATTGACTGCTTTGGAAACGTTTCGTCTGATAGTGTGCTTCAGGCTGTGAATCCCTAAAATAATCATATTTGAACTGGGGACCCCCCAAAATAATCATACTTGAACTGGGGACCACCCACCCTGACAAGCACTTGAAATAGTAGGCATTAGATTTAGTTTGACTCGGTTCCACAGATAAATATTGTGAAAATAGCCGAACTACAAGCGCACAATGCCTTAAAAAGGTCTTAAAAGTCATTAAATTGTCACTTTAGAAATGTGTTACCCTGTATACACTTATACCGTATAGGTTGGTTTGTTTACTGTTGAGAGAGAAAACAATGTTGCACATTAAGCTAATCTGGGGACCCCCTCTGAGGGTCCCGATCCCAAGTTTGGGAACCACTGGCCTACTATAACAGTAACAACAATACAACAATTTTAAATACAGATCACAAACTGTAAGTAGAACAGAAACCTAACATTAGGGAATCATCTGAATTGCTAATAGCCTAAAATGCTCAATATTGTAACGAATAGTGTAGCGTCCAGAGCTGGAATGGAGCTCTGACCTCAGTCCCAGAGGACCACAATGGAAACAAGCCTTTTTGTGTTATCCTTATAACAATCATTGTACAATTGTACCTCTGTATCCTACTGTTAATAAAGTATTCCATCAATCTGTTTACTCAAACTGTTTACTGTACATATTTTTTTTGTTTTTGTTTTTATGATGTTTTGCATAGTAGTGTATATCTGTCTGTCATTAAATGTCTCTATGAATTGAGTACAAAGGACCCCAATGGAAACAAGTCATCTTTCTTGGGTTTTAAATACTCTTAGCTGACCTTGCATTATACTTTCATGTTTTTTAGTTTTTTTTGCAAACTGCTAATAATTCAATCAATCAAAAAACCATGCTGGCCGTAACACACCTCCATCCCTGCATTCAACAAGCTACATAAGGAAGGGGGAGCTGTCACTCAGATTCCAAGTGACCAATGGAGAGGTGACTTACATCTATCAGCGTAGGACCCGCCTTCTGAACTTTAACCCCTCACACAAACAAATCCAAGAGAGAGAAAAAAAAATCGAGACCAAAGACATAGGCATTTTGCAATCAGAAAAAACAACTTTCATTCGCAAATGAGGAAAAAAACATTAAACACATTTTATTACCCAAACATTTTACTAAGTATTTTGTTTTATGTAGTTTAAACCGTTTTTCCTTATTTTTTTACTCTTGAATTTTAAACGTTTTGTTCTCAATTATTTTTTATTTTCTTTCAAATCTTATATTTTTTTGCTTGCAAATATATTTTTTTGATTGCGTTTTTAATTTGTTTTAATTAAAAATAGTTTCTTGTTCTGTTTATATAATTTCCTTTGCTTACAAATTATTATTTTTTGCTTGCTGTTTTAATTTGTTTTCATTCAAAACTATTCTTTGCTCTGTTTATATTTTTTCTCTCTCAAATGTTTTTATTTTGTTTGGTTAATAAAGACACAAATGTAACTCCATAGACTACAGTAATGTTCTAATCAATGTGAAAAGAAAAACATCGGACATATTATCAGTTTTAAATGTCATGTTGTTGTATTTGATGGGGAGGGTTAGGGGTATCAAGATACACAGATTTTACGATACATTCATGATGTTGGGCATATGATATTGATATAATACATTATTAATGTTCTTTTCTCATGTATCATCAACATTGGCCATCATCTTCAGTTTAAAATAACAATTGTAAAGCACTTTAAAAAACAATTACAAAGTGCTTTGTACACATAATTATTTTTTTTTTTTTTCAATTGTTATGTTGTGTATTTACAGACTTGTAATCCGTGTTATTTCACCGTGATGGTGAGAGCGTAGAGAGAAAGTCACGTGACTGCCTCCGCCTCGTATTGAAGTTAATGGGGGGGATATGGTTCTCCTATGCACAGAGTTTCGGAGTTCCTAGTCATCTATCAGTATGCACGGAATTGCCGTTTGTCAATCCGTGCTATTTCACCGTGTTTGGGGGGCGATCGGGTTGGTTTCATAGTAAGCTCCACTCTGAGATCTGTCAGCAGCCAATGAGAGCGTGAGTCACATCGGGGCGCGGCTGCACACAGGCAGTGCACACACACAGAGACACACACACACAACCCGAGCACGGTTTCATAGTAAGCTCCACTTGGGCGGAGGCTCGCCTCCTTCCGCGTTCGCAACAATAATATAATATAACACTGCATAACTATAAATTCCACAAACCTCATATTTTTGTCATCTGGACTTTACCAACCAAGCAGCCTAGTTATTTCCAACAGCTCAAAAAAAATCTACCAGATACCAGATACAGTATAATACCATGTAAACAATCTTAGATTAGATAGGCCTATTTGAGAGTGCAGAGGCATAATTGCTTTGATGCATGTCACATTAATGAGCGTCAACGAGCATCAGCTGACACACAACACCTCCCCTCTGCAGTGCTTTAAACTGAAAGTGACTGAAGTCTGTTTCATTTCTCTCCAAAATACCTTGATTATGATGGAAGACATGATTAATAATTACTGTGACTATAGGTTTGGGCCGCTTCGCAGCCCTAACCTCTAGTCCCAACCTCCCAACCTCACAACCCACCTGCTGTCAAATAGAAAGCCTTTCTTGAGGTCAAAAGAGGTAAAACTTCCTGTATCTGGTTGCTATGGCAACCTGCCAGATCAGGCTGAGGGTCTGATAGGCAAATCAGAAAATCAATCAAGCCGAGAGTCTGATCCCTGATCGAGGTGGGGTAAGATGCCTAAATAATAGCCAGAGCTCTGATCAACAGTCTGTGACAGGTCTTGGAGGCATGTGGAGTGATCCTGTGCTTGCGAATCCCGGACGAACTTCGGAGCTTTTGTCAATTATAGTAGTAGGATTATGATAAGCTTTACATTTCGTATCATACACCATACAGCAAGAACTCCTATAACTTTCACCGGCAAAAAAAATTACGTTTTTTTTATTTAAAAAAATATTTAAAAAATATTACGATACAGTAAGACATCATGACAATACCTATCGTCACATTTTAATACCACGATAGGCTATATCGTGGGACAATATATCGTGACACTCCTATAGGCGGGGAGGGTTAATCTTTTTTTTTTTATCACTTGGGGAGGGTCATTGATTTTTTTTTATTATCAAAGGGAGGGTCATGGCTCTCATGCCTGAAGGAAGCATGAGCTCGGCCCTGGCCTCCCTACTGTGGGGGACTGGGGTAGTGCTGGTGTAGGGCTGGTGTAGCGCCCAGGATCACTTAGGAAATTGGCACCGGGTGAAAAAAATGGGTTACAAAAATCGCGGGATAAAAAATTTAAAGTAAAAAAAAATCAAAGGGAGGGTCATGGCATTTTAGATTAGGGCACACACATTTTCTCCAGGGGTACCCTTCTTTAAAAATCGACCAGTCCCTACAATACTCACTACTTTCAAAGCTGAGGCAATTTAGGCGGGAAACTAATTGACAAATTCCCTCAGCAAATTTCACATCAAAAACTGAACTAACCGGGTGGAAGTAGACATCACCATATTGCTGGGTGAAGGTCATTAGGTCCTCCAGACTCATGTAAGGGGTTTTCTTCACTGCCTCCAGGTACTCCTCGCTGTTGGGTGCACAGAAAGACACATCTAGCTCAGCGTGCCCACATGCATGCATGTATACGTGTGCCCACAAAAAGCTTTATACATAACATGTATATATATAACGTTGCAATGTGACATAGATCTGTTTAACACAATGCTGTACCCACTCCAACTGAACATACTTTCCCCATTTCTTACATAATTGTTTTTATTATGTTTTGACACTTGCTTTGGCAATGTAAACCTATGTTTTCTCATGCCAATAAAGCTCCTTTGAATTGAATTGAATGCAACCTAAACGGTAAACGCTTTTTATAGCGCCTTTATCTAACACGCTTTACAATGTGCATTACATTCACCCATTTACACACATTGACACACCGACGGTGGATGAAACCATGCAAGGCCCAACCTTAGTGGTCAGTGTCATGCTCAAGGACACTTCGACACCAACCCAGGGGAGCTACTCAAGTGGCCTGGCCACTTTACGTCTTGAGCCACTGCCGTCCTCTGTGTGTGTGTGTGTGTGTGTGTGTGTGTGTGTGTGTGTGTGTGTGTGTGTGTGTGTGTGTGTGTGTGTGTGTGTGTGTGTGTGTGTGTGTGTGTGTGTGTGTGTGTGTCATTCCTGTTATCAGAAGAACATTGATCAAAGTCCATTTCCTACTGAGATCCACTCAGTCAGTGACAGTGTATCAATCAATCAATAGACTAATTAATAGATTCAATCATTTGAACAACCTGGCAGACCGACAGACTGTTATCTGATACAATCTCCACTGAGGTAAGAACAGAAAGATTATTAAAAAGTGCTAAAACTATTTGTAACAGAGGTACTGTTACGTCTTCGATATATATTAAGGACTGTATCTTTTAGGCGCTATGGGCTCTTATGACTGTCGCAGTATGGGCTGGGGCTGAGGCTCGAAGCGGCTCAGCGGACTGTGAGATACTAGGTATGGCTTCTCTGGGGTTAATTCCTCCAGTACAACTCTATCTGAGTATAGCCCTCCTAGGTATGATCCTAACTCAAGTCTCCAGATACTCTTCAGTTCTTGTCTAACAGCTGGTCTGCGCCCGCTCGCGCCTCCCGCTGTACTTAATAGGTGGGACATGGTGTCGTATGATCTTGGGGTGACGTCATACTGACGCTACGTCCTTAATTGGGACGATTGTCCCGTCGTCATCGTCGTCTTGGCAACACTATTTACTATGAATAAAACCACTACAAACACTACTACTACTATAACTACTAAAACTATTGATACGCATAATGTATTTGTTGTTGTTTTGTCTTCTAGTATTTCTCTGGTGTAACAGCCTCAGAGAACATTCCAGATCAGGTGTGTGAGAAGCTCAAGCACTTCTGTCTGGACGACCAACAGCCGGTGTGTGTCGCGATTCAGAGAAACGCATCAGACAAGTTCTTACCCGCGGACGACGTGTGTGGACGTGTGTGTGTGTGTGTGTGTGTGTGTGTGTGTGGGTGGGTGGGTGGGGGTGTGTGTGTGTGTGTGTGAGAGAGAGACATTCCTGTGTGTGTGTGACATTCCTGTTGTCAGTTCATTTCCTTATCAGCCTTTTTCTCAGATTGAGATTCACTCGTCAGTCAGAGAGCGACACGAGGAACTAGACATACAGACAGACAGACAGCAACAATCTCTACTGAGGTAAGAACAGGCAGATTATAAGAAGTGCTACAAATATTGTTGTTACTATGAATACTACAATCACTAGTACAAAGGGTTATTTTTGTAATTTATTGTAGTCTATAATGCCAACAAAGGCTGTTTAATTAATGTTTCGTTAAATATTATAGATTAGGCCTATTTTGGGGGAAATATTGCAATCTGCAGACAGATTAGGCCTATTTGATCATTTGAAAATGTTTTGTGTTCGTTTGAGAGACGATGTTAAATTGAGCCTAATTGAGTGAGTATGGGCCTACTATGCGCTTGATTTAATGTATTAGAATTTTTCAACTGTTTACAGAGAGTTAGACATTGTTTGAAAATATTATACAGGGCATTTATTTTGTTAGCTTACTGCAGGTGAGGCCTACCAAAGTGTGCCTGCATTATTCGTGCTGATGGTATCTGCGCTGAGTATCTGTTCTGCCATTATTAGCCTTATTGAGAGGCAACATTTGTGTTGACAGCACAATAAAAAAACGTTTTTCCGCACTTTAACCTTCTCTTTTATGGTTTATTTATATTGAGATGAAAGATAATGTTAACTTTTGAACATGAACCCCCCCCCCCCCCCCCCCCCCCCCGTCGGCCCGTTAATAATGGAATTATGGTAATCGAATTTATTTTTGGACACTTTTACACATCCCTAGTACAAACACTACTACTACTATACTACTACTACTACTAATGCTACTACTACGATACTCATAATGTTATCGTTGTTTTGTCTTCTAGTATTCCTCTGGTGTAACAGCCTCAGGGTACATTCCAGATCAGGGAAAGGCAGGGAGCAGCAGAGAAATGGCTTCCTGTTTGACTGTTCAGGAAGAGGAGCTGACCTGTCCCGTGTGTCATGACATCTTTAAACATCCCGTTGTGCTGTCCTGTGGCCACAGCTTCTGCAAAGACTGTCTGCAGGAATGGTGGACAGATAAATCAACAAAAGAATGTCCTGTTTGTCAGAGGAGAAACTCCAAGGACTATCTTCTTACAAACCTCTTGGAGGAGAAAGGCCGGAGCTCCTCGTCGGTGAGCTCTGAGGTCCTCTGCACCGCACACGGTCGACTGGACGACCAACAGCTGGTGTGTCGCAATTCAGAGAAACACGCCGGACACAAGTTCTTACCCGTTGACGAAGCGTCTGGACGTTGCAAACAGAACGTCCGGAAATCACTGAAGCCTTTAAAGGAGAAACTGAAGGTCTTTGATGAAGTTAAAACAGATTACGACAAAACAGAAAATCACATCAAGGTTCAGGCCAGGAACACAGAGACGCAGATTAAGGAACAGTTTCAGAATCTTCGTCGGTTCCTACAGGAGGAAGAGGCGGCCAGGATCGCCGCTCTGCGGGAGGAAGAGGCTCAGAAGAGTCAGGAGATGAAGGAGAGGATTGAGGGTCTGAGCAGAGAAATGGAAACACTCTCCAATGCAATCCAAGCTGCTGAGGACCAGCTGAGAGCCGACGACCACGTCTCATTCCTGCAGAACTACAAGACCACGATGGAGGGAGTCCAGCTCACCCTGCAGGACCCACCGCCGGTCTCAGGAGCGCTGATAGACGAGGCCAAACACCTGAAGAACCTGACCTTCAGAGTCTGGGACAAGATGAAGGACATTGTCTCCTACACCCCTGTCATCCTGGACCCCAACACTGCTAGTCCATGGCTCATGCTGTCTGATGATCTGACCAGTGTGAGACGTGTAGAGAACCAGCAGCTTCCTGAAAACCCAGAGAGGTTTGACTGCTGGCCGCAAGTCCTGGGTTCTGAGGGCTTTAACTCAGGGTCTCACAGCTGGGATGTTGAGGTTGGAGACAATGAAAACTGGGAAGTAGGTGTGTGTGTGGAGTCTTACCAGAGGAAGGGAGACACAGGGAGTGGATACTGGTATATATGGTTCTATATGGGTGAATACAGAGCAGTCTCCTCATCAGAGCCTGATGGTGAGGAGACTGTTCTCTCAGTGAATCAGAAACCCCGGAGGATCAGAGTCCAGCTGGACTGGGACAGAGGACAGCTGTCCTTCTCTGATCCTGATTCTAACACACACCTACACACCTTCACACACACTTTCACTGAGACACTGTTTCCTTTCATTTATAATGGTTATGGTCCGTGTGATGATGATTATTATGATGGTCCGTCTCTGAAGATGTTGCCAGGGAAGATCTGTGTCACTCTGGAAAACCAGAGTTAGAACGTCTACTAGCATCCAATAAAAGCCTATATTGAATATATTGGTATTGATTAGGAGATCTCCATGGTAATCAGAAGGGATTGGTTTATGGCAGGTTATTAATTCTTATTTTGAATAACATGTGATTATTTCATTAATGTATCATTCAGTTTTGAATTGCTTTGGTATTACAGACAGACAGACAGACAGACAGACAGACAGACAGATCATGCTTCACAAATACAGCTATGGTGGACAGATAGTTAAACAGATTAAAATGATTCCCGATAACATACTTTTATTTTGTAGTGTAGAAACGATCAGTTTGTAATTATATTTGTAATTATGTATGATATGATTATTACTGATGTTTTATATTGTAGTGTTTGTCATTAATGGATCAGGTTTGAATCGTATAGTTTGTGTGACAGTGATGATGTCTGTTGATGTATTTGATCTTATTAAAGATGATGAGAGTAAAGGGAGTCAGACAGACGTGTGTTTGTAACAGTCAGCATTCAGCAGAGCACACTAGATAGAAGGTTTATAAAACACATACTGTGTGCCGGCATGTATCCATCTACCGGTACGTACGTCTGTGTGAGCCAGCATGTATGCATGTAACTGTGCGTGCCAGCATGTACTGTATATGCATGTACATGTGCTTGTCTGTATGCATGCATTTACACGTACGTACGCATGTATGTACATGCGAGCCTGCCCACATGCATGCAAATAAATGAGTGTGTGCATCCTATTATCTGCACCAAATGGAAGGCTGACCTGTGAACCAGTAGAATGTCTTCATCGGTTGCTTCACGGACAGAGATGGAGACACAGCGATCAGCCAGACCGTTGCTAACCAGGGCTTCATGGCTGACTGTCAGACGCTCAGGCACCTCGATCTTACAGGCTGGACTGAGGGAAGAATTGTGTTCATAAATTCATCACTCTATTACTGCTTAACTACTTAAACCTATAAGAGAATGTGTGACGTCACTCCGTGTTGAATTGTAATAGCAGCGTTCCCCACAAGATGGCGTCCCTGTCCATTGAGCTGCAACTTGGCTGATGTATCTTCACATTCTCTTTTCAAAAATAGCATCTACAACCTTACATGTGGCATCACGATGCGTTGTGAGCTTGGAGATCTGCTATTTTTGAAAAAAAATATATTCTTAAAATACGGCCACAAGGTGAAAAGTGGTAAAAGGTGCTGCAAGTGATTTTATTTTTATTTCATTTGTTTGTCTCTGATAGCAATCATTGCTATAGAATTGTTTGTTCAGTAACAACGGTCTCCTTGCTATAGTAAACATTTTAATCCAATCAGGAAAGAACATTTATCAGATTACATTTTACAGTGACCCAGTTCCAACTTTTCCAGCTCATTTTAGTTTTTTGTTTCATCACTTCCAATTTCACTTGTTTATCTTGCATCCTGTATGAGTTCCCTCTCCTTATTAGATTAAATCGCTGGTATCCTGACCTGAAAATGTATTTTCTGTTTAAGAGCTGGAGAGACAGGGAGACCCCTGTTTACTGAACAGAGACTACAGCAATATTACTATGGAGGTATTCAACACTTATTTTTAACAATAAAATATCACTTACTTACACCCCCTTTAAGGCATTGGTTCTCAATGTGGGGTCCGGGGACCCCCAGGGGTCCTTGGGGGGCGGGTAAATTAGTTACTAAATTAGCGTCACAATCATTTGAACCTCTTTAACCATATTTTATACTTTGGCTATTCAAAAATAGCAGATATACAAGCTCATTGCGCATCACTTCGTGCCACGCTATGAGCTTGTAGATCTTCTATTTTTTTTAAATAATTAAAAAAATAGGCAAATCTTTGAATAAATATATATATATATATATATATATAATATATATATCACTGTCTGTCACAAAATATGAGATGGGGGTCCGCAGCCAAATACATTTCATTTTGGGGGTCCTCCGACCTTCACATGAAAAAGTTTGAGAACCACTGCTTTAAAGTATATCATTAGAATTGTATTTGCCTTTCACACAGAGTAGTGAGATGGATGGGTGAATGTATTAATTAAAGTGAACTTACTCAACCCAGAGCAGCTTGTATTTGGTCATCTCCTCATCATAGACCAATGCTGTTCCCATCGCCTTCATCTCTCTAGTCTGACAGACACAGGAGAGGAGGGTATCATGGACAGTGGCGGAAGAAGTACTCACATTTTGTAAGTAAAAGTATTAATACCACAAGGTAGACATACTCTGCTATAAGTACAAGTCCGGTACTCAAAATGTACTTGAGTAAAAGTAAAAAATTGTTGGCATCAAAATATACTTAAAGTACTAAAAGGGAAAGTACTCAAAAAGTTTTCAAAATGTAAAGAAATCTTTTGAAAATAGCAGATCTACAAGCTCAAAATTCGCGACGGCTGTGAGCTTGTAGATCTGCTGTTTTCAAATAGCTTAAGTATATAAAGTGTTGAAGTGGTTTATGTATGTTTTGTAATAATAATCAAATTCTGCAAAGTAACTAAAGTTTTCAAAATAATTGCAGTGGAGTAAAACAAGTACAATATTTGCCTCTGAGATGTAGTGGAGTAGCAAAAGTGCAGTACTTGAGTAAATGTACTAAGTTACTTACCTGCAGTAACATTTTGGCACAACATTAGATTTTATTCTCAATAAAAATACTTACTTATAAAATAACTGCACACTCAGATGTATGACTGCAGCTGCTAAAGTATTAAAGTACTAAAGACTTAAATAAATGCACCCTCAGATGTATTTGACTGCAGCTGCTAAAGTATTGTACTGTACTAAATACTTAAATATGACATGAATTGTAAAATATGGCAAAAGTGTCAAACGAACAGGGCGCAGACATGTTTGTTGTGTCACGTGACGTGAGTAAATCAATGCAGCTGCTACCTCCTTCAAAATAAAAGTCCAGAATGACTTTATTTTTATACCGTCACAGATTGTAGTATTTTCATTACATAGATTTTGTATTTCTAAATGTTATTTGATTGAAATCAACAATGAGCAATATGGGATAGGACTAGATACGTTTTAAACTTCATCCTGTGCCCTTTTTTGAGCGCTCTAGAGTAGCCTACAACAGTGTATTTTTTTCATAATTTCATATTATTTCTTATTTTTTTATTTTAAGTTTATTACGTTTATTTTTTGTATTTTTTTGTCTTTTAACAGTGTCCGAAATAAACAAATCGATCAATTGTTCACAGAAATTCACATACTTTATTACAGGCTTTGCCTCAGTGCTTCAACAAAGACGTTCTAAAAATACAACAGGGTTCTCATATAAATAAATCAACACATGTTGAAAGTACCCAAAATACTGTTCTTCAGATTTATATGGGATCTTTCCATGGTGGGAAACCATCTCAGAGTGTCTCTCTCTCAGTGCCAGCCAATGAAACTTATCTTGTCACGGTTTGACAGTAAATGAATGAATGTCTCTCTGTAATTATTTCCTGTTTTTTTATATAGCCCATTTATTTTCAGAAGGATTACATCACTGTCTACAGGATCTCTTCTTAACTCTGAGAAAAACAGCAGTTGGTCCTGGTATGCTTCATAATAATAATAATAATTCAGAGTTAATGCAGCATAAATAATTGGATTTTGAAGTTGTGTCTGCATTGAACACAGAGAAGAGATTGAACAAATACAGAGAAACATATTTCATAAAAAAATATTTTGAAAGCAAACAAAGTATTTCCTTTTAACTTCTTAAAAGGTAAATATTCAGTAGTCCAGTGTTATTGGGCCCTTTTATTATAATTATTATTATTTGGGCGTCCATGGTGCATACCACATATAGGCTCTGATGCAGCCTGCCAGCGTGTCGCGGGTTCGAATCCTGATCCCGATGACCTTTGCTGCGTGTCTCTCCCAGTCTCTCTCTCTCTCTTTTCAAATGGTTCAGTGTCTTGTTCATGTACATTTCATGGGAATTGAACCAGTGACTTTGCAGCTCTGGGCCGCAGTCTCTCTCTAACCCAGTGGTTCTCAAAGTGGGGTCCAGGGACCCCCCAGGCGTCCTTGGCGGGGTTCCAGGAGGTCCCCACCAAAATGATTTACGGTCAAAAACCAAAATGGACCCTTATCGCTCTGTAACTCTGAGAGAGTACAAATGGAACCAAATGGACCCGTTCTTACGGGTCCATTTGGTTCCATTTGTACTCTCTCAGAGTTATGACGGGGTCATGTGGCCTAATTCCACACCAAACTGTGGGTCCTTGAAATGAAAAAGTTTGAGAGCCACTGCTCTAGCCGCTGGGACATCCTGCCACTCCTTCCCTCCCACCCTCTGTCCTCTCCTTCACCTTCACCTCCTCATCCTCCCCATCCTCCATTTTAACTGCTGTCTCCTCCTGAGTTCTGGAGGGAACTGCAGAGCTTCTCTCGTCTCTCTCCTCGCCTCCTTTCGCCTCGCCGTCCTTCTCCTCCCCCTCCCCTTCTCCCGCCCCTCCTCTCCGCCGCAGTCTCATCTGCCCAAACAGCAGGAGGAGAACCCCTTTGCACCTCTTCCTGAAGGTGGAGTCGCAGGCGGCGTAGAGGAGCGGGTTGAGGCAGGAGTTGAGGTAGGCCAGACAGGTGACGTACGGGTGAGCGGCCAGCAGCGCCTGGTCCAAGGCGCAGGAGTACGGCAGCAGGCCGAACTCCGACAGCATGGACACGGTCTTGTTGACGTGGAGAGGAAGCCAACACAGGAAGAAGGCCAGCACAAGGCTTACGATGACCCTGAGGAGTCTCCGTTGGCGCCTGCGGTCGGGCCGAGGGCCGCGGCCGAAATGTCGGCTGAGGAGGCGGGCCAGCGAGCAGTAGCACACCAGCAGGATGACGAGCGGGAGCAGGAAGCCGAAGGCGGTCGACTTCAAACTCAAGGCCGCCGCCCACCACAGCTCGGCCCTCTCGCGCTCCGTCTCGTCCAGGTCCGCCCCGATCAGCATGGAGTAATCCATCTGGCAGGAGAGCAGGAAGCCCCCGGGATCGGCCGATGATGGCTGATGAGTCGGTTCCGGCAGCCAGTAGTCGTAGTAGTCTTCGTCGTGTCCTCCGTCGAGCTGCACCTCCTTGACGGATCGGAGCAGCAAACCGGGAAGTGCCAGGACGCCTGCCAACAGCCAGACTCCTCCCACTATCCAAAACGCTCTGCTGCCACAGCCCGAGCCCTGAGCGTGGTGGCCCGAGTGCCGGCGTCCAATCAGACACCAGTATCTCTCCACGCTGAGCATGCTGAGGCTGAACACGCTGGCGTACATGTTGAGCGCGGTGAGGAAGCTGCTCATTTTACACAGCGGTTGCCCAAACGGCCAGTGGTAGCCCATCGCCGTGTAGACCGCCCACAAAGGGAGGGTTACCAGAAAGCACAGGTCGGCTAATGCCAAGCTGGCGATCAGAGAGTCTGTCAGTGAATGAGCGGAGCGAGGAACATGAGCAGGAGGGGAGGAGGAAGTGGAGAGATGAGATGAAAGCCTGTAGCTTTGTCTAACAGTGTATTTGGTTGGTGTACTCTGTTTCTGGAAGAGCCCACAGAAGACCCTGCTAGAACTGATGTTCTTCCAGCTGGTCCTGATAATGTCAGTGTAACGTGCTGCGCCACATTTGCTTCCTGTTGTTCCGCTCTCGTGTCCACCAGTGTTGGGCTTCTTGCCATCGCCTCGGTCCAGGTAAGCCCAGAGCACCAGGCTGTTGCCCAGGCAGCCGACCAGGAAGGCCAGCAGGTAGACGCATGGGATGATGGAGAAGGAGGGGGACCAGTCGCTGTAGTCACAGTGGGGGGGCTGAGGAGAGGGAGACGCGGAGGGGAGGAGGTCTAAGTCTAGGTCTAGGTCTGACATCTTCACTGTTTGTTACGCGTCTGTGTGTGTGTCTGTCTGTCTGTATGTCAGCCTGTCTGCTTTATGTGAAAAGTTCTGTCATAGAAATCACTGGAGGCCGGACTCTTTTCTGAGAGAATGTCCAATAAGCCAATGTCACCAAAAGACGATCTCAGTGATACAAGTGTTGGGTCTGAGTCCTTGTTGTTATTTTGGAGAGAAAGTAACGAGATGATTCCTTGTCCTCCTTTTCTCCTCTGTCTCTCAGTTCATCTGCGGTCTGGAAACACAGAGGAATACAATGTGAAAAACTGAGGCTATTGTGCCTCGAGTGCATGCACAGTAATTTAACTCTGAGTGTAGAAATTGATAAATTAACACTAAGATACACATTCTAAAACGTATACATTGAATTTCCATGTTCAAAATTAACATTTAAAAAAAGAATGTAGGCCCGATGCATCAGTCCAATGATGCAGCAAAGCTCTTTTACAATGTAAAATGTAGTTATTTATGAGTCAGTTTCAGGATTCTGATGAAACCATCAAACTGATTGTCAGGAGGCATTGATGCTCAAAGTCATGCATTTTCAGACATCTTAACTATTCCTGCTGAGGGCCTATTAGTCCTGCTTTATTTACACTGACTTGAAGGATTTCTAGTCAAGTGGTGCAGCCTGTCAAATGGTGCAGCCAATGGTGCCTGCCTGTCACCCTGATGAAGGCCAGTGTGCTGCAATGCATGGGTGTGTGTTTCTATACACGTAAGCCCCATTATACTTTGTCATTCGACATAGTAAAAATAGCCTATCTACAAGCTCACAACCAATGATTGTTGTGAGCTTGTAGATTGCCTATGTTAGAAATGTCTTGACATTTTGGGAACATTTCTGATATCATGTCAGAAATGTCAGTGACATGCCCAATATAATGTAGCTACACTAGGTTGAAAGTGGTTAATCCCTTGCCATGCATTAACAATACAAATAAAGGCTTTTTATTTTTCCACAAGAATGGAAAGATTTTTGTGGGCATCCACAATAAGCAAATTCCTTACCTCAAGCAAGTCCACAGGGCTGGATGATTACTCATCTGGAAATGTCAGTTAATCTCTCTCTGTCTCCAGTGTTGTCCTCTCTGATCCCCAGTTCCAAAATATTGGTGTCTGCCTCTTAACTGGGAATATATATACCCCCCCCCCTCCCTCCCTCTCTCTCTCTTCTACACACAGAAAAAGACAGAGGAGGGTCTTCCCTCCTCAAAACAGGACCACCCCAGCAGAGGCTTACGGGACCTGCAAATACCCCACTAACCCCAACAACACCCCCCACCCCCAACGCAAACACTAGCTCACACCTCCTGAGAGACACAATAAACTCACCTCACCTCCCAAATTCACACAGACCCATGCAAACACAAAGCCACACAAGCAGACAAACAGCTACACCAAGCCAGCATGCTCTGTCTGTCATATTGTCTATACGGTCATATACATAAACTCACACGAAATGCACATACTCAAGTGTGTGCAACTCTGCATACACACGCATGCATACCCCTTGTGCTCTATGTATGACATGCTGTAAAGGGCAGAGTCAACAAACCACACCGGGTTTACAGCAGCTCTTTTACAGCATATAGTCGAAGACAAAGGACATTTAGGGTCGTGTTAATGAATGAAGCCTTTAATTCAATGGATTGTTGTTTGTACAGTGTGTAAACCTTCAAACTTCAATGTGTATTGCTCTTTTCCTATGTCAGAGAGAAGGAAAGTGCCACTGATAACCACATGCCCATGCAGTGTTTTGATGACGCTATGCTAAAAGGAAGCAGCTAAACTAATGTGATAGACCAGTGGTTCTCAAACTTTTTCATGTCAAGGACCCCCAAATTGACACTTATTAGCCCGCCGACCCCCATTTGAAAAGATATGCCAGGGACCCCCATAAGTGAAGATTTTTATGGCTCTAGCAGTGATTCTCAACCATTTAAATTTCAAGGACCACCAGTATGACATGCATTAGGCTATGGACCCCCATTTAATTACATTTCTATCTCTGGGACCCCATTTTATATTGTAAAATCAATGTTCATTTAACTCCTTGTACAAATGGAACCACAAATGGAGAGTGTACAAATGGAACCACAAATGGACAGTGTACAAATAGAACCAAATGGACCCGTTAGGGTCCATTTGGTTCGATTTGTACACTCTCAGAGTTACAGACCCATAAGGGTCCATTTGGGTCCTATTACTATCCATCATTAACTCCCTCAAGGACCCCTGGGGGTCCCCGGACCCCACTTTGAGAACCGATGTGATAGACAACATCTTGGGGGATTTTGAAAGCTGGCCAACAAGCTTGATCCTGGAGGCAGAGCCAGTGTCCACAAAACCCAGGTCAGACTCAGGAGCATCATGGAGTACTCCTGCCTTGGCAGGATACATTTTGATTTGATTTGATTGTTTGACGTCATGGTTATAAGAAAAACACATCGTCAAGGATAAAAACAATAAAGGCAGAGATTTATTTCCGTTGTGGTCCTTGGTCTGAGACAAACAAAACATAACAAGATAAAACTGGCAATGCAACAATAAATAAAACGCTCTAGAACTATAATGCTAAACACTGATTACGCAATAAGATCTGATAATAAATAGACGTGTCCGTGCTATTCTGCAACGTTTTCTAAAAGCCATGCTTTGACCCTTTGTATGAAAAGAAGATGACAGCTGGTGCTCTTTATCGCCGGGGGGGTAGCAAGTTCCAGTTTACTACTCCTCCATATCTAAATGAGCATCTTCCCATATCAGTTTTGAAGGCCTCAGCTAGGTATCATCCAGAAAAAGACACCAAAGATCATTGGTGTGGATGAGGGCTATGCCATAAAAAGCATTTATTTGCTATCACCAAGCTGAGACATCGCAAGAAACAGTTGCTGCAACAACTGTTCTTTTCAAGATGCACACTCCCAACTGTCCACCATATCTGACAGAACGGCTATGACAGCTCACGTCCCAGGCTGAACCACCATGGAGGTTACCTACCACCAAGCCGTGCCTTGTCACTCCCCATTTGGCTAACAAACAACAAATGTCTTGACAGGAAAAGCTCCTGTCAAGACCTCCACTTCTCCATTCACTCTGCTGTAACAGCATGGAACAGCCTTTAATTCCTCTCCTGCTGTTGGAGACATCACATTAAGTGGTGTTCATGACTGTCTTCAGGAAGAGAACAGGCTGAACAAATATCTCCTCAGCATGAGACTGCAATGAGCTCAAGGACTCGGTTTAATAAAAATATACCTGAGTAGCTATTTCCTTATTTCCTGTTGCAGTGTTTGTGAATATCAGTAGCTGAGAGTAAATACACTTGGACCTAAGCTGTACTCTATCAAGTAACAATGCAATAATCCACTGACAAGGTCTACTGCACACAGTACTGTTTTATCCTGTTATAAAAGCAAACTTACATCCTATTTTTATGAAGTGAACATTAACAAACTAGTGTTTTACTAGTTCCTGTCTTTTATGTTGATCAACTACATTACCATATAAAAACACTAGGAAGTAGCCTACTTGTGACTTGGCATCCCATTTATTCAATTTACAAAAGGTACACTTTAGGAAAATTCCTGGATTGACAACAGTGTCCTGCTCAAAACATTTCAACATTCATTTTCTACTTCTTATCTTAATAGTACAGATAGGAATGGGCACATAGAGGTGGATGCATGCAGCATAGGTCCTGGTAACAGACCACAAATGTTGTGATTAGTTGCTAAGCATCGACTACAGGAGCGCCCCTCAACAGGATACAATGAATGAATGTTGACGGACGTGATCGGTTGTTTAGGCAACTGCTTTTTGATTTAGTGTTTTAGTTGTATAGGGCAATCTCTGTCTCTACCCAGCCACATGGTCAATATAGTGATATGATATACCACTACATTGAAATATATTAAAGTGTTATGGTTCAAATCATTACTGATTGCATATTGGCTGTGTTTGACAATTTATTTGGTATTTTCGTAAGAGACTCAAAGCAAAAATGTACATAGATGTCTCAGATGTCTCATCAAATGAGATGCAAAATCATTCTGTAAACCAGAATGCTTTCTGTGTAAAGCAGTACACAGAAAATATCTTCCCTTGAAATAAAGATGATCAGGGAAGGAGTGTTTGGGAGGATAAAGCATGAAACTGTCTTTAGTGGCACGCACAGACAGACAGACAGACAGACAGACAGACAGACAGACAGACAGACAGACAGACAGACAGACAGACAGACAGACAGACAGACAGACAGACAGACAGACAGACAGACAGATAGCCTTGGATCAAGACCGTCATCGGTCATATATATGACCAGTCTTGTATCACGGATAGATAGATAGATAGATAGATAGATAGATAGATAGATAGATGCCACTGGTCAACAGTCAGGAAGTGTTTGTTTCCAGCAGGGCAGCAGGGGTCAGCCAGTTATCTGTTGTTATAGGAACAGTTTCAGAAACATTCCAGAGTCTTCTTTCACTGGAAAAGCTGGTAAATAGACTCCACCCCCAAACACACAGGCACACACAAACACAGCTTTATTTATAAATGGAAGGCAAGAGAAAGGAGTGGCAAATACAGACTGGCTTGCATTTAAACCAGGGTCTGATTATTGCCGTGGGAAACGGCAGGCCAAGAGGGGTGGTGGGAAGTGGAATTCAAAGCTTCTCCCTTGTCAACTAAAGTCTTTTCTTTCTTGAAACTATAACACTGTGTGATTACAGTTCAAAACAGGCAGTATATCCGACCACTTTGTTTATGTGGCTTAACTACTTAAAGCCATCACTAATGTGCTCTTTTCTTTTTATTTTCCAACAAGCATAAGACACAGATGTCGAACATAAAAATACAAATAAGGTACAATAACCTCCTGTAACACATAAACCCACCCCTCCTCCCACCCCCCGCTTATGCCCTCCCCAGTTGTTATTGATGACTGGCCCAGTAGTTCTTCATCAATAACACAGTCCGTTCCCTTTCCCCCTGTCAAGATAAGAGAGTAGAGGTCACCATATTTTCTCAAAATCTTCAAGCTTCTTTTAAACCAAACCTGTTTCTTTCCAAGTGAACAGTAGGCCTATCAGTCAACCACAGTTAAAACATTTTTTTAACTGCCTTTATTTATAGGACAGTAGACTGACAGGAAATGGGGAGAGAGATGGGAAGTGACACGCAGCAAAGGTCGTCGGGATCGGGACTAGAACCGGTGACTCGCTGTCGCTGGCACTGCTGCTTAGGGTGCCTGGACTGCTACGCCGCGGCCCAGGCCAGTCAACCACAGTCACTTATCATCCCCTTTCCAAGACAAGGATAAACTTATACATTTTCTGTAATAACATACAAGAATTGGTACCTACTTTAAGATCTTTATATTTTTCCAGGGTAGATATTTAAATTACAGCCATATTCCTTCACTAGGGCCTGCTATTCCCACTGGATAGACTGCCCATAATATTAAAATAAATGATAAGACATTTGCATAATGTGCCAGTCAGAGGAGTTAAACCCACACAGGAGGAGACATTGTCCCTGGGATTAAATACACGGTTAAAGAGGATCGTTTCCCCCCAGTTTGCCGTCCAATGTTTTCCAACGGAGGGACTCAAACCCTCACCCGTCTGCTGATCATGGTGATGATGGTGAGAGGAGAAGTTCAGGAAACACTGTCCTCTGATTGTAAAGACTTCCTGTACATGGGCACGCTGCCTCAGGGACTCAATGACGACTCATTGAAGATCATCTGCCAGTATTACAAAGGTAAACCTCGCTTTGTCACCCTGTACGACAGCTGCGACCTCATCCCCATCTACTCTGCGTACACCTTCAAGCGTTCTGATGGCTCCCCAAAGACGGAGGCTCCTTGGATGTATGAACCACAGGTAGGCATCAAGCAGCTGTTGACTTATACTAGTACACTATAATGATGACTCAACCTTTTTAATTTAATTTGGTCCAGAATTCCCGTAGTATACGTTTTTTTAACCGAATCAAACTGGGAACGCATCTGTGTAACCACTTTAACCATTATTTTTATACTTTGGCTATTAAGAAATGGCAGGTCTACAAGCTCATAGCGCGTCACGAGCAAGCTTGTAGATCTACTATTTTTGAAAAATCTTGAAAATGTGTGCAAATCTTTGAATATATTTTAAGTCATATTTGCTTCTGGGGGTCCCTGGAACTAAATATTTTTGAAATGGTCGGTGGCCAAATAAATATAATTTTGGGGGTCCTTGACATGAAAAAGATTGAGAACCTCTGATTATAGCACCATGAGTTTTTCAGAAAACTGTTGATGATTTAGAAGACATTTGTAGAATCCCCAGAAGCAAAGATTTGAGTATAAAAAATAGCTGATCTACAAACTCATGAGCTTGTATATCTGCTATTTTTGAATAGGCAAAGAAATCTAAAATGACACATGCTTCCGCCACCTCTAGATTTAGGCCTACTTTTTGATCGAGTCTCTAGTCTATGTTTCATAGGTGATTTTTCTTACCAGCTCTCCATATCATCTGGTTCAAGAAACATGGAGGTTTTCCCTGTTGGTGACCTTCAGAGACGAATTGAAGAGTCCCAGGCCGTGCTTTTAGACTACTCGGACACCGTGGGCTACGAGCGCGGTCAGCTGAATCCGGACGAGCACCAGAACAACCCCGGTGACAAGGCCGCCACCTTCACCCTGACCAACGTGGTCCCTCAGGACCGAAGGTTCAACATCGGATCGTGGAAGGACCACGAGGACAGGATCCGCAGGCGGCTGAACAACTACTGCCGCGGCGCTGCGTACGTGGTGACCGGAGTGACCACCTCGGGGCGCGCCATCCGCCGGAACAACGTCAAGCGGGTGGTCATACCCACGTTCCTGTGGTCGGCCTACTGCTGCCCCGACTTTGATCGCAACGCGCCGCCCGAGGAGCGCTCCAGGTTCCCGACGTTTGGCTCTCACGGCCTTAATGACAAGGACAACAATCAGGTTCAGGAGATGTCCCTGCAGGACTTGCAATACTTCCTTCAGGAAGTCACATACGTTGGCGGTTCCTTTCAGATCTTCTACAGTAACTGTGTGACCCCACTGACCCCTCAAATGCCACTGAAGACCCTTCAAGACCATGTGGAGGAAACATTCAACATGATCCACAATGAGGTTTTACCACCTAATCCTAAGCCGACCAGATAATCACCACCTGTCCACTGTACTGTGTAGACCGGCGTTTAATTTAGTTTGACTTTTATAGTTTAGTTTTTTGATTACTTTTGACACAGTAATGGTCTTTTTTTTATTATAATAAGTCTTTAAACTGTCACAATAGAAATGTGCAGATACCATGTAGACACTTATACTAGTATGTTGGTTTGTTTACTGTTGAGTGAGAAAATAATGTTGCACATTGATACTATAAAGTCGGCCATCCCATGCACCCATGACCCAAAACTGTATTGCGGACCCCCCACAATCATGGGGTCCGACTCACAGGTTGACAACCACTGCTATAGACCACCTTCGGTGGACAGCCTCCTCCAAGTGGGACCAGAGACGAGGGCGTGGCTGCACGACACTGAGTTGGACATCTGATGACAAATACACAAAAGAAGGTTTTACCTTGATATTATCAATGTCCATATTATACAACTTTCAGGCAGTGGATACAATGTTTCAATCATTAAACTATTCAAAGCTCACTTTTCTGTCCAAGTCTCGGTCGTTATTTACAGCTATATTTATGTGCATTAGTCGTATGTTGAATAGATTGTTGTGATAGATGATTTTGCTTATACATCCAGTGTTCACTTCTGTAGTTGAATACAAACACATGATCTGTGTATGTTATCCCCATTCATCATGTGTGCACACTGCACACAGAGAAACTTTGACTTTTGGGATTTGAAACCTAATATGTATTAACACATTGATTGCCTAGATCGAGTTAACTCGTTTTTACTAGTCTTTAGAACCCATCACTTGATTGCCAAGAACGAGTTAACTCGTTTTTTTTTTTTAAATGTGACCCAAAGACCAAGGAGATATGATTTTTCGAAGATCTAGACTCCCATCCACTTCCTTGTTAACTTAAAACTTAAAAATTCTGTATCTCGGCTCCTGAGTACTTTTTTTTTTTTCAATGAAAAATCTCTGGCAATAAACTGCAAAAAATCTGAAATAATTCTGGCAGTCAATGTGTTAAACAAATTAGCCGTAGCAATTCTGAAGGGCCTTGTGTTGTTCCAAACACCTTCAGCACCTGTTATTATGTGGGCTCTTTGTCATCATTTCAACCCATGCATGGATCGGGTCTCATCTCCCTGTGACAATGAGCTTGTATCCACCGTCTCACTTGCAGAGACTCTGAACAGTCTACAACTCTGTAGTACTTTTGTTCTTAAAAGATAGATAAGCCCAACAGTTTTACATTTTACCACGTGACTTATCAAGTGTAGTGCTATGATGTTCACCAGCAATGCAAAGAGGCCAGATGATGATTTTGTAAATACTCAGTCCAACACAGAGTTGAGTAAGCTATGCATAACTGTAGCTAACGTTTAAACACTTTCAATTCAAGGTAGCAGAAAAGTGAATGAGAATTGTGTTGCTTCCTGCAAATACAAGTAAACACGATGCACATAACCACCAATGTGAGAATATAGATAAACCAAGCCTAAAATAACAAATTTTCAAAGTTTTCAACATTTTCTAGTTATTTCAGTGAGTGACACTGTCATTTTACCCCCCCCTAACATTATTTATATTACACTACGTATATGGACATTCTGGTACAACAAGACATGCATAATTCCTATTATAATTAAAACAATATTCCCAGTCGGAAAATGCTTAATTTAGGCCTTTCATATCCCAGGGTGGAGGAGAGTTACTCATCACATTTAGACAAAAAACACAAGAATGGGGGGGGGGGGCTGTATCCTGCCAGCTGGGCACTAGCTGGGCACTAGATGGCTAGTGCCAGCTTTATAACTGCAACTATCGATTATCTCATTAGTGATTATTCCATCAATTACCTTTACGATTAATTACCCCCCAAAAAATAGAGAAGCAGGCTACGGGAGTATTACTACGATACGTACATTTAAGCCCCATTCATACTTCGGTGCCGTCGTTATGACGAAGCATAATTCAGGCTTTAGCCTCTTCCTTCATCTAACATTCAAAACGATCAAACTATGCAAATATTTGAGAAGCGACCGTGCTTAGTACTGGAATGTAAACGTGCATGTTCTGTTTAATAAAGAGCTGTAGAGACAATCCACTAGCAACGATTACTATCACAACATACTGTAGCGCCATTTAACACTTACTTTAACCCCAAAACAGCACCTTTTCATGCAGAGAATAAGTTTACTTCTATATGGTAAATTAATCAATGTGAAAAAATCGAATAGAATTGTTATAATTGGCTAAATCAATTAGTCTGATAAACCACTTTTATAATTGATTAAAACGCTTAGTTTAATTAACTATTGCACTCCTAGCCAACTCTGACCAGAAACAAGTGCACAAGTGTTAAAGGGCAGACTGATGAGAGTGCAAAAATGGAAAGAACAGTTCTGTTGCTGCCAGGACAGGTTCATCTCAAGGCCACAAGAGAGAGACAATGATTACGTATTTATGATGTTTTACTGAAGGCTGCCTTTTTTAATTATGGTTTATGAAAACACTTACAACAAATAAATCAATAATGATCACATACACGTTTAACATTTTTTATTTGCTCTTGAAGAGTGTTTTCAGTCCAAATAAAAGTACACCTATAAAAACAAAAGTACATTTTTCTGTACAACCACGGCACGTTTTATACCGTGTGTGGCTATTAGTTATACACGTGTGCAAGTTATACATCTTGGAGAAGGGGGACGTCTCCATGGGTGGTCCCTGAGAGCACCGCGAGTCCAATTAAAATGCTTCTTTATGCACAACCTGCCAAAATAATCATCTTATTTGAGAAAACGTCCCGATAAAAAAAAAAACTTCAAACTAAAAATAATGTGACTAAATGGTGCTCCTTTTTTGCGTGAATGGATTATAGCTTCATTCATAACCGGCAGCTCGCCAGGAACACTGCCATGCACACGCACACACAAACACATTACACTTTAGTAGGGATGGGACGATAACTATCGTGATAAAAAACCTCTCACAATAATCGTATCGCAGAGATTTTAATTCATCGTGAAATTGTCCTCAGTACCACTTAAATCCTCTGTACTTCATAAAACGGACCTGTAAAGAACGAATTTGGAACGGTCTTATTTCACTGTACACAAATCGATTCGCGTTGTGAGCTAGTAGATCTGCTATTTTTAGCGTTTCCCCCAGAATAGGGATGCTGGGGATTCAAGTGGTTAACAAAAAGTGGCATTTTGAGTTTTAAGCATATTTAGATTATCGCGATAATATCGTTAATCGCAATTATTGTAATTTTAATAATTAAATTAATGTAATATGGTCCCATCCCTACACTTTACACTCACACAGCATGTATGTATGCATGTTGCCACAGTAGACGGCTGTGCTTTGCAGCTTGTTAACAGCGGTCAGGTCGACGTCGGCTGGGCTTGGGGTGTGTCAGTTCAACCACGTGGTGTTGAGCTGTGTCTGGTTCTTGATGCTGGTGTCCATCTTGAGCACCTCCCTGATGGCCATGGTGGCGTAGGTGGAGGGAGGCAGAGAGAACTCCATCCGCAGGGCTCGATACTTCCCCTCTGATAGGGAGAACAAGGAAGACATGGTGATGATAAAAAGAATTGTTTGCTGATATCCAATTGCACTCTGACTGCCTGGTGCGTTGTCCTAGTCGTCTATAAACATTTATATAAGGAAAGTGTGGCACTCAGAAAAGTCTGTTTACCTAGTTTAATACAGACTTTTCCCGAGTGCCACCCTTTCCTTAAATACATGTTTATGTTTATTGATGATAAAACATGAAAGTTTGCAAAACAAACATATAAAAGTGTTTTTAATCTGCAAGAGTTGACGCTTCGAGCAACATTGCGTTTCCTCAGACTTCTGTTACATACTGCACAGAGAGTCACCGTTGTAAAAACCCATTGTTCCCCAAGTCTGACGAAGAGCATTGAAATGTCACTCTTGCAGATTCAAATTCTAATTTAGTTTAAGGGAGGCATTTCGAGTGCAGATGTTTCAGGTATTTCTTGATTTCTTTTGAGGAGAAAATAAGCTCCAAGGATGCCTCAGGGTTTCCAAATCAAATGCCTCAGCTCTAAAGAACTCCTGCACAGGCTGTTGTGATTTAACAACCCATTGTTGCTTTGTTTAACTACTTAAACCCCTATATACTTGGTTGCACATTAACACATTGACTGCCAATCGCGTAGATCTACGCGAACCTATTTAAAGCCGCCACATGCCAATCGCGTAATCTTTTTTTTTCTTTTTTTTTTAAAAGTTCACATTGCACTTTTTTTCACTTTCGGTACGACACATTTCATTGTAGCACCACCAGAGTCGGAATTATCCGGGATCCGGTTTTGCCGATCCCATCGGCCTCCATTCTAAAGCGGACACTAAAACGCCATTTTCTCGTTTGTAGTTTTTCTCGTCGCTGATCGCTGTTTAACATAAACCGTTGTAACTACAAGATGGCGGCTCCGTTTTTGAAGGGGATTTCACTGGGCGACGCAGTCGGATCGCCACTGTGTTTACAAACAGTTTAATGCTCGATCTAAAAGGGATTTAACAAGTCTGTGGCGACGTGAATAAAACAAAAAAACAACAATAAAACGTTGGCACTGGTGAGTACATTATGAGATTAAACTCTGGCGTGGAATGTGTTAAATAGCAAAAAATGGCAGATCTACAAGCTCACAAGCTTATAGATCTGCTATTTTAGTGGTTAATGAGCTTCTATTTGAGTCCAAATAATAGTGGATAAATGAGAACATGCATCTTCACTTACGAGAGAGACGAAACAAAATGATTGGCACTGACCTTTGTTGTAGACAGGAGCAGGTTTATTGTCTAGTTTCTCTACATCAGTGTGGACCAGGGAGATTTTAGGGTCATCATACTGAATCATCTCCCTAAGACAGGACAAAAACCACAGCTTTATATAATGTGATGAGATGTTCAGATAAGTGATCAGAATTTGATCAGGCTAAAATAGCCAAACAGGACAGTCTTAAATGGTGTTGTTACAGTAAAGTGTTAGGTAATGTTGTTCATGGATACATTTTATTGCATTATAATAAATGTAAATTACAGTAATAGATCATTGTTACCATAATAAGTGTCTCAATTGCAGGATTATGTGTAAAAAAAAAATCAAAATTGGCAAAATAACACATTTTGTAAAGGCTTCAGTGTTACAGATGAGGCCGTGATACTTACTAGGGGTGGAAAATAAAACCGATTCATAAATTAATCGCAATGCTGAAATTTCATCATTTTGCTAATTGCACAGAGGAGCAGCTAGATTTTGGTTGGTTATCAGAATATTGAGAAGCCTTGTTATAAGTCAGCATCATTTTACAAAAAAGGACCGACAGTGACACATCTCTTCCATTTGTTTTTATTATCAATAAAACATAATGGAAGTAAATTAATCGCAATAATCGGAATATAATCGAATCGTAGCACTCTGAATCGGAATAGCCAGGTACCTACCTTTCCACCCCTAATACTTAATAACCCAGGGGTTCCAAACTTTTCCATGCCAAGGATCCCCAAATCTACAAGCTCACAATGTGTTGCGATTCGATTCATTGTGAACTTGTAGCACTGTTATTTTAGAAAATTCTTGAAAATGTTTGACAATGACCCCAAAGAAGGACACCGGGTTGTAAAGTTGTTAAACTGGCACAATAATCTTATGAATGAAATTGGAAAAAACTTGGAAAAGCGGTGTACTAACCAGCTGACATCACTGGGTCTGATGAGGATGCGTCGGTAGGCTCCGGATAAAGAGTAGTCCTTCACTTTGTGTCTCATGTTGTCAATATCCAGCCCGTCTACTGACAGCAGCTCCTTATAGCCTGCACCCACTGCCAGGGGGGAAAAAAACACACATCAGCTTTATTTATCCCATTTAGACCTGGAAAGCCTATATGCTGTTATACCTTTCAATCCGGGAAAGCATCTGTGGCATTTTAGATATCGTTTCTGTCAGGGCAGAAACCTCTGAGCTCCATATTCTAACTTTTTTGTGTCTTTTCGTAAATTAACGCCCTACTTGATCATACTACAGCGTCACACAAAAGTATCAAAAGTAGCAGATCCACAAGCTCAAAACGCTTGTCATAATAGGCCAAAATAGGCAAATGTAAAAAAAACAAAAACAATCTACAAGGTCACAGCTATCTGCTACTTTCCCTAAAAATAGCCAATCTACATGCGCACAGCCATCTGCTTTTTCTTATTTGACATATAACAATGTATATAGCCTTTAAGTGGTTAATAAAACACAATAAAACAGTGAAAATTCAACACAATAGTAGGTAACATGTATTTGCTGACTCCAAAGTACTTTACAGTTACTACACTGAATATTAGGTCCATTAAAATGTTCTCGCTTTTCCTTTATAGATTTTAGTGTCGTTTTCTTCCTTATTGAATTGTGTTTGAGCTGTACAACTCAGTTGTGTGCAATGTAATTTTTCTGTATTGAAAAATGTGGTTTATAGTATCTTTAATACCTCCACCATGTTTGAAGATGACAAACCCTATTGATTGTGATGACCGCATGGCCTTTCCTCTGTTGCAGCCATCAGACCAAACTTTCTATTTTCAAATTATCTCTTGACCCTTTGGTCAGAAACAAAATTCACAGAGCCCATTCATGATCCTAAGAGGAAGAAACCGACTGTTGGGGGACCCCCACAACCTTCCCTCTTGCACAACCTTAATCCCAAACTTATAATAAATAAATGTATCCTAAAACTATTCCTCCTTATGTTCCTTCTTGTTTTTTTGACAGATGCAGTTTTACAGATATGTGTTGGCTACTTTTGTTACTTTGATTTGTGTTTCTTTAACACAAATGTTTAGAATGTTAAATATATAACGTTATTTAGACAGATGCTAGGTCTGATGTTTACCCAGTCTAGTTTTATTTGCACTACATTGTTCTCTTTGCACTCACTACTTGTGCTGACTATTTACCCTGTTTGTTGACGAGGGTCCATGCCAGTTACCCTGATGCTCTGGAAAACAAGTGTCTGCTAAATGCCTCAATTGTAAATTGTCAAGAAAGCCGGGGTGATTTTTAGGCCTTGGCAGAGGTCTCCACTCTCCTACGTGCATTTGTGTTGTTCTGTTATTTCTGTGCCTCACTTATATACATGCAAACAAAAAACCTGTAAATAACACAGACTGCCAGCTTACCATGGTGAGAGGGATAAATGACGTCAAACCCAGGCAGAGGCATCACAACCTCATGGATGGACTGGCTCTCAGCCTCCTCTGCGGATAGTAGATGAGCCGTGCCTTGACAGAAATTTGTGTCAAGTCAAGTACATTTAATTCATAAAGCACATTTAAAAAGGACCAAAGGCCGACCAAAGTGCTGTACATCAAGGTTAAAAACACACAACAAAAAGCATCAAATATATAAACCATAACAGGAAGACAAATAGCTAAGGCAACGAAAAATGTGGGAGCACATAAACAAGTGTCAACAAGTGTTGACAGAAATGTTAGGATGAGTCAGTACTGTAGCATTTCCTTCATGACATCATACAAATTAGCCTGTTATTAGAGCTACTGGGTTTGCACAGTGTTCCTACATATATTGTGCAGCTTATGTTTTTATACAGTGTTCATTTTCGAAGGTGAGCCATTTTGCATGCAATTTTTGGAAGGTTCTTCTTTCATTATTTTATCTGGCTCTACCAGCAGTCAAGGTGCTCAATTAACACTTAACCCATTCCATCCGGAAACGCATCCCTATCATTTTAGATTTCTTTGGCTATTCAAAAATAGCAGATATACCTGCTATTTTTTGAAGAATCTTGAACATTTGTGCAAATCTTAGAAAACATATATTTTTTAAAACATTTTTAACTCAAATCTTTGCTTCTGGGGAGGTCCCTGGAGCAAAACTTTTTCATGTCAAGGACCCCAAAAATGATATGTATTTGTCCGCGACCCCCCCCCCCCCCACCTCAAAATATGTTGTTCCAGGGACCCCCAGAAGCAAAGATTTGAGTTGAAAATGCTCGCTTTCAAAATAATATATATATATAATATATATTCAAAGATTTGCAAACATTTTCACGATACAAGCTCATATGAGCTTGTAGATCTGCTATTTTTTAAATAGCCAAATAAATAAAAAAAAATGACACAGATGCGTTCCCGGTCTCAATGGGTTAAAAGGATTAAGAAATACTTTTTCCCTGGATAAAACGGTTTTCTGACACTGCCATAGGATGAAGTATAAAAACAGGGCTTCCCCAGCCCAGTAAAACCCTTTGAGTACCAACCTCCCTTGAGCACGAGGTCGCCCTCTACAGCCTTCAAGCCAAAGGCCTCAATCCTCCGGCTCACCATGGTGTTCCACATTACACTCTGATAGCTGTGGATGTACATCAGGCGGTTGTTTCGAGGGATCTGGTAGAAGAAAACACATGTCAGCACACCACACAGAACGAACCCTCGCCTTTATATTTAACATATTTCAGGTAACACATGATAATAATAATAATACATTTTACTTATAGTGCTTTTCTAGGTACTCAAAGTCAACAAATAACATACTAATAATTGTATTAAAAAGGGATAGTTCACCCCCAAAATGACTTTTTTTCTATCGATTAGTCACCCCATGGAGACTTGAATTCGTGGATATTTTTTTGTTTTCGTCACATTCCTAAGCCAATAATTTGATGACCGGCAGTGGTTCCGGTAGGAGACACAAAGAGTCTCTTTTGTGTCTCCTTCCGCAACTGCTGCCTACCGGTCCGCTGGTCATCAAATTATTGACTTAAGAATGCGACAAAAACTAATAAATATCCATGAGTTCAAGACTCCATGGGGTGACTGATCGATACATTTTTTGGGTAAAGTATTTCTTTAAAGCAATAAGAGAGTTAGAAGAAAATAGGGGCTACAAAATGGAACTAAAATCGGTTAAAAACTGAATTGTAAAACTAGCGGAAAATCTAGATTAGGTGGGGAAAGCAAGTCTGAAGAGGTGGGTTTTGAGCGTGGTTTTAAAAGAAGAGAGGTTATGGGGCTGCTTTGATGCGAGTTTTAATTGAGTTCCACCGAGTCGGGGCCTAATTAATTATCATCACCCCTGGTTCAGCACTTGTTCCTGGGGATTTCTAAGAGGTAGCGGGATGCTATTGGAGGAGGTCGGAAAAAACGGATCATATATTATCAGCTGGGAGTCATCGGCTATAGAGAACCCACCAGTCCGAAGGCAGTGATAATGTTCTTCTTGCCGTACTTGGACAGACCCCGCAGCAGCTGGCCCTCCACACAGCGCTTCACGGGAAGCTTCCTCAGGGCAGCCTCTGGGTCCTGAGTCTTGGCCCACTCCTCCCTGCATTTCAACATGTAGTGTTTCTCCGCTGCCAGGTGGTAGAGAGGGACAAAGACACTACGATTACCAACAGTGTTGGAAAAAGTACTAAATTATTTTTTACTTAAGTAAAATACTGCAATGTAGACATACAAGTAAAAGTCCGGAATTCAACATTTACTTGAGTAAAAGTACAAAAGTATTGGTATCAAAATGTACTTAAAGTACAAAAGTAAAAGTACTCGTTATGCAGAATTTCATTTCATTTCACAAGTTTTTAATAAATGTGTAATATGTATAAAAAATCTTTTGAAAATATGCGACGCATTGTGAGCTTGTAGATCGTCTATTTTCAAATGGCCGAAATGTATTTAGGGCTGAAGTGGTTGATGTATGTTTTGTAATAATAATCAAAATCTATAAGTAACTAGTAACTAAATGTTTTCAAATAATTGTAGTGGAGCAAAAGTACAATATTTGCCTCTGAGATGTAGTGGAGTAGAAGTTAAAGTATTGAAAATTGGAAATACTCCAGTAAAGTAAAAGTACCTAAACGTTTTACTTAAGTACAGTACTTAAGTAAATGTACTTAGTTACTTTACATCACTGATTACCAATGGCACAATTCATTCATGTTACACCTGCCATGCAACCTTAACCTTCACTCCAAACTCAAAAGGAAAAGCTGTAGCAGGAGGTGTAAGAAAGGTTTTTGGGTTACCTCCAGGACGAGGCTTCAGAATCAGGTCCACAACCTCTTTCCAGTCATTCTTCAGGATGGCTCTGGCTCAGGTGATAAAACAGACATCATGTCAGTTTGCTTTCTCATGTAATGCGGCATTCAGCATAATCACGCTCTTATCCAGAACGATATACTGTACAAAGTATAAGGCTGGAGGTAATTGAGGTGTTTATGCCTACATAAACAGACAATTATCGTCCGTTTGGCTATCTGACCAGAACTCTTAACTTTTAGTGTGAAATTGATACTGTATGCATCTCTAATCTAAAACGTCGACAAGCAGGAGGTGCAGCATGCAAGGCCACAGCCTTACCTGCCAACATGGTACGTGGGCACCGCCGTGGTGCCAAAGCGCTGCATGCCATAGTAATTGATGAAGCCAGTCGCCTTGAGTGAAGTCATGGCCTGCTCAACCTGCTCATCTGTTCCTGAGATGTTCCTGAAATGGAAACATGAGCAATAAGGAGAAGAGAAGTTGGTGTCTAATGGCACCACCCCACGTCACCCGCACAGTACGGTACAGAATGACATGACACGGTTTCAATACCCATCCCTATAGGACCAAGCAGTCTGGAGACAACCAGTAGGGGTCAGCAGTGACAAGGTAACACCAAGTGTGTGGAGAAACAAGACCAGGAGACCTGGTTCTGCCAGACCCAGAATGTGTCCATGTTGGGGCGGCCATAGCTGAGTGGTTAGTGAGCCGGCCTAGGGAGCCAGAGGCCCTGGTTGCCCTAGGGACGATTCCAGGCCACGCCAGCATATGTGTCGATGAAATGAAATTTGTCCCTGAGCAAGACTCTTAACCCCTAATTGCTCACAGGCCCTCATTGGAAACAAGCCCGCAAGGACTTTCATGAACGTCCTGTTAAAAGGAATTATCCTTATCCATATATGGTCAAAAAAGGGACAAGATGGACATACTCTTATGCCGATGTATGGACGAAATGGGTCAAAGCCTCATGTAGGCCGACCCCTTGGGTCTGGCAATAATATAGGGTTTAAATGGTTAAGCAGAAAACATATAGAGCTGTGGGAACATGAACAATGACACCTATTTTCTTAATGCTCCTAGGCTAGAGGATGCAAGCATTAACAGCAGTATGGTATTTGTGCAACACTGACATTATGTATCCATATCACAACCTTTTAAGAGATGTTTATCCACCACCCAGTGAGAACACGTTCCATTTCTGGCAACTTTGTTGAGAGATATGACCCTCCAAACCTACTGACCTGAGGACCACAGTGAAATGGTTACCCTGCAGCTCTCCCAGCTTCAGGGGGTGGTTTTTATAACAGAAGTTTCCCAGCTTGAAGTTCATGAGGCACTTGTTGAGGTGACACAATCGTTCTGCTGTGATCCTGGGGAAGAGAATGGCAAAGGTCTTTAACTCTTTCAGTGCCAAGAGTATTTTCATAAAGTACTCCCCCAGTGCCAGCAATTTGCGTTTTTTTTTAATCTTTTAATTTTGTAATTTTTCATTCAAATAAATGATCTGATTGGGTTTTTAAACCCATAATACAGTTCTACCAGTAGAGAGCAACAAATCGACACATTGATGATCTCGCTGGCTCACTCGCCCCCTCCCAAACAGGCTCATAACCGGATGTTGACATTTTTGACAATCGTTGATCGGGCTAAATTACGATGTGATACACGACTACGATGACTGATCGTCACCCAGACCAAAGAGAGTAGACGTGGACCTCTCAGTTTGTTTTTTATACCGTGTGAAAAACCGTGACTTTCCCTATTCTGGCCGAAAATGATCGCGGGAAAAAAATGAGAACCGGAAACGGAATCTGCGTCATGAAACCGGAACCCAATGAGTCTGAAGGAGTCAGGAAGCGAAAGTGATCATGAAAAATAACCAGCATAGCGCGACCACAGTCAAAAGTAAAAACTCGGAATCAGTATACTGTAGCATCAGGTAGTATCAGGTAGCAACTAGCCAAACAAATGAAAGGAAGGCTAATAGGATAATCGGGCCGATTTGTGGTCCTTGCGGTACAAAAATAATAAAAACAAACACTCACTTGTGGACTGCAATCTCCTGTACAGTGATGGCTCTCTTGTCCTTAGTCCCCATGTAAGAAAACACCGTGGGAGCCATCCTGCAGCAAGAAACATCCATATTCAGTACACATGAAGGCCATACAGTGAAAACAAAATGAATGGTGAATGGTTCATTTATATAGCGCCTTTATCCAAAGCACACTACAAATCACCCAGTATCTAAGTATCTTGCTCAAGGACACTTCCGACACTAACCCAGGGGGAGCCGGGGATCGAACTCTTACATTATACATAACATTACAATATTGCACTAAGTTGCCTAGTGTCTCATTCAATTGTCACCTGCCATCTCAGAATACATATTGTCGCTGTCAGGCAGAAACCTTGTATCTCCATATTTCAACTTTTTAAAAAGTTTTGCTTTGCAAATGAATGCCGCAAGAGTTTCGTGCAAAAATAGCTGGAATCTGGTCAAGTGCGTCTGTGGGTTTCTATAAATATTCAACCAATGAAAAGTATTAACAAGAACTTGTGTCTAAATAATAACTACATTGGATCCATTCAAATGCAGGTAATTTATTCCAGAACCAAGAGTTCCACCACACAGTTTGGATATCGTCTCTGTCTGGTGGAAACCTCATTATGTCCAAAACTGTTACTTTTCAGGGTTCAAATTCAGAAGTATAAAAAATAGCAGATCGACAAGCTCAAAACGCGTTGCTCGGCGCCGCATTTCGAGCTTGTAGATCTGCCATTTTTGATATTTTGGTGTGACGCTGTAGTATGATCAAGTAGGGCATCAATTCACAAAAAAACATAAAAACACAAAAAATATGGAGATAAGAGGTTTCTGCCTGACAGCAACGATATGCCCCTTTGCCATACAATTTCACCATCAGTGAACTAGACCATACCCGTCGGGGGATATGAGCACCCACGCTTGTTTCACGGATGTGGCAACACCGGCGCTTGTTTCACGCACATGATTTGGCAACCCGGGAGCCAGCAAACACAAAAGCGCTAATAAACAGCTGACATTTGGGGAAAGCGAAAAACGGTCCTCGGTGTTCAGTGCGTGCACATGGTAATGGTCAATGGCTGTGTGCAAATGCAGATCAATTGCTTCAGCCACTGAGGAGAACCGGGCAGAAGAGTTTGTGGGGCACGCACAGACAGACACACAGACGCACACACAGAGTCACAGAGCTTTGTAGAATTATAGGATGATGATGAGTGTCTAGACCTGAGGAATTTGGAGAGGACGTTGATGGCCTCCATGGTGTCCTTGTTCTCCTTGTACAGCACAAAGTGACAGAAATTGCCACGGCTCTTAGGCCACGAGTGCTTCCTGGGAGCTTTAATGGAAAAAGAAAAAAAAAGGAGAAAAGGAAAGAAAGTTGAAACATAGAAATAAAAGCAAGATAATCAATACATAATACCATCATCTCAGCACCTAGCATACTCTTTTCAGGAGCATTGAAAGACTTTGTGACTTTAACCCTGTACTGCATAGTCTTGATTTGCAATACAATTGAACCCATTCAGACCGGGAAAGCATCCGACTGTCATTTTTAGATTTCTTTGGCTATTCAAAAATAGCAGATCTACAAGCTCTGTGCTTGATTTGTGGAAATCTTTTTATATATATATTTTCAAGCGAACATTTGTAACTCAAATCTTTGCTTCTGGGGATCCCTGGAACAACATATTTTACAAATGTTTAAAAAAATATATATTCAAAGATGTGCACACATTTTCACAATGTTTTTAAAAAAATAGCAGATCTACAAGCTCATAGCGCCGCGCCGAGTGCCGCGCTATGAGCTTGTAGATCTGCCATTTCTTTTATAGCCAAAGAAATCTTAAAATGACACAGACGCGTTCCCGGATTGAATGGGTTAATCAATGCCAGAATGGAAATAAACCCAACTCTACACTGTCATTAATTACAGCACCGTACATATTTCAACTATCTCAGATTAGCCATGTTTATAATCCAATCTCCCCCTGTGCTGTGTGCCGTGGACTATACATTCTTACCTGTTGGTGTTCTCAACTCTGTCCACCCAAAGTAGAGCAAAAGGAGGATAGAACAATGTTACTGAAGATAAAGGTGTTTATGGATTGATGGACAAGCTGGCGATGGGTGGGGGGGGGGGGTGTTCTACCATCTTCATGCAAAAGGCCAGGGCAATGGTCTCTGTTGTGTTAACCACATGAACCCCTACGTCCCAATTCACCTGTTTTCCACTTCCTGTCGATTTCATTGGATATCATTGGTCATCTGACCAGTTTCATTGGATTTCATTGGATCAAATCGACAGGAAGTGGAAAACACAGCCTAGGAAACAGGTGGATACTGGGCAGTGGGCATGTCATAATAGGTGAACGTTCAGCAAAAAATAAAGCAAGTGTTTTAGTGGTTGTGCAGCAAGGGTGCCTGGTGGATGTGACAACGACCCATCATTACAGACAGTCTGAGCAAATATTTTATTACACGGTTTGGTTGAATGCTAGATTCTGATTGCAAGCACTGCATTCTGTTATATCTAAATAGTAGACCGATGCTCTGCCTCCGTTTACGCTGCAATGGATGGAAACGTTACTTGTAACCAAGTTCCATCCGTAGAATCTAACACACGTTTTACGGCGTGGCTCTGATTTATTGAGCAAACTCTGCCACTAGGCTAACGTAGAACCACAACAATGTTTTTCATGTGTTCTATACATTTTATCTTAACTTATATTTATCACTTATAATGGAAGTAAAACTTACAAACCACTTATAATGGAAATCAAAAGGGGTTCGGTTTGTCCAAATTTGGACAATTATAACTGTTTGACTGTTTACCATAACAAGTTAGCCTCTTTCAGAGCCAAGTACTTCATCTTACAAACGTATAAGAGGAAGTGAAAGGTGGTCAAAAAGGGATGAAACATTCCCCCAGATATGGTCAATAGATAAGTACGTCATAGATGACTGGTGTCATCATAGACTGGCCACATGAAGTTAAGACCTGCATCATTCATGAAGTAAGTGTACTTGGGAAACAATGGACACGATGAAACTTCTGCACATAGTATGTCGCAGGGACTCAACCCCAATCCAAACCCTGATGCTGAGTGCCAAGCAGGCATTGGGTACCATTTTTATAGTCTTTAGTATGACTCAGCCAGTCCCGTCTCAGGGCGGACACTCGAACCATGATTCATAAGCCATTCCGTTATTATTAGGCCCCAACTGACATCACTTCTTTGTTATATTTTGTGTCAAATTATTGATTTTCTTTAATTGGTAGCCATGTAATAAGCGGAATGATAAGCCATTCATTATTGCAAAAATAAACCTCTTCTGGGTGATTCAAGACCTGTCACCTTGTATCACCCTGCCAGGGTTTATTTATTGTATCCCAGATGCAGTGACCCAATGCTGAATAGAAGTAATGCTTGATTTGATTTATACTTGGAAGTGCATCCGAATATTGCCGATCTACAAGCTCACAATGCATTGATTGCACTGTGATGCGTTGTGAGCTTGTAGATCTGCTATTTTCAGTGCCAACCCAAGTATAAATCAGGCTTAATGCCAGTGAGGACCAAAGCACATTACGGGATGTATCCCGTAATGTGACCATTACGTAATTTACCATCGTAATTTACCATCATTGTATACAATGATGGTAAACATATCACTAAAATATATCCAAATTCCTCCTGTAGTTAAGGCACTTAAGGTTGAGATCCAAGATGTTTTTTTTAATATCTTGTAGTTAGCAACATGCAGGTGTTTGGCCATGCACATGCACCCACACATGCAAAGGTATGCCCTCTCCCTATGTCCCCCCACCATAGCCACATGCAATGAGGCAGTTGACCAACCAAGATAATTGGGGCATGCAACAAAATCCCTTGTGTAATCAAGCCATTACTTGGGAGTTGAGCAGCATTACCAATCCTTGCATTCGTCAGGGAAAGAACATTAGCGGAATTTCTTCCAGGTCCTTCCCCCACTTTATCCCGAACGTAGTCATTGCCAAATTCCCCCATGTGTACTCTGCGACCTGTCACTGCCAACCCTTTTGGATGGTGGCGACAACCACCTGCTTCCTCCGATACACATAAAGTCACAAGAAGCTTCTTTTCCCCTGTCAGAGAGGAGTTTCACTCCCCAGATCCCCTCTTCGCTGAACAGACACCCTAATCAACGACCAATCAGCAGGGATTCGGCAAGGAAACTAGGTTCCCACGATCAAACATCAGCAATTACTTTCAACCCGGTCCACAGCTGGGAATTTAACCCGGGTGCGGTGGTGGTGGAGTGTTTTCCCTCTACACCACCCGGATGCCCCCGTCTAGGCATATCTAACCCTCAGTTACCATGCCCCATAGCTCAATAACTTTAACACTCAAACCCTAATGTTCCTATTCTGGGCATGTCATAAATAGGCAAACATTCGGCGAAAATAGCTGATCTACAAGCTCACAACACATCGAAACACGACGTGTTAGCTTGTAGATTGGCTATCATAGGCAAAGAGAGTTGGTGTAGAGGGAAAAAAAGAAGGGGGCCAAAAAAGACCCTGGGCGAACCCGTTGAACAAATTATATAGGGCTAAGTGCTTAACAACTAATTGCAGTGTTCAGGTACAAATCAGACTACAAATTACACAGTGCAGTCTGCTATTGCACTGTACTAAAACATTAAAAACATCAGGTCCAATGGGGCAGATTTGTAAAGACTAACAGAAGACCTTGAAGACCAGAAAACCATCAGAACAATGATACGGTCTCGGGTCACTTCTCCAAAAATTACCTGCTAAAGCCTTCTTGCCGGCAGCATGGTAGGCCACTATGAACTTGCGACCTTCCCTCTCCTCCGTCTTTGTCTCCAGGCCAGGGTACTGGGTCTTGATGGCTTTGTGGACGAGCGTTCGCTTCTCCTTTGTATCATCGACTACCTACAAACATTGCACTTGAGATCAACTTCTCTTCAACAGCCAATGGTTGGTACTGTATGTGGCTGACGAGCTTTCAAGTTGGATTAAAATGGTACACACATGCCGTTACATTAAGAGTAAAACCTGGCCATTTGTCTTCTGCATTAATAACCATGTGCTCTTGAACATGTTCTCGACTTGTTGATTAGTTATGGGAGCCCCTACTGTATGTGTGTATATAAAATTGTTCCAAGTGATAAATAAAGCTATGCGCTGTGTCTGAAGGAAGCCGAACAAAAATAAGTTTGACTCATATGATGTCACACTAAAAAAAAAGCACAACCTTGAACCTTGCAATACAAGACCTTTAGGCACATGGGAAACTAAGAAGAAAAGGAGTCTGACCTCTATAGAGACATCGCCCTCTTTGTTCTTGAAGAGCTGCAGCTCTCCAAGCTGTGTTTTCTGCTCCTCGGTCAGGACCTCCGTCTCCTCTGTGGGCTGCTGCTGCTCAGGCTCTGGAACGTCCTAAAAACCCAGCAGCACAGAGCGGTTCAATATAACTGAACATCTGGGCCCAGTTGCTCAATGCATTGCAGACACTAGATGATTGTAACATCATGGTATCAGCACAGACATAAGACGTAATGGATCATTTCTGACATTGGGACCCGATTGTCCTTGAAGGTATGCGTCACCTATTTTAATCCATGATATTAAAATTCCGATATTGCCCTTTGTCCTCAAGTAGAAGTAAGTTTTTTTGACTCAAGTTGAAATTGGATTGAGCTTTCATTTTTAATTGAGTGATATTTGGAGCATCAATAATTTGACCATCACTGTAAATACTGTGACAAAGACATGAATGACAATATTCTAAAAAAGTATGTTATGTTATCTCACCTCAGCCTCTGGAGGGATAGAGAGGTCATCTAAGCAGGACATCTTGCCTTCCTTGCTGATCTCGTGCACAACAAAATCTGAGTACCTGAACACAAAGCCACACGACCACCGATGTATCAAAGTATTTGAGAGATCTACCGATACCAGTTTTTACTTCCCAATAACCGATTCCCATAACTTGTGTATCGGTCGATACAATTACATGGTATAGGAATGGCATAGACTGGCATACTCGCCGATACCAGCATTTTAGGCAGTATCGGCAGATTTTCCGATACTGGTATCGGTACAACTCTAGCATAGACCATAGTATAGACCAGACTCAGAAACAAACCACTCTTTGTTAGCATCGGGGGCACTAACCTCTCCTTCAGGATACCAGAGAACCCCTTGTGTTCACTGACAAACTTCAGAATCCCCACATCCAGCTCTGTGAGGCCGTGCTTCATCATGTCCGCAAAGGTCTCTCCGTCTGTCTCCCTAGCACCACCACCAGTTCCTTCACCTCCATCTTCTTCTTCTTCTTCTGGCTCTTCCTCCTCCTCCTCCTCCTTCTTCACGGCAGCTCCGTTCTTCTGGTCAGCCTGAACTCGGGGTCTCTTCTTGGAGGACGGATCCGTCTCCTCGTCTCCTGAGCAGCATCTCTTCTCTCCGACTGGTGCTGCTGCTGCTGCTGAGGGGACCACCAGCATGGGCTCTGGTTCCGCCATATATGGACCGACCTAGAAGAACAGAGGAGATTACAATGACAGTTTAGCACATTGGTTCTCAAAGTGGGGTCCGGGGACCCCCAGGGGTCCTTGGGGGGGTTACAAGGGGGTCCCCAGCAAAATGTGTCAATATAGCATCACAATCATTTTAACCGCTTTAACCTTTGATACTTTGGCTATTCAAAAATAGCAGATATACAAGCTATGAGCTTGTAGATCTGCTATTTTTTAAAGATCTTGAAAGTTTGTGCAAACCTTAAAGCGAACATTTGTAACTCAAAACTTTGCTTTGTGCAAACCCTAAAGCGAACATTTGTAACTCAAAACTTTGCTTTGTGCAAACCCTAAAGCGAACATTTGTAACTCAAAACTTTGTTTCTGGGGGTCCCTGGAACAAAATATTTGAGATGGGAATCCGCGGCCAAATACATATCATTTTGGGGGTCCTTGACATGAAAAGGTTTGAGAACCACTGGTTTAGCAGATAGCAGACGCTCTTATCCAGAGCGACATACAATAAGCAAGGAGGTAATAATCACATACATCAACTGTGATTAGGTAATTACAGCATAATCATCATAGCATGCCAATCATAGCATCAGTGGTGGAAAGTACATTTACTCAAGGACTACTGTACTTATAAATACAATTTTTAGGTATTTTTACTTTACTGGAGTATTTCCAGTTTTCAGTACTTTTACTTCAACTCCACTACATCTCAGAGGCAAATATTGTACTTTTACTCCACTACAATTGTTTGAAAACTTTAGTTAGGTACTTTGCAGATATAAATTGTTATATTATAAAACATACATTAACCCCTTTAGCCCTATTTTATACATAGGCTATTTGAAAAATAGCAGATCTGCTATTTTCAAACATTTTAGTACTTTTACTTTTGATACTTTATATATAACTTTATATTTTGATGCCAATACTTTTGTACTTTTACTCAAGCAACATTTTGAGCACAGGCATTTTACTTGTAACAGAGTATTTTTATATTGTGATATTGCTACTTTTACTTAAGTAAAATATCTGAGTACTTTTTCCACCACTACATAGTTGTGGTGGAAAAAGCTATTTATCTGCTATTTATGCTATGTACATACATAGCATAAATAGCAGAGGAGGAAGCAAGGCACCCACTACACTGCACAGTAAAATCCAAGTTTACAAAATGGAAGCAAATGGACCTACATGGTTTTACACTGTAATACTGACATTAACAAGGATTTACATTTCATTGATTGATGAAGCGTGTTAAATAATGATGACTTAACCCAGGGGTGCAGATCAGTGAGGTATTAGCAGCAGCTTGTGTGTTTGTTTGGGAAACACAGATTTCAAGAGGGAAACGCCAAGACGTTTTGGTGGCTAAACAGAACTTGGTACAACAAGTAAATGTATAGTTAAGTAACTTAATCCTTACTGACAATCTAGCGAGTTTCTAACAGAGTCAACGACAACAACAACACGGGCCGAGCTGAGCAGTGCTAGCCCATGTAGCCATGGATCCAAGACGACCGTGTGTCATGAATGAACTTCAAAATAGAGTTTGCACTTTCTCCCCTTTTTTATGTAGTACAGCTACATAAACGTTCAGATGTCAAATATAAAGTGCTTACCCTGTGGCCATGGATGTTACAATTATGTACGGGCCCTCAGAGGTACCCGTATCTTCCGTATTGTTCAATAAAAATCATTTTAATCCGATTGGTGGCCATTTCTTTTTTTCATTTCGGTTATAATGCATCAGAGTGCGATACACCTCCCAACCGATAGGGTCGCGTGGTTGAAAACATATGGAGGAAATACGGAGAAAATGGCCACCGATCGGATTATAATGTTTTTCTATTGAACAATACGGAATATACGGGTACTTCTGAGGACCCGTACAGAATACTAACATCCGTGGCCATGGGGTAAGCACTTAATATTTTAAATCTGAACGTTTATGTAGATGTACGGGCCAAAAGGGGAGAAAGTGCAAACACTATTTTGAAGATCATTCATGACTATGTATCAGGGCTATTGAGCTGCTAGTCCATGCCGCTGTGGCTGGACACTAAAACTGTATAATGTGTATATATAAGCATCATGCAGTTACACGTGTTAACAGTGTGAGGTAAACCTGCTGTTTCTCACCAGCGCCGATTAAACGTTACCTGTTTATTTGTGCTGAGATCCAGAGAGATGTGGAGGAGGAAGATCACGGTCCAACTTTCAGTCACACACGTGTGTGTGTGTGTGTGTGTGTTGTTTTCTCTTCTTTGGGCTTGGTAAACCAGCTTGGAGGTGCATTACCGCCACCAACTGGACTGGAGTGGAAGGGGTCTTCAACGTTTTTCAGGCCACGATTAAGCAGGGACCCCCTCTACATATTGTCAGTGGTGGAAAAAGTACTCAAATTCCATACTTAAGTAAAAGTACCAATACTGCAATATAAAAATACTCTGTTACAAGTAAAAGTCCAGAATAAAAAACTTACTTGAGTAAAAGTACAAAAGTATTGGCATCAAAATGTACTTAAAGTACCAAAAGTAAAAGTACTAAATATTTGAAAATAGCCGATCTACAAGCTCACAACGCGTCGCGATGCGACGCGTTGTGAGCTTGTAGATCTGCTATTTTCAAATAGCCTAGGTTTAAAATAGGTTTAAAGTGGTTAATGTGTGTTTCATTATATCATAATTTATATCTGAAAAGTAACTAGTAACTAAAGTTTTCAAGTAATTGTAGTGGAGTAAAAGTACAATATTTGCCTCTGAGATGTAGCGGAGTAGAAGTAAAAGTATTGGAAATTGGAAATACTCAAGTAAAGTACAAATACCTCAAAATTGTACTTAAGTACAGTACTTAAGTAAATGTACTTAGTTACTTTCCACCACTGCATATTGTATATAACATCGTTTTGCAGATTAATCTTTTTCATAGATTTCATTGATGGCTTCATAGATTTGTTTGACAGCACTATCATCACTGTCATATTGGATTCATGTTAATGGGTATTTTCAGACATGTAACCGCTTAAACCCTCAATACTTAGTTAACTTACTTGACCTTTCACTCTGTACTTTGTCTGCTCCTTTCCCCCCTCTACAGTGTAGAGGGGAAAATAGCCGATAGCCGGAAATAGCCGATCTACAAGCTCAAAACGTGAGGCGTTGTTGTGAGCTTGTAGATCGGCTATTTTTGGCTACAGTTCTCCTCAGAATAGGGATGCAAGGGTTCAAGTGGTTAATGTAAACAAATTATCCTATCACACAAAGATTTGGCAGCCCCTCTGTAGCAACTCTGAGCCTGAGGCCTAGGGGTCCAGGACCCCCTGTTGAAGACCCATGGTCTATGGATTATGCAGAAAACGAATTAACTGAATAAATACAAGATTTTAATTAGATTTATTTTATTTTATAAACGTATAATGTGGTAGACAGTACATCCTTCCTAAAACCTTAAAGCGAACATTTGTAACTCAAAACTTTGCTTTGTGCAAACCCTAAAGCGAACATTTGTAACTCAAAACTTTGCTTTGTGCAAACCCTAAAGCGAACATTTGTAACTCAAAACTTTGTTTCTGGGGGTCCCTGGAACAAAATATTTGAGATGGGAATCCGCGGCCAAATACATATCATTTTGGGGGTCCTTGACATGAAAAGGTTTGAGAACCACTGGTTTAGCAGATAGCAGACGCTCTTATCCAGAGCGACATACAATAAGCAAGGAGGTAATAATCACATACATCAACTGTGATTAGGTTAGAATAGGGATGCAAGGGTTCAAGTGGTTAATGTAAACAAATTATCCTATCACACAAAGATTTGGCGGCCCCTCTGTAGCAACTCTGAGCCTGAGGCCTAAACGTATAATGTGGTAGACAGTACATCCTTCCTAAAACCTGATTCATAGTTGTGCACTTGTGTCTCGCACCAAAAATAGCCGATCTACAAGCTGACAACGCGTCACGCTGTGAGCTTGTAGATTTAAACTTGAACTTTATATTGACTATTTAAAGTTCAAGTTATTGTTGTTGTTGTTGTCTGTATTTAACGCCCGGGATACGAGAAATACAGTATATATAAACACAATTTGGAGAACTTCAAATATATGGTGTCTGATGTCACATGCCCATATTAGGAAATGACCAAACATCAGTGCACATCGCCTTTGTTTGGGAGATGAGAGAGAGGCAGAGGTTGTGTGTGACATCAGACCAGAGCTCAGCAAGAGAGAGACACGAGAGAACCTTCGTCACTCACCCAATAACCCGGGCCATGCTGACTGAACCTCAACAAGCTGATTAGATAGATAGATACCTTTTATTGATCCCGCGGGGGAATTTCAGTCGCCCAGAGGCAGCACAGCAGTTAAGAGTTACAGGAACAGAGTAAGGAAAGTACTGTCTTATACAGCAATACAAAGGCAAGAAAAACAATAAGAACCTTAGTTAGCTAGAACAACAGTATTGAGGACATCCCTGATGTCTGCCCAAATGGCCGTTGTTAGGCAATAGTTTATGTTGTGTGTGATGTTAGACCAGGGCTCTGTCATCTTATATTTCACAAATCAAGTCTTTGTGTATGTATGTCTTTGTGTCAGTCCTTCCCTCTTGCCCAAATCTGGAGTTCCACACTGACATCATCAATATGAGATCAGCCTTGCCCAAATATGGACTTCCACTCGGCTCCAGAGTGGCCTCCAAGTACCTCTGATGATGGGTACTGCACTAGTCAAAGGCTATAAAGGTACAAGCACATAAACGAGTTACTGGCTAAATATCTCTCTAATGGACAGAGGCAAAGGTTGTTCCCAACATGAGATGCTTGTAAACAAAGAAAAGGTGGTCTTCGAATCACTAAATGATCACATTGAGGATAAGTAAAGATCCTCTGGAAGATTCAACATGAAGTTGTACGTTTTCCAGGTCAACAATGGTATCATGCTAACATTTGACACAGAACTTGCTATGCAAACTGTGCTGGATCTTAAACATGCCATCCAGGTCAAATATAAAATTGCAAATCAACATCAAGTGCTTGTTGTCAGTGGAGGGGAGTGCATGGCTGTAGAGAGGCGCGTCTGCAGCTACAGTGCTGGCACTGACACAAACCCTATTTTCCTATTTAATAAAGAGATGATCTTGTCTGACCGGGCTCCAACGGTCCCTAAAACCTTCTCCATTGAGAATGAAATGGAGCTTAAAGTGGAAAAGTCTCTAAAGATGCCACCTGTCCTAAAAACTGTTGCTTCACGAACACAACTTGCTGTGGAAATGTTTGAAGTTGCCAAGAAAGTTTGCTCTTTCTGTGAATACTTGGTTCACGATGAACATCTCCAACACCAAGGCTGGGCTGCTATCATGGCTAACCTGGATGACTGCAGCCTGTCTTACGAGAAGCTGCTTTGGGAATTTGATACTGCATACACAAACTATCAGAAGGACTTAGAAGAAATTAAACTCAAACTCACCAAGCTAGGGACAGCAGTCTCAGTCATGGCCAAGATACCTCTGTTAGAATGTCTGACACGACACAGTAACAGAGAGAGTGTTGAAATATCTCTCTCAGCCCCAGATAAGGACTCTGAGGCAGAGGTGCAGAAATCTACTCACTCCGTGTTCTGCGGCGCCAATGCACAGACCACAAACTTACCTACATCTTTTTTGGCACTGGGGGCAACCGCATCGGAACCAACTGAAGACCAGGAAACAAATGAGTTGACAGACAGCGATGGGCTGAGGGCTGCTTTACAGGAGCATGACACCCCTGAATCAGCCAACCCTCCCTCCTTCAAAGTCACACTACTAGATTGGGTCAATGTACAAGACAGGCCCAATGACATGGAATCAGTCGTGAGGAAGTGCTTTGACTCCATCAACAGGCTCGACCCGCAGATCATTCAACCCTTTTTGACACACTGTCGAAATACGATTGCTAAACTAGATAATCAAAATATGAAAGCCATCAAGGGGCTTGAGGACAGGTTGTATGCTCTAGACCAAATGATTGCAAGCTGTAAGAAGTTTGTCAGTGAACAGAAAGAACTTGCTCAGGGATTTATGGCCAATCATAAGCGTGCTGAGAACCTGAAGGATACTTCTGTTCTGCCGGACTTATGTGTGAGTCATGCCAAACAGATTACGATCATGCAGACCAACCACAGGAAGCTGCTAGACATTAAACAGAAGTGCACCACTGCTAAACAAGAACTTGCAAACAACCTTCATTCCCATCTCAAATGGTGCTGCCACGTAATGCTCCAAGCAGACCAGGATGTGCAGAAGCTTCAGGCTCTGTTCAGGCTGTTAACAGAGCTAATGGAGAGAGTGAGGGTGGTGGAGGCCCTCAGCACTGTACCCCAGATGTACTGTCTGGCAGTGGTGGAAGTTGTCAGGAGGAAAATGTTCATACGCCACTACAGAGAGTGGGTCTGTGCTCTTGTGAAGGATGGGAAACAACTATACGAGGCTGAGAAGTACAAAAGGGAAACATTTGGGAAACTCTTCAGTAAGTCTTTCCTCAGAAATTGCCTGTTCAGAGGACTTGATTCATGGCCTCCCGCGTCATTTTGCACTAGCCAGCCTAGACGATTTGACCATGAGCTTCCAGACATTTCGCTTGATGACCTGCAGTACCTGAAGTCTTGTTGTCCCACAGAGGTGCAGTCTTTCCTCATGGTTCCCACACTGTGTGACTTTGAGCCTTTAAATCAACATGTAGAGATGCTTCACCAGCTGGTCCAAGCTGCACAGAGTGTGGATGATATGTCTCAAAGTATCAGCAACCTATCAAGTGAACAAAGGGCATCCTGCAGCCAGAGTGCTCAGAGATCCACCCTGCAGTCCAAAAGCCCACCTGGGTCAACCACCCCTGCCTCCTCCAAAACCCCCTCCCCACTCAGTCTCCAGCAGCCCACCAGCCAGCCCCTACATGTACCTGTCCCTGCATCATTGAAGGACTTTCCCCCAGACAGCATTGATGCACAAACATTTGACTTTGAAACTGTTGGCCACCTGAACCCGATCCTTCAGCAGGGCTCCCTTGATCTGGCAAAGAGCCCTGAATCTGACTTCATGTCTGCCATTAATGAGTTTGTAATTGAAGATAACTTGACCTTTCCCAACACCGTCAGTGGCCCCACGAGTCCCAAAATGATGGCAGAGTCCTTGTACTCCTCAGTCATCAATGCTATTGACAACAAGCGTATCCAGGATAACACAACGCTAGAGATCTCTGAAATGGCTGTGCTGAAACATACCATTGAGAAATACAAATCTGCCGCAGAGGAGTCCCAGACCAACTTGAGGAGCATCAAAGATGACCTCTGCCACTTCCGAGGTCTGGTTCTAATGGAACAACAGGACTTTGGTTTAACCTTCAAGAACATGACTGTACAGGTACGCAGCATTGTGGATGACATCTGTAAAATGCATGAATCGGACATGAGAAAGCAGCAAGAGCTCAAGAAGCAGGTCCATAACATGACAGAGGAGAGGCAAGTCAACCAAAATAAGGTCAAAGATATGCAGCAGGCAATGCTAGAGTTGGAGGGGCTCCTGGAGCACAAGGAGAAGAAGCTCATTCAGCTAGAAAGCGAGAGGGAGCACTGCATCAAAGCAGAGAGACGCCACACAGAGATCATTACAGACCTAGAGCAGAGGATCAGTGAGCAAGATGGAGAGATCAAGACTCTCACCGCCTCAAGAGACTCCCTGACTAGCCAGCTAGAGAACATGCACTTTGAGATTGAACTTGGCCAGCAGAGGATACAGCAAGACTTGGAGTGGGCCAAGCAGTCCCACTTGAAGGATTTGGAGGAAAGAATGAATCAGCAACACAATGCCCAAATGGAGTGCCTGACCAGGGAGAACCAGGAGGCTCTAGAGCGCCTGGCTACGGAGAGCAGGATGAAGTTAAGTGAGGTCGTCCATTGTCATACATCTGTTATGGGAGAGAAGGTTAGACAGATAAAGGACTTGGAGGCTCGTAATTCTGAGCTGGCTGAACAATGCTACAAACTTGAGTTGGAGCTAGCCCTAAATAATAAAGCGACCAAAGAGCTGAGGCTGCTATTTGAGGACACCAAAGTGCAGCAGGCAGAGGCTGTGAAGGCCCAAGTGGAGGCTCAGATTGAAGCCCTCAGCAACAAGGTGGCTGACCTCAATAGACAGCTTCATATTAAAAATGCGGAGCGTGAGCACACCGCTGAGATGCAGCATGAGAAGGACCACTGCATCTCCGAGCTGATGGACTGTCATGAGAAGGAGAGCATCTTGCTGCGCAGCGAGCTGTCATCCCTGCAGCAGCAAGCCCTCCATGTTGAGAAAGAACATGCTGAACAGCAGCATAAACTCCAGCAGGACCTAGACCGGCAAGTGGCTGCTATGTGGAGAGAAAACAAAGAGCAGCAGAGTTTCCAGCAGCGGGAGCAAGACTTAAGGACTGTTATCTGCAATCTCCAGGCAGAGAATGACCTTCTTTCTGAAAGATTAGAGCAGGACAGACGGGTGGCACGGAGACGTTTAGAGAAGGAAGAGGGCTCGGAGGTTGCGTCATCAGATGCCATTAAAGACTTAAAGCAAAAAAAGGAAGAGATGGAAAAGAGACTGTTTGACAGAATTAGACAACTTGAAAATGAGCTTCATGGGGGACAGTCTTCAAAAGGGGATGAGGAAAGCTCATCCCTGCAGATCGAGACCAGGGTAGAGTCCAGTGCTCCTCTCTCTCTGGACTCTGCCCTTCAGGAGAGGCTGCAGCAAGAGAGGAGAGCCTCCATGCAGACCCAGATGGAACTCTGGGTCTGCATGAAGAATGACGAGATGCAAAACCTCAAGACGTCACTCATTGCTGAGCAGCAGATGAACTTCAACACTGTTTTAACCCAAGAGAAGCTGAAGAAAGAACAGATTATCAATGAGCTCACAGAGAAGTTACGGCAGGTTATCCAGAAACAGGAGAAGGACAAAGCCCTTATCGAGACTCTCTCAGAGGACAGAGCCAGTGTCATGCAGGAGAAGAAGCATCTGGAGGAGGAGCTGAACCGTCTGCACAGCACTGCAATGGCCAGAGTTTCTGGCTTCACTGGCTTCGGGGAGGGTGCCAGGGCAGCAGCCAGGGCTGTGCCTGTCACTGGATCTTGTTCCTTGGAGCCCCCACCTGACCCAGACAGATTGGCCTCTGTGGCAGCCATCAGAGAAGATGAACATGTGGACTCTGCAGTGGAGACTGGCATGGTGACAATGCACAATAGCATTTTGATTATATCAGAGGAGAAACAGCGGATACTCTTCCTAGAGAGGACTTTACACATGAAGGAAGAAGAGAATAAGCGCTTCAGTCAAAGGCTCAAAAACATGTCCTCCGTGTCATCACAGCCTTCAGAGAAAATTGACATCAGAGATTTCCAGGTGGGCGATTTAGTTCTCATCATTCTAGATGAAAGGCATGACAACTATGTGCTGTTCACTGTCGGACCCACCCTCTGCTTCCTCCACTCAGACTCTCTCACTGCACTGGACCTCAAACCTGCACCAGGAAGTACAAGACGGCCATGGGTTCTTGGGAAAGTGATGGAGACGGAATATTGCCAGGCACAAAAGGCTCAAAACAGGTTCAAAGTTCCATTGGGAACTAAGTTCTACAGAGTGAAAGCTGCTCCGTGGAACAGAAAAGTAATAATAGCCCAGTAATGAGCTGCTATATTTATATTGCCTAGAGGTTTTGAAAAATAATCTTGAGATTTCAAAGAACCTGAACATTGAAATAATGTTCAACACTGGTGAACCTTGACCAGGCATCAGCCAATAGGTATGTGTGTGGTGGTTGACCCCACTTGGCAGGCATTACAGTCCACTCCACTCCAATGTTAAGTCCAAAGAACAACACACCAGAAATTTGTGAGCTTGTAGATCAGCTATTCACAATTTTGGCCACTTATAGTATTTGACAATTTGGCTAATGTTTGGCCAGTTTTTATAGTACAGTTTGTTGACTACTTTTGATGCAGTAATAGTATTTTTTTCATTTCATTTCTCTTATCTTTCTTTTTTTTTTTAGGTTTTAAAATTGTCTTATAAGTCCTTAAATTGTCATTTTACTGTCATCTGGGGACCCAACTGGGGGTCCCGAGTCGACCCACAGGTTGAGAACCACTGTAGTACTAGGGAACGATGCAAATAAGGAATGCATGTCCCCTTTTATGCAATACCCGTTATACCCATTGTCAGAGTACCCATTGTAACCATCTGTCTGTCTGTTTCCCTTTTATGCCCATATATGGATATCTCTAAGATCTGTCTGTCCTTTTCCTTTTTATGCAGGTATTATGGAGATCCTGATGTTATCAGTATAAGGCCATATATGGGCATGCACATATATGGGCATATCGATATCGGGGTATATTGGGGTGGATCCGCGGTTCTGGAAAGTCCTTGTGCAGTGGTAAACGTCTGTGGAGAATGTGTGGAGAATGTGTGAAGAGTGCAAACTGACTAGTGGACTGACTGAGTAATCAAATGGCAGGAGTAGGGAATTCGACAGGTGTGGTGAATTCGACAGGTGTGGGGATTAATTAGCAAAATCAAGTTTAGGCTGGGGTTGGACAACCGACTCGACACCGGGCGGCGGGCACTACAGTACACACCCTCGGGTCGTCTGCGAAGCGTGTGCCGAATCTGAAGTCGGTCGGTCGAACGGTTCTCGAGATGTGTGGACTGCAGACGTAGATACGTACAGAGATTATGTGCATATTGTAAGATTAGCTGCAGTTGTATTGCTAACTTGTAGCCTGGCATGTTTTACCATCCTGTAGTTTTTTTTTATGAACTGGAAAACAAACTACAAAACCAGTGTATGAGTGTCATGCCCCTTTAATCCTTAATTTAATACCAAGTGGGGTCCTTGAAGGTTTACCACGGGGTCCCAGCAAGTTAATACAGTATATCATCACAATCAGTTTAACCACTTTATATCCTACCTATTTTATGAAGCACATTGTGAGCTTGTAGATCTGATATTGTTTGAAGAAAAAAAAATCTATTTTATTTTGGGGGTCCCTGGCACATCTTTTCAGATAGGGTACATACATGGTCAAATAAATACATATCAATTTGGACAGTGCACTTCAGTGTTGGAAAAGTTACTCAAAACCAGTAATATATTACTTACTACACATTACTTGTTTAAAAAGTAATATCTTTACTTTACATATTACTCCCTGCCAAAAGTGACTAGTTACTTATTACTTTACTTTACTTTTTTTCCCTCGCCCCCAGTAATTTCCCTCGCCCCCAGTAATTGCATCCTTTCTCCCCAAAAGTCAACATTAGCAGTTTTTTTTTCCTCTTTTCTGCAGCCTACATTGTAAAATCCTCATTGTTGATTTAACTCTGAAAAGTGTTCTGTACACATGACATGATGGGTCCATTTGGTTCCAACACTCATTAGAATTAAATTAACACTAAGACTTTTACTGTGTATGAATTCATAACTTACAGACTAAATGAAAACCATTTGACTATGAATTGAATACTTTACTGAGTCCAGTTTCAGTGCCCACTGCCCAATTCTCCTGTGTCCACTTTGAAAAGGTGTCCATACTGGAGCCTACTTCTCAAAAGTGTTCCCTGTATTAGTGACAAACCAGCTGAAGGTAGGCCATTAAATGTAGATGTGTTTGATTCAATGAATGCCAGTGTCTCTGCCAGCATGGATAGCTCCACATGTATACTCAATACTGTACTTAAGTACAATTTTTATTTGTACTTTACTGGAGTATTTCCAATTTTCAATACTTTTACTTCTACTCCACTACATCTCAAATAGAGGCAAATATTGTACTTTTACTCCGCAAAAAATATTTGGAAACTTTAGTTACTAGTTACTTTGTAGATTTAAATTACAAAGTGGAAAAAGCTGGGAAGAATGAGGCAACAGTACCAACTATCCTCATTTTCTTCAAGTTTGTTCGTTGGAAAAAGTTCTGACAAACGGTTATCAATTTTAATTGAGACAAATTAATTAGTTGATGTTAAACATACATTAACCAGATCAGCCCTGTATATACTTTGGCTATTTGAAAATAGCAGAAAATAGCAGCTCGTGACACGTTGTGAGCTTGTAGATCTGCTATGTTCAAATGATTTGTATACATTTAACTTGTGAAATTACTTTTGGTACTTTTAAGTATATATTGATGCCCATACTTTTACTCAAGTAATGTTTTAATAGCGGACTTACTTGTAACAGAGCTACATTGCAGTATTGATACTTTTACTTAAGTAAAGGATATGAGTACTTTTTTCCACCACTGACGCTGGCACACAGAAGCACCTAAATGAGACACACCCCAATTTAATACTTATGCTCATCAGCTGGGCTCTCACGTCACCAGATAAAATGGTCCTACGTGATGAGGTCGGTAAAACATTCGTTGCTTGTACCTGTATGAATCAGTGACAAATAAACCATCTGCAAGGTGGTCAATTATTGTAACAGTTTGTAAAGGTACATAAGAGTAAACCTGCTTTTGTTCGGCTCCTCGATCGGACATTGCATCGGTGTTAAAACATCGAATTTACAATTTACAATTTAGGCATTTAGCAGAAACTTTGATCCCAGTGGATACATCCAAGTGGCAGCAGCAGCAGTAGTTGGTGTCTAGGCCAAGGAGTGCAAGGGAGAGAACCATAAAGAAATGTAAGTATTAAACATAATGTTAGGCCTCTGGAAACGCATTTCAGAGTGAGAGGTTCTTAATGGAGTTAAGCAGCCTTCAGGGTCCAACACGTTTGATTGTAGATCTGACCGTTGGGCTGTTTTGTAGCAAGTAAAACCCCCCTGGCAAATAGAACTACAAAGTCACCCCGGGCAGGTGAATTAATTATTTAAAAAGTTGTTAAACATATACAAGCCCAGAACGTGTCGCGATGTGGGCTTATGTGTCCTGCTATCCTTTTAAATAACACATTTGAATAGGACGTTTAAATGGTTAGCCATGAAATAACCTCGCCGTCCTCGCGTCACCATGCAGGGTCTCTCTGAGGGCACAAAATGTCCCGTGTGGCAGCAGGCTGCACCAAATTTGATACACCTTTTAGTTTTATATCAAGCAAATCAAACGTTTTAGACTTTCAAATGAAGCTGCTGGACGACGGTGATGAAAGGCCAGTGCCATTAGAACCAATGGGGGAGGGGTTGATTGTTCTGTCTAATAAAGCGTTCTCAAAGTGGGGTCCGGGGACCCCCAGGGGTCCTTGAGGGAGTTCCAGGGGGTCCCCAGCTAAATGATAGATTAGGCACCAAATGTTATTCCATTTGTACACTCTCAGAGTTAAATTGACATAGATTTTACAATACAAATTGCGGTCCAAGTGATAGAAATGCCAGTAAATGGGGGTCCTAATGGATGTCAAACTGGGGGTCCTTGAAATTAAAATGGTTGAGAATCACTGCTAGAGCCGTAAAAAATCTTCTCTTATGGGGGTCCCTGGCATATCTTTTGAAATGGGGGTCCCCGGGCTAATTGTCAATTTGGGGGTCCTTGACATGAAAAAGTTTGAGAACCACTGTAATAAAGTATTCAATCAACTTGGAACAATTGAACCCCCAGCAACTACATGCATTCCACTACAGATGGCGCTGTCCACCCTTTTTCGCCGCTCGCTCTCTCACAGACTGAGCAGCCTACCTACGCACCTGTAGTAATAAGTATAAGTAGCTCCACTCTTCATTCTAGCCGTTGGGTTTATGCCTGGGGGCAAAAAATAACTAGCAAGCATTGGCAAATATACAGATTATTAATTGTAACTTGCATTATACTGCTGGCGACTAGCGAGCGACATCTTCGTCAGTTCATCATCACACACAGGTACTGCTGAAAGCCCCCGTTTCTATTTCCTACTCGTTGTTCTGATCCGGTCTATAGCCCGCCCACTGCGTCGGAAAATGTGCCCAGTCACATTACATGCATGTACCGTTTCCGTATCCGGTCTGGACCCAGACCGAATCAACAACCTACCTGGACCCCAATTTTAGACCCACTGGTGTAGCAGTGTTTCCAGTGAGCCAACATGCACAACAATATCAGCACCCTGACTCTGTTTTACCAAAGTGGAACAAAGCCTTCATTAGTATCATTGGCAACACCTGTGAATTTCTTCACAATATGGCTGCTGTGCATGAGCACCCAATAAACCATAACGAACCAATCACAGTCCGAGCGGCCGTCTCTCCGGGCTATGGGATCTAAACTTCCGGGTTATGGGATGATACAAAAAAAAAAGAAACTCGTAGCAGAGACAACCAGCTGATGCAGGAGAAAAGGTTTTATAACTCAGTGGAAAAGGCTGGGAAGAACGAGGCAACACGTACCAACTATCCTCATTTTCTTCAAGTTTGTTTGTTGGAAAAAGGTCTGACAAACGGATATCAATTTTAATTGAGACAGAATTGATTTGTGGTTGACATGATACTTACATCAAGTTGGAACTGGAAGTGCACATGGCTGTGTTACGTTAGGCGGGTGATTTGGTTTTCCATGTGAATGGAAGCAATGCGTTGTAGTGTTGATGAAAGTTGAAAGTTATCAGAGTTATACTCATTTTGTTTGTTCTATTGCAGTGTTGCTGTTTCCCAGGCTTTTGAATGTCATCAGCTTGACTGCCAGGCCATAATGCTGGAAATACAGATTTTGAAGGTAAAAAAAATATGTATTTGGATAAAAACTGTCTGCATATTTTCACAACCATTCCACATTGTGTGTGTGTCAGTGTGTGTGTCTGACACTCATTGGAACTGTTTTTATGTATTTTAATGTCTATACATGCAATGTAGATGTTGCTTTCCAAAATACCCTTGGTGTTATAGGACACTGCAGCATTCGATTTGGAGCTGCAATGAACCAGATTTAGTTCCTAACTGAATTCTGCAAATCACAGTTCTAAAAGACAACATAGCTACTGCCAAAAAAGACTACTAAAATGGATGTTATGACTTTAATCACTGATCTGTGATTACAATACTATTACTTGTATGTGACTGATTGCCTAATTGTTGCTGGGCCAGTAGGTTCAAATTGAACTGAAATGATGATATTTGTCCTCATCTATAGGTTGAGAATCCCTCCTGCCTCTGGGGTAGAATTGTCAAGGGTCTGACAGAAGTGGACACTTCTGCGAGATATGGCGACTTACAAGTGAAAATGAATCTCCTGTATCATAACATCAACCAAGACGTGCAGAGGACGTTAAAACTAACGTCTGTAGAGGAAGGGCAGGTAAAAGGATGTCATTCTGAGTAACTTTATTTAACTTTAATTTAAGCAACATTTATGAATCATGTGGTTGGAACTGCCATATTACGATTATAGCTTATTTTTTTATTCACACTTGAATAATCTCAAGGTTCAACAATGTCACTGCCTTCAGTGTTGCTATCAGCTGTATTATGTGACAATTAACTCCCATGAACCCTTTAACCTGGGAACCATGAAATTGTAATCCAAGCTGACCCATACCAGTATAAACACAGCCTTAGTGTGTTGAATCACCAGCTCAAGAGCTTAATAATGAAATAATGATGAATAAATTAAAATAAATGTGTAGTGTAGCTTTAAACGGGGCCAGATATCACCAGCCTCTATTCATCCTCAGGTCTGCGTGGTGTACTGGTCGTCCGAGAGGAACTGGTGCAGGGCCGTGGTGGAGTCCATCAACCTGAACACTGACCAAAAGCATGCCATGTGCTACCTGGTAGACCATGGAACATACATCAGTGTCAAGTGTGATGAGTAAGTAACCACATTTCCCTGCCGTATATACATTTTTAGATGTGTCATTTTGACATCTTTGCGAAGGTTTGCAGTGCATGGCCCTTGTGTGCAAAGAATAATTCCGTCCCATTCCATTTCATCAGGATTCGCACTCCTGTGGAGAAAGTCCTGCAGCTGCCCTTCTGGGTAAAGAAGTTCCACCTTTCTGGACTTCATCCCACAACAATGCAGGTGTCCTTGGATGGACTGAAAGCTGAACTCATGTAAGGCTTGGCAATTGTTCCAATAACTCCCACAATGTCAGATTAAATTCAGTTATAGTACGAAGGCACACTGGTGCTCATAAAAGCAAGGACACTTGCTTTTCTTTAAACAGAACACTGTTTAATTATGGCTCATTTAAATTGGCGGCGGGTCTATAAGGATGGCAATGACGGTCAGGCAGTCCGTCCGTCCACCACTTGGATCACAACGAAATATGTCTTCATGCTCCGCAGTTTCATTGGCAGAGTGAAACATGTGCAGCTTTAGTACACTGTTCATAAATCCGATATCACTTAATTTCCGAATGGTCAGAGTAGATGGATACTGGTTAACTAACGTTGACATTTTCTTTCATTTATTTTTCATTCAAATGAATGTTAATTAATCCTATATGTAAACATGATTATGACCCGTAGATTACACACAGAGATGACATTCAGTTAATGTTCAGATGTTTCTTTCATGACATTGTGTAAATTACCAGTGCGCCATAGTGCCGATCGCACTTAAAGGCAATGCAAAGTGATCGTTTGATTAGATTGAATCCACCTGCAACACACCCACTGATTTATATTCAGCCTTATTCAACCCACCTTGGCACTTTGGTGCAGGAGAATAACTTCAGTCCCCATGCCCTTACCTGTCACACCGTTGACTGTGCTTTCCCCAAAATTAGGGCCCTAAGTCTTCTTCATCATGCTTGTGCAGTTCTGCATGTTCAAGCATTGTCTTGCAAAGCAGAATGGAAATGAATTCTATTTATTCGGCCATTGTTAACCAGCATGTTTATTTCTGTCCAGACCATCCACCCAGTGGGACATGTCAGCAACACGCTATCTTCACAACCTCTTACACGGTTTGCCTTTTCTTCCTTATTGATGCAGTACATAAACGATAGATGTTGTAATACTCTGTTGCATACATCACACACTCACAAAACACAACTAGCAAAGATAGCTGTAAGATCCAGCTGTAAGATCAACACATTCCATTGATAATAATAATAGCTTGAATTTATATAGTGCCTTTCATGAACCCAAGGACACTTGATATCAAAAACAATGAATAGCCAACTAACAACCTAATACAAAAAATATATATATATATTTGCCATGAGCCTGAGAGAAAAGGTGTCTTTTCAAGGCAGCCTAAATTAGGTTGATGGATATATCTTGATTGAATACTTTATTTACAGTTTGCAAATTGTACTGTTTACAATGAATGTTAAAAGGATAACGCAAAAATTGCAGAAAGGTGCTCTTTTATATCTACCCAAGAGAAAGCAATACGGCTTGATATTGGTATCACATCTACTGGTACAAGAATGTATTTGACATTAAATGTATTTTTGTCTTTTTCTTGTGCTTGTGCTCATACTTGTGTCTGTTAATTATTCTGAAGCTTCTACCCAGACTGAGGCAGTGTTGCATGAAACACAAGCTGATTCTACTGCCATTGAGCTCTACTTGACCATCAAGGATGTCAAAGTAAAGTATTGCACACATTTAGGGCTGCACCTATCGATTATTTGCTATCGATAACTTTTTTGATTAATGGAATAATGCTGAAGCACAGACCTTCTTAATGTGTGTGTGTGTGTATATGTATATATATATATATAAAATATACTGTATTATATATTTTTTAATATCAACAAATCAATTAATCTCTTATACTTTGGCACACAAAGGTGAAAGTGGCTGATCTACAAGAATCTTTTGACATTTTAGGAATGTTGTTGCCTATCCCAAAATAGGGATCCAGTATTCATAGATTATTTTATTAAATGATCGATTTTTTTATTCGTTTTTATAATCAATTAAACAATACAGATGTTTGTCTTTTCATTTATTCTAGCCATCTTATCAGGAAGTAATGTGTGTGTATCATCTTATCTTATGTAGCTCTGTCTGTCTGTGCCCAAAATCGATTCTGCCCGGTTCTCCTCAGTGGCTGGGAGCAATTGATTTGCATTTGCACACAGCCATTGACCATTACCATGTGCACGGAACACCGAAACCCGTTTTTCGCTTTCCCCAAATGTCAGCTGTTAGCGTTTTTGTGTTCGCTGGCTCCCAGGTTGCCAAATAATTTGCGTCAAACAAGCGTGTTGCCACATCTGTGAAACAAGCGGACCATGACGCGCGTGCGGTGAAAACTATTAGTACTTTACTGCAGTTGAGAACCACTGATCTCTGGGATTCCCCTCCATAGTAATACTAAAAACCTTTACCAATTGTGATGTGTGTGTGCATTTCAAAAGCAATTCACTTCCTTTCTTCCTCCTTCCAGATCTATGTGAATGATGAGCTCGTTGCCAAGAAGTTTGCCTATTACTCCAGGGATATGGTCAACGGCAACACCAGCAACCAGGACTACAAGTCGCCCGCCTTTCTGACCCATGACATCTACTGCGATACCAAAACGTTCCTCTCCAACAACCGCTGCCCCGTCAGACCCGTCAGACCATCCTCACCCATCACTCCACTTAGACATGGTGCATATCATGAAACTCTACTCGACGATTAATTGTCTCAAATATTTTTTTGTTTTAATCCATTCAATCCAGGAACGCATCTGTGTCATTTTAGATTTGAGCTATAACCATTATTTTATACTTTGGCTTATCAAAAATAGCAGATCTACAAGCTCATAGCGCGGCACCGAGGCACTGAGCGGCACTGAGCTTGTAGATCTGCTATTTTAGAAAAAGCTTGAACATTTGTGCAAATCTTTCAATATGTATTTTTTTTTTTTAAGCGAACATTTGTAACTCAAATCTCCGCTTCTTGAGGTCCCTGGAGCAAAATATTTTACAAATGTTCGCTTTAAAATATATACATTAAAAGATGATTAAAAAAATTAGCAGATCTACAAGCTCCGAGCTTGTATACCTGCTATTTTTGAATAGCCAAAATAATCTAAAATGAAACGGACGGATACGTTCCCGGATTGAATGGGTTAATTGTGTTTGTGGCATTGAATGTTGGAACATTTCTGTTTGGCTTTGAGGCTTCTTAAAACAAAAGTTGCACAGAACAACTGAAATATACAATGAAAAATGTATGGCTTTTTGAGAATAGTTGAAATAGCTGATCTAATTTGAACTTGTTTGAAAATGTACAATTCTGTAGTAATTGTGACAGGCCTACTCATGGTAGCCCATCTAGAGTTAAATGAGACTGGATGGCATGATTTGGTAGTTAAAGTTTGGGAATACAAGTTTAATCTTTATTTATCCTTTAGCAAATGGAAAGATGACAGTTCCCAGCTCAGGACCTTGGGAGTCGATGAATTCCATATTGCGAGAGGTGAGGTATATCGCTGATTTCATAGCATTCTAAGAACTTCTGCAGTTGTCAATATCTCAAAGTGCGGTTATGTTTTTTCAGAAGAGCCCAGAGAAAAACACGAAGTCCTCCGGGAGGCCCGTGGATCCAAGGAAAGTATTGGCTAGCACATCTCCGAAGAATGCAGCCAACAATGCTGCTGGCATTGAGAGGTGACATTTACTACTCTTTACTTGTCTAATATACCAGTGGTTCTCAGCCTGTGATCCGGTTCCCCACATGATTTTAATACCTCAAAAGAAAAAGACCGTTACTGCATCAAAAGTAATCAACAATCTATACTCTATCTATAAAAACTGAAACATTGGTCAAATAATATAATGGAGGTAGACATTGTGAAAATAGCCGATCTACAAGTTGTGAGCCTATTTTCTACGATATTTATCTGTGGAACCGAGTCAAACTAAATCTAATGCCTCAACTCCTTATCAGGGTGGGGTACCCCACCGAGACAGTATATTCATACCCCACCCAGTTTATTATTTTGGGGGGTCACGGCCTGAAAAGGTTGAGAACCAGTGCTATACAATACTTGTTTTTCTTCATGATCTACACTGGGCAATAATGTTTGTGTCACGTGTGTACTATATGTTCCAAGGCTTGGTGTTTATCATTTGTTTCACTTGGTGTTTATCAGTGATGGTTCAGAGGCTGCCGAAACTGATGCATCCCTGGTAGCTGCTCTGACCAATAACCTGAATATATTTAGGTACAGTAAATCTGATCTTGATTTCACGTTTTTACCTCTTATATGCATTCTTCATGCTGGAAACAAAACCATGAATTTTGTCTTCTACACAGATTGTTCAGGTTTCTGACCGGATCAGGTCGGCAGCAGGCAGTTACCAATGTAAGTTTGTGTAGAATTATTTCTGTATATTAAAAGGGTATAATGTATAATTTAAGTGGGGGTGGGTTCCTGGAAGTTAAGATGGATACATCGAAAAACGTTGTTTGAGGGTCTAGGATTAATTGAACGTTTTTGTTTGAGGTTCTAGCAATAAAGCTGTAACAAGAGATTTTCATTTATAACACAGGTTCTAGCAATAAAGCCGTAACAAGGGATTTTCATTCATTAAAACAATATATAAGTGAAGCTCTTAAATCACTGAATTTCTTCTAGACAAATTTGAATGGGGAGCTGGATGGAGAACTGGATGGAGACCTGGATGAAAGCATGACACAGGACAGCGCAGCAGTGAATGAGGGAAAGACTGTCACTGCCACACAACACATGCCTGCAGCTCCCTGGTAAGATAAGAGAAAAGTGAAGTGAAGGAGGACACAAGTTATAGGGATTTATTACTACTGTAAAAATGTGAAATCTCTTTTTGTACTAAGGTGGTGCTCAAGCATATTTGTCTTTTCAGCCATGAAGAAAGTGACGCTGGTGACGGCCTGCTAGACAATCGAGGGCATGGCTCCCCTTCGCCTTTGCTCAGCAATCCCGTGGAATCTATGATGGCTGAATTGCAAGATGCCAAAGCTGAGTAGGTCACGTTTGCATTGTTTTCACGCTTTTGCTCAATAGGTATTTTCACAGTAGTACCTTTAAAAAAAATAAGCTTAAATAAGGGGGTGGGGGCGATTGATTGATACCGACCCGGACACCCACTGTAGTGAATCTATTATCATTTCAGAAGTCTTCACCAGAGACCAGAGTCTCCAACACCCAGCTGTGTTTCTATGAAGAGTGACCTGTCGAAGGATGACCCTATGTCTGTGAAGAGTGACCTGTCGAAGGATGACCCTATGTGCTCCAGTAATGACCCTGGACCTCCAGACACAAAGTAAGATCACTAATCATTGTGAACTTCAACTGGAAGTTGAAGTAAACTCAAACTGGTTCATTTTGTCGATGGTCAATGAGAAAGGGGCGCTAAACTCAGATTTGCGTGCTCAGGTGCATAATCTCCACCAGGCTGGGTGCCCCACCCAAATCTTGCCCAAATATGGGGTTTTCCTCTCGGAATCCAGACTGGCAGCCGTACTGACGTCATATTGATCAGTCTTGCTCAAATATGGAGTTGCATAGTTTTGGAGGCCAGTCTAAGATGTCAGTCATGTGTCGTGCCACTACTATGACAACAGTACCGTGAAGGCCAGTCTATGACACGCCAAATCTTAAGAATAAAGCCAAAAAGTGTATGATAAACCATTTTTAATCATTCACCTACCCTGGCGCCTCTCCCAGGTTCCCAGTCCCCGACTGGCTACTATTTCCATCCATTACATGATACCCAGAGAGGACAGACCCCCGGAACCCTTTAGTTTAGTGCGGTGGTTCTCAGCCTTTTCAGGCCGCGACCTGGGGGGAACCCCCCTCCCCCACCCTGACACTGAGCACTCGGAATTGTAGGAGTTGAGGCATTACATTTTGTTTAACTCTGTTCCACAGATAAATATTGTGAAAATAGGCGAACTACAAGCTCGCAGTGCCTCGCACTCCGAGGCGTTGTGGGCTTGTAGATCGGCTAATTTCACAATGTTTGCCCCCTATGTAATATTTGACAATTTGGTATTTAAAAGGTCTTAAAGTCCTTAAATTGTCACTTTAGAAAAGTGCAGATGCTGTGTATATACACTTATGCTGTATGTTGGTTTGTTAACTGTTGAGTGAGAAAACAATGTTGGACATTAAGCTAATCATCTGGGGACCCCCGATATAATTTGGGGACGCACAGGTTGAGAACCACTGGTTTAGTGGGTCTGTCTTTGCCCTGCTCACATCCATGTCAGCTTTGTCACCCCTAACCAGTTTGTGTTCAAGTGGCACTTCCGGTTAGAAACTGATGTAGACTGCATATCCAACACCACATGAAAGCGTGTTCCAATATGTTTGACAATTTGGCCTATTTGAAATGGATAGGACAACAATATTGGTTCTTTCACAAAATAATGTACACATTGAGATTGATGATAAATAATTATCATTAATGGCTGTATAATAACTTTAAGTGGCTAATGGTAAATAACGGAACAGATAGAACAGTCAGGTAAGTTCAGGAAATCACTAATGCAGCTTTTAAAACCAGGAAAAGACAAATTTGGCCATATTATTGATTGAATACTTTACAGTTTGCAAATAGTGCAGTGGTACGATTATACAATGATGCTGAAAGGATAACGCAAAAAGCCCTAAGGGCTTGTTTCCATTGTGGTCCTGTAAAAATATTATGATATCCACATTTCCAGAAGATATGTTGTCCCCATATCTTACCAATACAATATCGACCAGCCCTAGTCTTGATTCTCAACGTTTAAGGTCCTTACACACCGGCGAATATGCGAATATACGCAAAATTCGGACTCGTTCCGAATAATTAAAAGACGCTTTTTCGCTTCGCGAAACTGATGTGGACGCTTGCATTGACTTTATAAGGTTTTAAAATAAAACGTATTTATTCGCATGAAGAATTCGCCCCGGTGTGTAAGGACCTTAAGTCTCGGCTTCAGACAATTTATAAGTTGGGTGGGCTTTATAAAGCTGGTAAAAATCATGCACACTAACCCAATTTCTACACCACCTGCTCCCCAGCATTCCCACCAACCTAGTTGAAAGCCTGTCTGGAGAGGTGTACGTAAAGCCAAGCTCAGAGGACGTGTACGCCTGCGCACGGTAAGCTCACACTATTGTATGAAGTGGACAGAAAGGTCTCAGAGTAAGCTAAAAGAATGTAATGACAAATATAAAAGAAATAAACAAAATGTATGTTGTAAGATTTTGTACTGCTTAATTGCATTTTTATTTTCTATTTGTATTTAGATTATAGTGCTTGTAAAGTTGATGTAATTAATGTTTTTGTTAAAATGTTTGTCCGTGTCGCACCCCAAGAAGACTAGCTTTTGTCATGGCAAAAGCTAATGGGGATTCTAATAAACAATAAATCCACACTTACAACAAAATCATTTCTCTTTTTTTTTTTTTCTGACAATATTGACAATCTAGAGGACTTTTGAAATACTGAGTAATGTATGTTGGAATGGAAACAAATTTCAGACAGATTTTTACTGTGGATTTCAGACTTGCCGAGTGGCTAAATCCAGCTCCTCTGAATCCTCCAGACTCTGAAGATACAGACTCAACAGATGATGGTGTAAGTACTCTCTCCATCATCATAAATGCATCACTTTTAGTACATAAACTAAACCGTCACCATGTGCATTGTAACGTTAACCACTTAAAACCTTTATACTTAGTCGAACGAGGAATAACAAAACTAGACTGTTTACAAGCTCACAACACGTTGCATTGCACATTTTCTTTCACTTTTGTTTTTTTTACCATTTAAATATATTTTAAATATTGCCCCCCCCCAAAAAAAAATATAATGGGGATCTGCAAGATCACAACACATAAGCTTGCAGATTGGCAATTTTTTTTATAGAAGATCTTGGCCTGTAATAAAATGGGGGGGGGGGGGGGGGGGGGGTGTTAAAGGATGTGTCCACCTCCAGGTTGGGTTAAAGTTGTTAAATGGTGATGTGTCCTCCACCTCCAGGTTGTTCCCAGTGAGCCCAGCAGCAACGATGTGTTGGTACATTCTGTCCTCACTGTGGACCCCTGCACCAGTCTGGCCAACGCTCCCATCACGGACATTGTCCGCAGGGTAAAATAAAACTCCTTTTGTGCATGTTTTGATGTGACTTCATTCTATGCTTTTTTTATTTGACTTGTTATTTCTAAGTGCAAACTAACTAATGCCGTGTGCTTGTGTGTTGGCACCCACCCCTCCCTGTTCAGATCCTGATAAGAAAGAAGTATGCTGGCCCATCTGTGTCTGAGAGCTACTGCTGGCCAGCAGTGGCCCGCGGCTGTGACACCATGCTGATATCCAACACTGCAGATGACCCCATGAACTACATCCCACCTTTCCTTGCCCACGTGCAGCTTTCCACCTACAGCACACTCACTCACAAAGCAGGAGTGAGTGCATTACTCTTTTCACAATCTGTCCTTCATGCAGATATCACATTGAACACTAAACGTACTGGTCAAATAGGCTCTGTGCGTAACTGTACCAGTGTTGTCGGCTTAAACTATGACGAAAAATGTTTGTCGACTACCTTTTTTCACTGCCAAAAACTAAATAAAAACGACGACGATAACTAAAACTGAGACTAAATATATTGACAATTTTGTCAACAAATAAAAACTAGGCTAAATGTTAGGGAGGTACTAGTGGAGAAGAGATCCAGTAGAACTAAAAGACAAGTCATTTTACGTTTGGTTGCGCTCGGGTTTTGCACTCTGAAAATAGCAGATCTACAAGCAAGGCAACGCGTCGCCTTGACGATGCCATCAAGGCCCGCCAAAATACATTTTAGCGACTAAATCAACTGTAGATTTAGTCGACTAAAATCTTATGATATTTAGTCAACTAAAAATAGACAAAAACTAAAACATTTCAGATGACTAAAATATGACAAACTACCGTAAATGGAATTGTATTCAAAAGACTGACTAAAACTACTCAACACTGGACTCTACTCCATGTTTCCCGAAAGTGTCATACTGTATCTGATTCAGGCTTCAGTTGATTGGCACTGCAACAGATTTAAACCGGAAACAGTCATGTGTGTAAAGCCCTCGTGTGCATTTAACTCGTGTTCAAATCGGTGTTACCAAATGTACCCGTGAAGCCGAGCTACAAGCTTATGGCGCATCCCTTTGCGATGTGCTGTGACCTTGTAGATTTGTTGAGTACGTACATCTGTTGTGCAGATCTGCTATTTTCTATTTTAAGTGACGAGTGTGTTGATCGGCGTTGTACATCGTCCTTAATAGGCTATAATCAATTGTCACTAAATTCATTCAGAACCATCGTCGGCATCGTGATGCATCTTGTAATCAATAATTGTACACGTCTGGTACTGTTTGTCCTTTAGATATCTACTACCTGGACAATTGTCTGTATATTATATGGACAACTGTATGTATATTGTATTGCATTATATTTAACTATTTATTCCTGCTTCTTAACTTCTGTAACCTTTTTATCCTGTGTTGTCCTCCAGCCTCTTGCAGTGATTTTGTGTCATGGCTGGGAAAAGGCCCAGACGGTATATGACCTTCTGGAAGAGAGTCGCGCTACACAGTCCCTGCAACCCGTGGTTCTATTGGTGGGTGTGGGCAAAGACGAAGGCACGGCGACCAAGATCCCTAGAAACTGTAAGATTGTCTGTCTGTTTACATTCACACATGTACACCACAGTCCACAAGTCCACAAAATGTGAAATATTTAGTCTTTAAAGTTTAAACCAACCTTTTTAGGGCAAGTGATCGACTTTCATTTTCCAACCTCTGCCCACCTCTGCGTTAAACCTTTGCATCCCTCATCCCTCCAGGCCAGGTGGTCGTGACCACACCCTTCAGCCTGGTCCGTCTGCTGGCCTGCCACTTGCGCTTGTTCCTGCGGCTCTGTCACCTGGTGCTTGATGAAGCAGACATGCTCTTCACCCAGGCGCCAGATGAGGTGAGTATATCAAATAACCTTGTTCCATATTATGCATGATATTGTGCATCTGTGTACCGTATTCTCAACTTAGTGGTTGATGTTATCAGCCTTGTGATCTTCCAGGGGGCTTAACAACTGTACCACATAGAAAAGGCCAGGTCCTTAGCCAAGACAGAAGAATTACACAAATAGGAAGAGAATCTGCGCACAGTCAAACGAGTATAACGTTTTGACCTTTCTTAGGTCTTCGTCAGGAAGACCTACGAAAGGTCGAAACGTAAGCGTTGTTCTCCAACTAATGAAGTAATTGGGAGCTTCGAAGACTGTGCGGATTCTCTTTGCATATTTTTCTTTGTTATCCAGCACGGTGGATATAGATTTTTGGATGTGTGTGTGTGTGTGTGTGCACCACCTGAACTGATAAGAATAACCCAAGCCATTATTCTACCATCTTAGATGCACACCATCCTGCAGCACTTCCAGAAGGTGACATCCAGCGAGGAGCGGGTCTTCTATCCCAAGCAGATCGTGGCTGTGGGGAAACACTGGAGCAGTCACATGGAGAGCCTGCTGAACACTTACATGACCTCTCCCTGTATAATCATCACCGTCAGGGAGGAGGCTGCACTCTATGGCAATGTGCACCAGGTCAGTCTGCCTTTGTCATGCTCCCCATTTATGAAGTTAATTTACGGGAGAAACCCTGCATATTGTTGTTGCATATATTGTGATATTTATTTAGTTTATCCAACAAACAAAGTGCATTACACCATCGTAACAGCCAACTAGTAATGAGTATGAATCTGGGTTTGTGATTCTTCTTTTACATTAACAGATGAACGTCCTGTGTCTTGAGAGCACCAAGATCACTGCGCTGGTAAATGCACTGGATTTCCACCCTGACGTAGGCCAGAAGACCCTCATAATCGGCAACTCTGCTAAGGAGGTTGAACACGTATACAAGGTGGGGAAAGGCTTTAACTTACTGCACCGTGTCGATTGAAAAACATGTACTCTGTAACCACAGATGAGCATGGTACTCATGAAAGGTAGGGGTGTTGCAGTAGGTTACATGTACCGGTGTTTCTTTTTTTTTTTTACTTACATTTTATTAATTGTCAATAGACATAACATATGTTGCCAAACATCATCTTATATAATAATAAAATAAAATAGAAGAAAGGCACAAGTGCTGTTCAATGTTAATAAGAGATGGTACATGAAAGCTGTATATTTTTTGTTCACAAGAATACAAAGGTGGGAGCAACATTGATCAATAAAGTATTTGAACAGAAAGAAGGAAAAAAAGGGATCCCTTCAATTCTTACAACAACCATATGTACCGGCGTTTTGGTGCTCATTCTGAATCAACGGTTAATTATTCTACAAGTAAATGGTGTACAGAACTAAACAACCTGTTATGCATATTTTGGGAATAAGTGACGATTTCCCAAATTTTTCAGTCTTCATCTTTGTGGTTCGTCATGCGAGGAAGTGTATGGGCTTGACTGGTAACACTTTTACTCTTGTCTACTCTTCAATTAATATAAAGAATATCCTTTTGTTATTCCCCGAAACAGATGTTTTTTAGACGATGAAAGCTTTTTCATCGGTAGATTGACTCTCTGAGACCTGTCATAGAATAGAACACATTCACAATATGGAGAAACTGCGTATTCTATACATTAATATTTACTCACTCCTGCAGCTACGTATCTGTTCAGTAGCATTACAGCTACTGATATGTAAATATTAAGAGACAGATTGAGACAAAACAAACTAGGACGGTGCTCTGTCCTCTGTTAAGAGCCTCTGATGAAATTGACTAATTTTGTTTAGACACAAAACATAAACTTGCAGTAATGCTACGGCTAGCTTACTAGAAGGACTAGAATCAAGCTCATGAATATACCAATTGGACATTGCCGATAAAAGGACATAACTGCTGATTATCTACTGTGCCCAACTGCCCATATCAATTTCTGTGAATCCATTGCTTCCATTCTGCATTTTTCTTGTACTCTCAATAATATGATGCGCGCAATTTTTGCAGCGGTTCCTGATAAACCATATCTGCTACTGTAGTACACTAAGTCGGTATCATCGCATTCATTATCTCCTTCTGCTTGTTCTGTAGGCTGTAAGCAAGACCTCTGCTTTCTGCCTGAGGGTCCATGAGGGGCTAACCCAGCATTTCGACTTTGTTATTCAGCAATGGAGGAAGGAAATTGGACCAGGCACTCAAGTCATCTTGGGTAAATGGGAGCATAGTCCATCAATAGAGTTTGTACAGCATATAAACCTCAGTGATATAAATAGTTTGCATGTACAGTATATAAACCTCAGTGAATGGAATTCAGTAGTGCTGTCTGAGTTAACAAGTGAGACGTTTCTTTTAATGCTGGTATTGTGTAAGAACTGTGAAATTCCTGTTGGTCACTTAGCTTAGGAACAAGATGATCAATACCTTGCATAATACTGTACAGTAACCATTAACCGCACATCCAACTACAACCGCGGGTAAGACGGTCATTTATGATCTATGGTGTATTCCTTCTCTTTTGATCTGCAGTGACCACCACTGATTGTCTGAAGGCGCTGTGGGTCAGAGATGCAACGTGTGTCGTCCACTATGGCTTTCCCTCTTCCCCCAGACGTTTTGGCAGCTCCCTCTTTTGCATGTCGGGGAACTTCCGCAACCTCGCTGACAAAGTAAGCTATACTCAAGCAGCTTCAGCTAAATACTTTAAACCAGTGGTTCTCAACCCAGTGGCCTGGGGACCACCAGTGGTCCTTGAGGAGTTTCCAGGTGGTCCCCAGCTAAATGATGGAGAGTTGGTAACCAAATGGACCCTTATAAATCTTTAACTCTTGAGGTTACGGGTCAATTTGGTTTCATTTTACACTCTCAAGAGTTAAATAATTGCATTACTTAATTTACAAGAAGTCTACACAATTAGAGAATGTAGATTCTTTTGACAAAATGTTATCCAACAGCAACAAAATATTCTATGTTTTGGGTCTGAGAGTCTAAATCTCATCAAACGGTCGTCCGTGGCTCAAATGCTGAATAAATAATGGACCTTGATATGAAAAAGGTTGAAAACCACTGCTTTAAACTAGCTAATACCCCCCCCCCCCCTTTCCCTTTTCACAAAATCTCTTTGCCGATCTACTTTTGCCAAAATATTTTGATGACTTGTTTGTCCAACATTGTTTTTTTTTAGACTGGTGAGAACACCACCGCTGCAAAGGCAATACTTCTCATAACCGAGATGGACGCCAGGCACATGGTGGGAGTGCTGCGCTACCTGAAGCGCTCGGACGCCCTGCTGCCTCCTGAGCTTCTGTCCTTTGCCGAGGGAGTCGTGCTGGCCAAGGAGCAGCAGAAGACCGACAGGCCCCTCTGCAGCTACCTGAAGAGCTTTGGTGTCTGTAGGTCAGTCGCAAGAAAACAACTAAACATGAATACATTGACATATCCAGAATTGCGACGTACAGTATTGCAATCTCACTCAACCATTTTGTGCTAAATGAGTGTCACTCTTATAGAGCAGCAACTAGCTTAATGCCTTTTTGCATTTGAATTAACATTTACTGCACTACGCATTGCAAGTTTGTAGATGTATTTGGGGTAGGCATGTAACGATTTATCGTAAATCGATTTAAATCGATTCAAACTGGTGACGATTTAAATCGATTTCATAAAAACATACATCGCGATGCAACCAGCAGAGGGCGCAATCGAGTCAGACTCCCTTCCTTGTTCTCCGCCTACTATTTTGTCCCCTCAGGGCCACCATAGCTGCCTGCGTTCAGTCTCTTCACTCACTCAACGGCAGGCTATGAACGGCAGAGTGGGGTTCACGTCCTCTCAGGCTATGAAATCTAAACAACTAGGCGATAGTGCTGCATAAAGAGGGAAATTTGCATAGCTTGTAAACATGTTTATTTGATTGATGAATAGCCCAAACTATACCGTTTACCCCCTCCCCCGTCTGACAATGTTGTTAGCTGTTGTTAGCCTGTCTGATTTAAACTCTGTAGGAAACATACAACTGATAGGCTTCTAATGAAAACGGCTAATTCTGGAGCGCCTCGGTGCGGCTGCAGAGTACAATGAATAATAATCTAATTTAATAATTTAACAATTGTATCAGACTGCTGACAACAGCATTACTTTTTTTTTTACATTACGGTACATAAATGTGTTGCTTTATACAGAATGCTGAGAATATAGCATAGATAAAAAATTACTTGTAAATCCCAAGCTTGGAACAAAGGCTAAAGGCGGTTACACACCGGCGAATATACGCAAAATTCGGACTCGTTCCGAATAATTAAAAGACGCTTTTTTCGCTCCGCGAAACTGGTGTGGAAGCTTGCATTGACTTTATAAGGTTTTAAAAAAAAACGTATTATTCGCATGAAAAAAATCGTCCCGGTGTGTAAGGACCTTAAGCCTTAGTTTGTTTATTTGAAGGTTTTCTTTATAATTTATTTCATCTGGGATATATGTTTTAAAATTCATTTATTTCATAATACTTATATATTTAAAGTTATTATTTTACAGATAAAAAAGTATGTCTTAATGTGTACCTTACAGTTAATGCATGTACCTCATGAATAAAAAGGCTTTATTTAATTTCATATTGAAAAGAGGATAAGAGAAAATACGTAGTTGTTAAAAATACATGATTTTTGTAAGAGAAATAATCAAGGTTTTTCAGTAATTTGTCTGGAAAATAAATGTGCTTAAAAATCGTGAAAAATCGTATCGTGAACCTCGAATCGTGATTCGAATCGTATCGTGAGTTGAGTGAATCGTTACATGCCTAATTTGGGGGATGCACATTTATGAAAACTTTAGCCTTTGACATGCCCAAAATAGGGGCGGCCAGGGTTAAATTGAGAAACAGTAAAGCTCTTCAGCTGATGAAGTATTATGGCACAACCAACTGCTGTCTGTACGGATCAAAATCCAGATCATTGCAGATCTAGTGAAAGTGTGGATATTTGAAATAGATGTTAACATCCTGAACCTAAAGATAACTTATTTACTTGATGTATTCTCCTTTTACAGGGACAGTCATGTCTGTCCAGATCGCCACTGGTTCAGTTCCACAACTGATCAGTCACTGCTACCAGATTCTGGAACCATTACGGTGAGCCCTCGAGTTGGTTCCTCTTTTGTGCTGAACACTTTCACAGCATGGCTCTGCACTAGGGGTCTAGCTGTCTATAAGATGGTCTGTGTGTGTGTGCACATAATTAATCCAAACTTTGTATGCAATTGAATGACTTTTAAGACCTTTTTAATGCCAAATTGTTAAATATTACGTAAGAAAGAGGCAAACATTGTGAAAATAACCGATCTACAAGCTTGTAGTTCGGTTGTTTTCACAATTTATCCGTGGAACCTAGTTCAAACTAAATGTAATGCCTACAATTCCAAGTGCTTGTCAGGGTGGGGGGTCCCCAGTTCAAATATGATTATTATGGGGGGCCGTGGCCTGAAAGGTTTGGGAACCCTTGCTCTCTAGATTCTAGTCTACTAGGTTCACTAGAGACACGAGCATAATGTGGCATTTCTACTTTAATTTACCAGGTGTTTTCACAGAAGTTGATGGTGATTTAAATGTTCAAAGTACATGTTTGGATTCATTTTTAATGCTTGCGTCTCCAAAAGGTTTTACCCCTCTACATCAAGACGGCTTCCGTTTTCTATGGGCGCATCGTGAAGAACCAGGATGACTCTTACGAGAGCCTGGCGTCAAAGATGGTCTCCTACTATGCTACCGAGAAACTTGTGGTCAAAGAAGTGGTGGAGGGAGGTCTCTATGGAATGGAGGAGAAGGAGGTCTATCACAGGTTGGATGCAAAACACGACATCATTATTAATTAAATGGTTTGGTAATCTAAATGGTTTGAATACCTGGCTAAATAGAATAATTGCTGGGGCTATTGCTCATTGTCATCAACTTAGCTGGTGTTAAGAGTTAAAGACGAGTTTAAACCTGAATTGTACATAACAAGTCACTCGAACTCTTAAACCTTGTCCTCAGAACCTGTGGCCTTAACTGAAATACTGTCCTGTAGAAATCACCTACTGCCACAAGAGGGCGCTTTAAGTGAAACCTGCTGCACTACATGGTTTAACTGTGGTTCAATTTAAACCATCACTTTACTATTGTCTTAAAATAAGATTTATGGAGACAACTACCGGTAATGTTCTACATATCCTAATTTCCCAACCCACACTATAAAGATAGGATGAACTTAAAGAACACATTCACCATGGGTGCTCCATGGTGAATATTCTTACTAAAAAAGAAAACATCAAAATGCATGCTGTAGCCTAACTGAAATTATTTGAAATGAAGGCTTGGCAAAAAGCATTGCCCTCTAGATTGCGGCTGTCAGGTCTTGTGTTGAAGTCAAGTTCAGCTTCATGTGGCTGAGGGAGAGACGGACTCCCAATTTGGGGCATGTCATCATTGGTCAACATGAGGCGAAAATAGGTCACCATTCGGCAAATAACTGCAGATCTACAAGCTCACATGGTGTTACCAGAGAGCAATCTCGCACAGCTGCATGTTAAGCTCGCAAAACTACCTGTGGAAGTGTTCTAAAGTGCAGCTAAGCTTAGCCCAATGCTAAAGCAGTAGCCCAGGATGTTCAACAAAGCAGTAAATGCTCAGTGTGTTATTGTATTGATTTTGAATGCTAACAATGTACCAGAAGGAATTAATAAGAGTATTATTGACTTAATTTGTATGAATCTCTTCAGTGTCGACACCCATTGCCTTTCCTTTCCAACCCTTCACTGTCTCTGCCTTTCCAAACCCCCGCAGAGTGAAAGTGACATCTCTGCCAGACAAAATGGACCATCTGTTTTTTAGCGTTAAAGTATTGTTTTTGGACGAGGGCCGAGAGCAGGAGGTGAAGTCCTACCAGTTGCTCCATCTACCAGTCCAGTTCCACACCCTCCCACCCCAGGTTGTGGAGATCATCGTCTGCCGAGTGAAACCTGTGGACAAGGAGGTCAACTGGAACCCCAAGGTCAGGAGTCTGAGCTACGAGGGCTGCAGTTATCGGTTATAAGAAAAACCCAGCACTTATCAATTATTCAATTCCATGTGGGCAAGCTCTTTAAGTCCTCAATATTGGCTTGCTGGTTTTCATCCTACTGTAGACGTCTCATCCAGGATAAATGTAGACATAATGCAAGCTTGTAGATCTGCTAGATATGCAAGACATGATAAACATCCAAGTATAAATCTTGTGAATTGTGGTAAATATATATATACATGTCATCAATGTAACTACTCCGTTTTGCCCTCTGCAGGCTGCCAGAGCCATTTGCCAGAAGATCAGAGGCCTGCAGCACCAAGCCAAAGTTGTTCTCAGCCTAGGAAACACCATCTTTGTTGATCCCATGGTAGGTGTTCATCTTCACCAAACCATGAGCGTAAAAACGTCTCTGCCAATGGTGCCAGGTTTCCTACGGAGGCTCTGTCCATAGGACGATGATGCCCAACTAAAAGTTGATGCTATGCGATGTTTACCGCCTGGATTTCCTGCATTGGCGTGCATGCATGTGCAACCCATATCATGAACTGTTCACTCGGCTGCCCTCTGGCAAAAGGTTTTGCAGCATTCGATGCAGAACAGCCATATTTTGTAAGAGTTTCTTTCCCTAAGCCATCAGACTCTATATAAGTATCCCTTCAAGTGCAATATCTTTTATCCTTTCTCCTATATGCTCCTGAGGACTCCTTGCTGTGCAATATGTTTGTCTCACTATGAACCGACTGATTTTATTAGTATTTTTGCATTTATGCATTTTATGTATTGTTGAATGACAAAGCTATCTATCTTTGCAAAGTCGTAGTAGGATAAACGTTTAGTGGGTATTGTGCTGCCTGCTTAGAAAAATATATTAATGCATCGTTGGACCTTTTTTTTTCTACCTGAATGACTGAGTGGGTATTGTCCTTTCCCGCAACCTTACCGTCCGCAGGTGCGAATGACCCGCATGCCCGGCATGAAGACGCTGATCAACGAGTACAACGTCCACTCTGAGGTCCTGAGCACTGGAATGGCTGCCAACAACCCTGAGCATCTGCGCTTGCTGAGGGAGCACAAAGACACTGGAGAGCACCCTCACACCACTGGGTGAGAACACCCATAGAAATGACACTGTGATATCGTTGCTGTCGGGGGGGGAAAAACCTTGTATGTCCAAAACTATTACTTTTCAGGAAATAACCTGTGTTCCAGTGGATCCAATATACCGTAATTTTCGCACTATAAGCCGCACCTGAATATAAGCCGCAGCAGCTAAATTGAATGATTTGTACATATATAAGCCGCACTGGACTATAAACCGCGGGTGTAAAATCCATAGATTTAGGAGGTCCCCTAGTGGCCGTTAGCTGTAAAAATCCATAGATACGCTGCACCGTTATATAAGCCGCAGGGTCGAAAAATTGGGAAAAAGTCGCGGCTTATAGTCCGAAATTTACGGTAGTTATTTAGTCACAAGCTTGTGTTAGCCCATTCAATCCCGGAACGCATCTGTCATTTCAGATTTCTTTGGCTATTCAAAAATAGCTGATATACAAGCTCATAGCGCGGCACAGAGTGCCACGCTATGAGCTATTTTTTTTAAAATCATGAAATATTAGATAATTTTTTTTAAGCAGACATTTGTAACTCAAATCTTTGCTTCTGTGGGTCCCTTGAACTAAATATTTTACAAATGTTCGCTTAAAAAATATAGATTCCAAGATTTGCACAAATGTTCACGATTTTTCAAAAATAGCAGATCTACAAGCTCATAGCGAGCGGCACTATGAGTGCCGTTAAGACGCTACGGTCTTAACGGGTTAATACTTTTTATTGGTTAAAATATTTATTTATTTAAAACCCACGCTTTTACTTTCAAAACATTTAAAAAATAGCAGATCTACAAGCTCACAACATGCTGCATTACGCTGCGTTATGAGCTTGTAGATTGGCAATTTTCGTTACTTTGCACAACGCAACACTGTTGTACGACGAAGTAGGGTATCAATTTACCAAAAACAAAGTTGAAGTATGAAGATACAAGGTTTCTGCCCGACAGCAACGATATGTGTCATACGATATGTATTATACAACGTTTCAAGCCATGTGATTGAGACGGCCAGTCTATCAGTACTGGTATTGGGAATTTTCGGTGCTCAAAATGCAAATGCACTGTGGCTTCACGTGGATCAGTCACGCATGTGAATTAACCACTTCAATTCTACTTCCTTCACCAATGCAGCGTGGTTCTGCGCAGGGTTGCCAGGTCCGCTTATTATAAGCGAGTTTGGGCTTGTTTTTCTGTAAAGTTGCTTGTAAATATTGGTAGTTGCGGGTTTGCGGTTTTTGGGTGTCTAAAGTGTAGTTGTTTATTTGGGCTTGTTTTCTAATGTTGTTTAAACCAGTGGTTCTCAACCATTTTCATGTCAAGGACCCCCAGATTAATATGTAGGCCTATCTGTCTGCAGAGTAGACCCCCATATGAAAACATTTTATGCCAGGGACCCATACAACATTTGGGTTAAAATGTTAAAAAGAATATTCCAATTTTTTCACATTTTCCTAATCAGCTATTTTCAAATAGCCTATCCCCCGGCCTAGTTGCTTGTTTTGGGCTTGTTTTCATAGACCTGGTTGCTTATTTCTCTCACAAAATCTGGCACGATTTGCGGATTCCCCGCAGTGCATGTTTAGATGGAGACGCAAGTCTGAGCGTTTCCAAAGATTTCCACTCGGGAAGGTGGTTTAACTTTGTTACGTTTTCGCCGTTGCCGTCTTAACGGATGGCACATCTGATATTTTATTTTGCCGTTTTCTCTAGAGACCGTTGTCGTCTAAAGGGGGCCTCAGACTTCATGTGGTCAGTCTAGAGAACCGAAGTCTGACATCACTGCCGCTTATCCCCCTGGGTCAGAGTTATTGAAAATCCCCATAGAGAAATCTTAGATTGTGTCATATAAGCAGTGTTGATTTTGACAGCAAATTTTGATTTAGTTTTAGTCATATTTTAGTCATCTGTAATGTTTTAGTTTTTGTCTAGTTTTAGTTGACTAAATTATTATTTGACTAATTAAATTATAGTTGACTAAATCTACAGTTGATTTAGTAGACTAAAATGTATTGTGGCGGGCCTTGATGGCGTCATAATGGCTGATTTTACACTTGGTTGCATGCTGAAAATAGCCGATCTACAAGCTTTGCATAACTGTTTTTGTTTGATTGAATACTTTATTAGTCAGAAACATAAACGGCACGAGGTACAGTCAGACATTGAGGCTAAAAGGATGAGACAAAAAAGTCCTGGGGCCTCGTTTCCATTGTGGTCCTATGGGTGTCACTCACTTTGGGGCGGCAGTGGCCCAGGAGGTAGAGCGGCAGCTTGTGAAACGGAAGGTTCCCAGTTCGAACCCCGGGCTCCCTCCAGAATTGGTGTCGAAGTGTCCTTGAGCAAGACACTGACTGAACCCCTAATTGCTCCCCATGAGCAGGTTGGTACCCTGCATGGTTTCCACCGCCGCCGTGTGTGCGTGTGTGTGTGTGTGTGTGTGTGTGTGTGTGAATTTGAAGTACATTGTAAAGTGCTTTGGAGAAAAGATGCTATATAAATGCTGTCCATATATAAAAGCAGTCCATTTGGTGAAGTAGTTCATCAGGTATGAGGGTATTGAAGGCCCCTTTGACTATCTTAAATACCAATCCCATTTTTGTTTGTTTAAAGGATCTACACCATGATTATTATTTCTTTTTTTATTTTTAATATATTGTTTATGTCCCTCCAACGTTTTTCAAAAGGTTTGAGCCTAAATCAAGCCTCAGATATACTCATTCCAACTAACATCTCTCTGGCTAGTTAGGTTAGGTGGGTCATGGGCTTTAGGCCGAGAAGTAGTCGGATCAGTTTGTTTTGGTCTGAAGCTTAGTTTTTAGTGACATTGAGATTTCGCTTTTTTTTTTACTACCCCTTTTTCTCCCCAATTTAGTCGTTATGCCAATTGGTTCCTCCCCACACACATGTCTGTGTTGTCACTGCTGTTGTATCCTACTGACTCACCTACCAGTGAGTTATCTATTCGGAAAGGTTTGGTGTGGTGAAAGTGTGAATGACTGAGTCCTTACAATGCGTTAAAAGGATCCTTATATGCCTTAATACATTATAATTGCCCTCTATAACTGAAATGAAAAACACATATTTATCTATTTTAGAAATAGTTAATCTTTCATTCAATAGGGTCCCGTCACAAGTTGATGTCATTTGTCCATGTGTGGTCCAGTCCTATGAAATGTATGGAATGCATGTGCTAATAAAAAACAACTTAATACTTCCTCAGGTTAATATGAACATCAAAACAATATTTTAAATATTTTTATTGCACATACATTACATTCCTGGGCATTCCTGACCACACAAGGACAAAGGACATCAACTTGCGACAGGAGTTTTCCCTATTGAGTGAAAGATTAACTATTTCTAAAATAAATAAAATATTTAAGGTTTTAAAACAAACATTTACTTTTTTTTAGAGGGCAATTATAATGTATTAAGGATGATTAGCCATGGATCCCAGCAGTATTGAGCTGGAATCCACACACAGCTGAGAGAGTCTGTTGTGCAGTAAGGCAGAGAGAGAGGGAGAGAGATGGGCACTGCTGACACACCTTTATGTACTGCATTGCTTATTTCTCACCTCAAATGTTTTCAGATACATATTTGAATGTACAGTTTAAGTTTAAAACGAGTAATGCACCGTCTGGCCGGCATCTTAAGTTGGATAAGGAACGTAGCAGCCTTGAGTGTATCCCTAATGAAACTCGGGTGCGTTTGGAGGAACATGAGCTATGGGAATCACACGCGTGAACCGGTCACACTTAATTTTTTTTGTATTTGAGGATTGAATATTTTCACAATAGGTAGGCTAGGCCTATTCCATATTTATTTTGGTTTACAATTGAATTTAATGTAAAAATATTTATGTTTGAAGGAGTGATTATTATAATGTGAGTGATTATTTGTATAGCAAATATTCATATCATGAAAAGTGCTATACAAATAAAGTTTATTATATACACAGCACATTCTAAATAAAATATTTCACAATGTATTTGACTGCTTTTATTAACTGATGAAAGAGTAGCTGTGTGAAGTCATGAAAAACAATTGAGATGCTTTGAGATGCATCGTAGACTTGAGCCGAATCACTAAGCGATCAATCATCTATGATGTCAACTCTGTGACGTCAGTGTTGTGACTAGGGTTAGCTATCGTTTGGGTTTTATCTGATACCTAAATCTAAACGGGCACTTTTTAAAGTGATGCCAATGTCTAAACAGATACTTATCAATACTAACAACCACAAAATGGGGGGGGTATTGAGTTTCACAATACACCCTGCATCTGGGATCGCTCAGGGAGTAAAGCTACCTGGTCGCTGCGTGTACGAACCAATCAGCGGCTGCTAGAGGCGGAATCATCCAATCACCTGCCAAGTAGCTTGAAAAAATGAAACGCCGTCTTGCATCGATTCTGCTACCGGAGTCTCAGATGGAAGTAGGCTGTGAAACAATGTGTGTCGCAAGCTTCTTCCATTTGGTGGAATCAGGTTAGACATGTCCACTATGCAGGAGCATTTGAATAAGAGGCATGTATGCGGTTGTTGGCTTGCTAGTGGAGTTGTCTGTAGATGCGGTCTGGGGCGGAAATGGTACGTGCGTGTATCTGGCGTACAGTATGTGTGCAAATTACTGGAAACGGTAGGTACCAGGCTTTCCACACGAACTGCGAAAAACCTGGTGATGTGAGGATGGAAGCATGTGAATCCAGTTGTGTACGTAAAACATTCTTAGTGGAACGCAACCTGTTAACTTGATTCAGAGTCTTGCTGAAAAATAACTTCAATTTAATATGGACCTAGCATAACAATCTTTTAAATCAAATGCATGCAGTAGGTACCAGGGGTTGCTTGCCAGCGAAAACGCCGATTTTACTGTACCTTTTGAAAAATCAAGGAATATTCTCCGTGACCTCCTTCTTCACGGACATCGGCTTGTTACACGCACAGGGGTCCGGTAGCGTGGGAAAAAAATTATTGGCCGGCCGCGATCCTCCATTCCAGAGCTATAATGGACCTCTCAATGTGGCTTTTGTTTTTTGTGAATCCTTCAAAATGGAAGGAGGTGATCATTTTTTTTTTTGGTGATCACGTGATTTCTGGGTGTACTCTTCTTTGGTGGTGCTTGCTGCTTGGATCATTCACAGGCTGCGGAGCAGCGCCCCAATGTTGATGTTTTGGTGTTGGCATGTTGTTTTGGTTAGTTTGGTGTTGGCATGTTTTGGTCAGTTTGGTGTTGGCATGTTTTGGTCAGTTTGGTGTTGGCACGATGTTTTGGTTAGTTTGATGTTTTGGTGTTGAGTTTGATGTTTTGGTGTTGGCATGTTGTTGGTTAGTTTGTAGTACCTTGTCTTGACACTTGGTGGCGGGCATTTGATTGACATACTCAGGCTGTGCATACAGGAAGCACAGACACACAGGTGCGACAATTAGTGTGGGCACAGAGTGAAGGGAGCACACTGTTCCTACCAGGTAGCAGACAGACAAACAGAAAAATATGGACTGAGGAATTCAAAGGAAACTGGGCTACAAGGAGCCATGAGAGACTACTCATTTAACTGGTACGTTCTTGTTGCAGAATAAATGTGTGGTGCTTCAAACAAAATGAATATTGACTTGACTTTGTTTGTATGCCTGCGTGTAGGACACTTCCTTTCATGTGTGTTACATGTGTGCTACATGTGTGCATGTAATGGTGAAGTGGAAATTGGTTGAAAATCGCCGTTACAATGCTTTTTTTGCATCTACCTGGTCTACAATGGGGACAATGCCTTATGAAGTTGAATAAATCCTTTACGATGCACTTGTGACTCGGTGTGAAAACAGGCTTATGTTAAACGGTGATTTCTGTGTTATAGGATGGAGGTCACTGCGATGGCCATGGAGCACAACATGCCGACGGCGGACGCAGCACTGGCCGCGGTCATCAGTAGAGCTGAAAGTGTGAGCAAGAAAAATGCCTGTGGTCCAAAGATCCCTGTCCAATCGGTCTGTCCACAGACCTGTCCGCAAGCTTCTGCTGCTGCTGCCGCTGACTCTGTTCAAGTCCAACAGCGAGAAAAGGAGCCTGTTGCTTCTCCTCAGCCTCCTGAAATTCAACCACAGGGAGCGATTCGTCCTTTGGATGAACCAGTCCCCCCCCATGCCCCACTTCCGTCTGCTGAACCAGTCCACCACCCCCATGGCCCACTTCAGCCTGCATCTGCTGATCAAACCAAGCACTCGGACAGACGGCCTCTGACCAAACCGTGGAATGACGTCTTAGCCAATCTGAGGAATACAGCTCTAAGGCTGAGGTTGGTGTCGTTTTTTTTAACCACTTAAGCCCCATTTTATACTTTGGTTACAAATAGCCAATCTACAATCTCACAGCGCATCGTGACGCATTGTGAGCTTGTCTTTGTTTTGAAAAATCTTTTAAAAAAAAGGCCTTGGTACATACTGTAGATGCATGTTGTACTGTGCCCCGTGAGCCTTGTTTTGTTTTTCTTATTAATCTTTGTGGCTGTTATTCTAACTGTGCTTTTGGTAATAATGGGACATGGCTAATTTAGAACGAACTACCCTCAAATGTAATTTTTCTGGTCGGTAACCTTTGCTATTGCATTATTGTACATGGGTAATCCATCAATAAAACAATGTATGCATAATGGTTTTTATATACAGTAAGGGAAACCAAGGATTCACCCTCCAAAACGGTCTGTCTGCAGAGCTCATCCCTTCTGAAAATGGTAAATGAAAATGCAAAAATCATCTAACCTTCATTAGAGTCAGTCCAAGTTGCAACATGATGTATCCACACAAATTCATCAAATAAAAGCATGGTTTAATGTTTGTAGTCCTATAGATAACCATCCATACTAGGGTTGCAACGATCAATTATTTTCTTTGTGAATATTCTATCGATTACTGTTCAATTCATCTAGAAACTTTTTTTATGTTTTAAATGTCAATTATATTACGGTATCAACATGATAACATTCCAATTAATATATCATCGTTATATCGTTATATCATCAGAATAGTTCATGTGTTTTTGTTTGGTGTCTATGTCCTCAAAGGCCTTCTTGTAGAGTTAAGTGTGAGTGTGTGCGTGCCGTGTACGTGGGCCAATTATGCAGTATCGTCATAATTTCTATCCATGTCCATTTCAGGTCTCCCCATCAGTGAGAATCAAATGAATGGTTGTCAGCAGCTCATCAGTGGTGGGAAACCAAACGATGCTGCCTCGACAGAAAGGTACAAATTTGTAAAACAAAAACGGCAAAAAGTGCGTGGAGTTCCTGGAAGCACACACCAGGAACACCGCTGGGAAAGAAACGGCACTATGATATTCGCTAAGTGATTCAGGTCAACCATACACAATGTTTCTCCTTGTTCCTGAGTTTTGTTCCTGTGTGATTTGTCCGTTTCAGCTTCCACCCTCAGATAAAGTGGCATCAGAGGAAAGAGTCGGTGATTGTGAATGTTAAGCTCTCCAATCCAGTGTCACAGAAATGTGAATTCTACTCCAACCGTGTGGTGTACAGGTCTGTTGTGGGATGCGGATGTGATGGCCCATTGGTTTACATTCGTGACCTTTATGGCATTGTGACTAAAATCATAACGGCTGTTGGGTGAAAATGCCAGCATTGTTGTCGGGCAGAAACCTTGTATCTTCATATTTCAACTGAACTTGTAGATCTGATATTTTTGAAAAATCTTGTGCAGATATTTGAATATATATATATTTTTGAAGGAAACATTTTTGACTCAAATCTTTGCTTCTGGGGGTCCCTGATATGAAAAAGTTTGAGCACCACTGATATAGCAACATATACTGTCATATACTGATTTAGAAAACATTTTTAGATATGTGTTTGGCCGCGGACCCTCATCTCAATGTTTTGTTCCAGGGGACCCCCAGAAGCAAAGATTTGAGTTACAAATGTTCGCTTAAAAAATATACAGTATATAATCAAAGATTTGCACACATTTTCAAGATTTTTCTGAAATAGCAGATCTACAAGCTCATAGCGCTGCACTCTGTGCTATTTTTGTATATCTGCTATTTTTGAATAGCCAAAGAAATCTTAAAATGACCCAGATGTGTTTCCCGGATTGAATGGGTTAATTTCTATCGATTAGTCACCCCATGGAGACTTAGAATTAATGGATATTTTTTTGTTTTTGTCGCTTTCCTAAGCCAATCATTTCATGACCAGCGGACCGGTAGACAGCGGTTCCGGTAGGAGATACAAAGGAGACTCTTTGTGTCTCTCCCATGACTCTGCCAGTCATCAAATTATGGTCTTAGGAATGCGACAAAAGCAAACAAATATCCATGAATTCAAGTCTCCATGGGGTGACTAAAAAGTCATTTTTGGCGGTGAACTATCCCTTTAATGTCTGTGCCGTTTCTCTTCAGTGGCAGTGTGGATAACAGGCCCTACAGGGCTGACCTGGAGCTTCAGGACAGCATCATTGCAGACCAGTGTTCCTGGGCCGTCAAGTGCAACGAGCCAGTCCTCACATTGGTGAAGCAGCAGAAGGGATCCTGGGACAAGCTCGTCAAACACAAGGTGCAATACTGCCATTTCTACGCACGTTTTACACTTTGTCGTGCGGCGGCGTTATGCGCCGAAAATAGCCGATCTACAAGCTCACAACGTGTCGCGAAACGAGACACGTTGTGAGCTTGTTGGTCAGCTATTTTTATCATCATAATAATTGTATAGTATAGTAATATTTCTTTCTTTTACAGAATAATTGTGTTCGCTATGACCTTGACTACTATGAGGACATGGAGGAAGAGAATACACCAAAATGTAGGTTAATAGGTTCATATCTGAATATAAACGTGAAATGTGAAATCTGTGTTTTCCAGTTGTAGAAGAGAGATGTTGTCAAATGAATGTAACTGAACTGTTAAGGTAATTTGGCAATTTGTTTGTCATAACTGTGTATAACTGTTGAAGTGGCCTATATATAAAAAAATCCAGGTCCAGGCACTGAGGATACGTAGATAGGCCTTTAATTCAGTGAGCTAGATACAATCAAATACACTTTGACTTGCACCTTCTTCAGTGTTTAGTGAGATAATGTATCCATTGAATGGAGTCTCTGTCTTCATTTTCAAATGTTACAAATAGTATAATAAATGGGGGAAACAACTTCATTATTCTATTCATGTAATGACACCACAATGGCGCATTTTCCTAATTATGAATTTTAACTAAAAGATTTTTCTTTTCTCCTTGTTGTTCGACAGGCGGGCGGTTTGTAGAGACCATGGAAGATGTTGACCATGTGGATTCATCCAGTGACAGTGAGCTCGACTGAAGCCCTGGAGACTCCTTGTGTGTTAGAGGAACAGTGAGGGTTTATGGCTCAATGTATCATCGCTGTCGGGCAGAAAGGTGTTTCTCCATCTTTCAATGTTTCACTTAGAATTGTGTTGCGACAAAGTTTGATTGATGTTTTTTTCATAACCTATTGATTGATTGATTGATTGAATACTTTTAGTGGCAGGGAGAACAAAAATATCTCACGGTAAAGAAGAACATGTCAAGGATAGGCAAAAAACTAAGATATCTACATACAGCTTAACATAAGCTAACACGGGTCATTGAAACGCAGGTTTCTTTTCCCACTTACTGAAGATAGTTTTGGGCATGGGTTTTTGGCTGCAACAACGATGCCTTACCGGTTGTCAGTGCTGCCATTTTTGGATCAACTGTTGTTTACAGTATAGTCCCTGTTAATGATGTCCCTTTTAATTTATGCTCAAACCTTTCGTCCAAGGTTGTTACTTGATACAGATTTTTGATTTGTAGACTTTTAAGTTTCATTTTCACCCAGTTGATGTCTGCTCAGATGGTCATAATGAACGCTGGGGGACTATTATTGTGTTTCTTGCTTGTTTTAACCAATTGACTACATATAGTCACTATACTGGACACTCAACAGTGTTGCCATGTTCGCTTATTATAGGCGACGTTGGGCTTATTTTTCTGTAAAGTCGCTTATAAATATTGGTAGTTGCGGGTTTTTTTTTTTGGGCTCGTTTCTAATACTTTATATTACTGTAAATGCTTGGTACATTTTTACCAAGCATACCACAGGTTGTTGTTATTCAGGTAGGAGAGTGTAACTAGACAGGAAACGGGGCAGAGAGAGAGAGGGCAGCTCCCAAGAAGTATGTTGTAGTAACTAGTTGAGCCACTAGGCACCCCCATACCACAGGTGGTTGGATTTTGACTTTATTCCAATTCAGCTTTTTGTTAAGCTAATATTCACTTAGCCCAGAGGAAGTCATGGATGTTTGAATTTAATTTAATTTAATTCATACAACAACCTTTTATCCAGGAATTATTCTTAGAGACCATTCTGGCAGAGACATATTGTTTTGTGGGTGTCTTATTTGTGTGTAAAAAAAAAAAGAAAGAAAAACTTGACTTCAATGTGTTGGATTTACCTGTTTCAAGCCATTGCAAAATTAATAGATATCAATGGTGTCCTGGAAAGTAGGAAAAATACATATTTATAAAGCTAAAATGGTCAGCAGGAATGTTAAAGCAGCACTATGTAACTTTCCTCTTCTACCCTATATATTTGAACTCGGTTTCCTGTGCTGTGCTGAGATTTTTACCATTGAGCTAAATTGAATGACCATCTGGTCAAAATTTGTGTCGGATCCTGTGTCTAGGTGAGACATGACCTTTGACACGATCTAAATGTCTCAATAGAAGAGCAGGGAGACTAAATACAACCACCCCAATTGTATTAACGTAATCTACCATACAGATTGGACAGAATTACATTTTATTAATTACAAAGTAAAGTTACATAGTGAGGCTTTAAGTTTACAAGACTTGTAGTGAGCAGTGGACAACATGGTCGGGGTAGATAATTGTTTTGATAGATAGATAGATGGAAAGATAGACCAACCTTTAATCGATCCTGTGATGGAAATTCAGTTCATGCAGTACTACTGTACCAGTATCCCTGATTATCCATGCCACCAGGAATATTATACAGCTGAATGTGAGGCATAATGCGCTGTAAGCACTTCAGTTATGGGAACCGCACGTTGGGTTCTGCTATTTCACCCCGTAGCACCCTCCTGAAGGGCAGTTGTTTTCAGTTAATTAAAAAAAATGTATCCCACAATTTTGTAACCCCTATTTTTCACCCAATGCCTAAGCTTGTAATCCTGGGCGTTACTCTCCCTCTGCCAGCCTGGGGAGAGCCCTGAACTGCGCTCATGCTTCCTTCAACACATGAGGAGTTAGCAGACCGCTTCTTATCACATGACAGGGAGGAGTTTCCCCGACAGGACGTAGCGCGTGGAAGCAACACGTTATTCCAACCAGTTCCTTTCCCCTCCATCAGGCGCCTCGGCTGACCAGGGGAGGCTGTTATTTTCAGTTATGACTGACTTGCAGGTGGTCAGGTGTCGAAGGGCTGAAGTACCTGTCCACCACCGCAGTCTAGGGCAGTGATTCTCAACCTTTTCAGGCCGCGACCCCCCAAAATAACCCAAAATCATATTTGAATTGGGAACCCTCCAAAATAATCATATTTGAACTGGGGACCCGCCAAAATAACCCAAAATAATATTTGAACTGGGGACCCCCCAAAATAACCCAAAATAATCAGCCATTTTCAAATGTTTGCCTCTTATATTATTTGACAATTTGGCCAATGTTTGACCAGTTAGTATAGTATAGTTTGTTGATTACTTTTGATTCAGTAATGGTCTTTTTTTCATTTCTTTTTTAAAAGTCTTAAGTCCTTAAATTGTCACTTTACTGTCATCTGGGGACAACTGGCCTAGTTGGGCTGTGATTCTCAAAGGTGGGGTCCTTGGGGGGGTTCCTAGGGGGTCCCCGGCAGAATGAGTTTTAATCTAACGTCAAAATTTGTTTCACCACTTTAACCCCATATTTATGGGCTATTTGAAAATAGCCGATCTACAAGCTCACAATGCCTCATGATTGCGATGCATTGTGAACTTTAAGATCTGCTATTTTCTAAAAGCTTTAAAAAATATATATTTGAAATACAAATCTTATACAAAATATTTTCAAATGGGGGTCCGCAGCCAAAGACTTGTTCATTTGGGAGTCCCTGACGTAAAAAAGTATGAGAACCACTGGTCTAGGCCAGTGATCCTCAAACTTTTTCATGTCAAGGACCCTCAAATTGACACTCATTAGCCCGCGGACCCCCATTTGAAAAGATATGCCAGGGACCCCCATAAGAGAAGATTTTTACGGCTCTAGCAGTGATTCTCAAACATTTTAATTTGGAAGGACTCCCAGTTTGACATGCATTAGGCTATGGACCCCCATTTAATGGCATTTTTGGGACCCCAATTTATATTGTAAAATCAATGTTAATTTAACTCTGAGAGTGTACAAATGGAACCAAATGGACCCATTAGGGTTCATTTGGTTCCCTTTGTACACTCTTAAGAGTTACAGACCCTTAAGGGTCCATTTGGTTCCCAACTATCCATCATTTAGCTGGGGACCCCCTGGAACTCCCTCAAAGACCCACTAAGAACCACTGGCCCAGGGGTTGAATCCACCGGTCCGCAGTGCATCCATCTTGGGGGCGAGCGTCTATACGAACACAATGGCTGTGTTTTTTTGTTTTTTTTTAAATACCTTTTTAGATCCCGCTGGGAAATTCAGTTTTCAGCTTCACCCAGCTGAGTGCTGCCCACGAAGGAGCGCAGGGGGGGGGGCGCAGTTAGCGATTCAGTGTCTTGCTCAAGGACACATCAACAGTAACACAGGGGGAGCCCGGGATTGAACTGGGAACCCTCCGGCCGCTCTGCCTCCGAGGGGTTAAAATAATTGGCGAATTATTATTCTTTTTTAATATAACTGACTTGCTTACAGTGCATTATCCCACTTATACCTAAATTAACTTGCTAAAGTAATGAATGCCCATCGGTTTGTATTTTCATTTCATTTATTTGTTTGCGCTGCCAGTCCTGTTTCTTATTTTTGTCCTTTTCTATTTGGTTGAGCCATTTCTTATTCAAGCTTTTGTTTCTCTTGCTTTCTCTGGATAAGATTGTCTGTTTAATGCCTATATTGAAAAAAAAAATCCACTCGTATGTTTTTTTTTTTGGCGGACTGTACAGTATTCCAGCTAACATTATTAAATGTTACATTAAAAAGCTTTTCCAAGACACTCGTTCATTGTTTCAATTTAAATTACAGTATGCTGTGCATGCGCATTGATGTTTTTTAACTCAATACATTTGGGAATATTGCTCAAATCTGAGATTCCACAGAAACCCATACGTTATGTTCACCAATGAAAGTAAATGGTTAATTATAGTACGCACATTGATATATCAATTACGTGTTTTTCTTTTTTGCACTTATGTATTGATGGATGGATAATGATAGAATTGGATAATGTAGAGAACCAAAGGAATAGAGATTCACACTTTCAGCAATACAAGTGAAAGGATTTGAACTATGGCAGTATTCTATAACATTCCATCTCCACACTGTTCCTTACATACATAATCTTAAATAATCTCCATCCTTTAGGTTCTCCACACTGGGTAAAAATAAATTACTGGCCAAGAATTATTTTAGACCCATACATGGTGTGTGTACAGTACAGTATGTGGGCTGTCTGCATAACAAGCAACCAGAAGATTGTGGTCAAAAAGTAATCTTAGAACTCTTATTAGTCATGTCAAATTGTCAATAGTAGCCTACCAGTACTCCATAGTAGGGACTGATATTCTTTATTTTGAGCAAAAAAGCATAATCGTGGTTCCACCATGTGAGATACAGTATGTTCAGCTTCACACACACACACACACACACACACACACACACACTCACTCTAGTGGTTTGATGTCTGGAGCACGAAGCATGAAAATTGAAGATTTACAAGCTTGTAGGTCTGCTAATTGTTTACCATGTTGCTAGGAAGACCATTTAATGTTCTTCCTAGGGAAGCTTGGGTTCATGTGGTTAAAGCCTACATCATGGTTCACCTCAGTCCCCTCCCTCCCTCCCTATACAGCAAATCTCTTCACCCAAAATAACCGATCCACAATGCTCACAACTTGTTCAGTTCAGTTGTGAATTAAGTGAAGTAATCTTGTAAATCTGCTATTTTCACTGATGTTTGCCAGATGTCCACCTATAATATTCCCAGTTTCAAGGATATGTAAAGAAGGAGAGGACATGGCATGCTCCATAGACACTGGGAGGCAAACTGGAGCCCAAGTTCGAAAATCAACCATAAAAAAATATTAATGAATCTGACCACCAAAAGAAAGAGCTGCCAAAGGCTTCCAATAAAAATATGACATAGGCTCCTGAGTCCTGACCTATGGGCCACATGGCTAGGCAACGCTACTTACTGTTACTATTATCTCTGATATAGCTTAGCATATACACAGCTGGCTATGCCTTATTGCACTTTTATATGCCTCGTGTCATTGCATACACACGCACACAAATCTGGAGCTTGT